>NW_022145607.1:27642575-27645075 GCF_000002235.5 Strongylocentrotus purpuratus
CCCAAAAAAGGTAAAATTCACGTGATTTTACATGATTTTTTTCTCAAGGGGGGGGGGGGGGCCAGGGCCCCCCGGGCCCCCCCTGGATCCGCCACTGGTGTGAGATGTCATGGGACATCGTCTGCTTGTGCACATCATGTTCAACATGTGACGTCATATCTCAGCAGCGACCGGAGAGCTTTTCAGATGCTATGTCGGGGCCGTATCTAAGCGTTTTGTAATTGTTAATAACCATTACTTCGAATGTTTCCAAGCATTGGCTTTAGATAACCTTGGCCAATCAAAGTGTAACCTTTGCAATAATTACATTAAAGTTAGTTTTTTTAAATCAATAAACCTTCTCTTTAAACGTTACTGGACAATCACTCGAATTGCATGTTTTATTCAAAGCTTCAATTTCTTACATTTTTGTGTTTGGATATCTTGAGTTTTAAAAAAAATGAAAAATTACTTATTCGGATGAAGCGAAACTTACACTAAGGGAATTTCCCAAATCAATAAGTTCTTAGGAATCTTCTCCCTTTTCACTTAAATGTAATGATTGTAATGTAAACAATGAAACTGAAAGAGACTTGAGACATAACTGTAGAAAGTACAGTATGTATAGAGAAGAAACAATGAAATCATAGCCGTAATAGAAGCGCTAATTTTGTTATCATTGTTTACCACTAGCGTATTGCTTCCTTTTTAAGTATTATGTCGTGGTATTATGTGCTCGTCTATCCTTTCAGTTATAAATGTAAAAATATTACAAAGGAAATCCGTAGGATCATTTTGTTCTTTTCAGTCTCCATTATACAGTAAAAGTTTAATAGAGACAGAGCGTCGATGGTGGGGGAGGGCATGGGGCAGTTGCCCTCAATATTTCAAAAATTTAAGATAAACCGTTTGGGGCGTTGATTAATTAATGACTTTGTGCCCCCCCCCAAAAAAAAAAAAAAAAATAAATAAAAAATAAATAAATAAATAAATATATATATATATAATCCTCGAGATGACTCTTGGAAAATTGGCAGTAACTAAGGTCTATAAACAAAAGCTATGCGAATTTAAAAATGTGGATTTTGTTTACGACTCTTAAATGTATAAAGGCCGGAAGGTAGTACTTTTTTTTCTTCTTAATAATGTTTGGTGGGGTTTGATGCCGCAATACAGTCCTTCATTGCACATGCTGACACGTTGAATTATCATCTTTATTCAAAGAGATAAGGAGTATTAAAATGCTTTATCAGAACAAATCGCATGGCAGTAATATGCAGAATATATAGCAATGCGCCCAATACGATGCAGGTTCAAACGTGACACAAATTCTGATGACAAATACCGCCATCTCTCGCTGGGGGAGGCACAGTGTATATCCAAAATCGTTTGTACAAACAATCTGCAGCGATTCATTTTAAATGAGTAAGCATGATAGACAAAAGGTGCATTGGAGTGGAGAGAAGAGAAGAGAGGAGAAAAGGAGAGAGATGAATAAAGGGAAGGATAGAGAACGGGTAAGAAAAAAGATAGAGAGGAGTGACAGGAAGAGACGTACAGAGGGGTAGGGCATAGCCTACAGAGAGAGATAGATAGAGAGAGAGTATGTTTGTGTGTGTGTGTGTGCGCGCATGCGTGCATTCTTGTGGGGTTTTATGTGCGCTTCACATACCCCTTGTGAGGCATTTTTACTTTGTGGGGTATTTTTTCAGGACCCCACAGAGTAAAGTCTTTCAAATGACTGTATATTCGGTGTCCTATGCCCTGCGGGGCATTAGAAGTGGTACCCCATAAATGACTTTTTGTGAGCGTGTGCTAAAACTTGCACACTTTTTTATGGTAACATCGTAAGCACACCGCCGGGTTGTTATCGCCAGGTTGTACATACCCCACTAGTAGGGGACCACAAGGTATATCTGGAACGCACAGAAATACCCCACAATCAGGTGCCCCACAAAGGCCCTGATGTGAGAATGTGCGTGTGTGTGTGTGTGTGTGTGTGTGAGAGAGAGAGAGAGAGAGAGGGGAGGAGTGGATGGGTGTGTGTGTGTGTGTGTGTGTGTGAGAGAGAGAGAGAGAGAGAGAGAGAGAGAGAGAGGGGATGAAAAAAGGGGAGGGGGTATTGCGGCCGATACAGCTCTCTTGGTTTTGAAATAAATATCTTTTGTTTAAAGACTTCACATTTATTACAATAAATGATTGTAACACGATCGCAAGTACTTTCGAAAAATCAAGCCTTCTTCAATTAATAGGTTGTCACAAATACTCTACATTAACAAATATTATTGAAAGGTCGCATAACATTTCATTCCTTATTGATGTATACAAATATTTACTCTTAACATAGGATGTCACAAAGGAACACATACAAAACGACAATTTTATTACCCATATTTTCCATCTACACGGTATTTAGGTTCAGCATTTAGAATGTGCGCACATACAGTTTCTGCTGCCTGCACATTTGCCCCTAGTATCATTATCAAAATCATAATAATAAATGATATTGAAGGAGGATCAC
>NW_022145607.1:28275075-28364974 GCF_000002235.5 Strongylocentrotus purpuratus
CATCGTCTCTGCCCACAACCGTGTTAAACGCAGCGCACTTTAGACGATCTGACTACGATCTGATTTTAGAAAAATTTGTGATAGCATTTTATATGAACATGCAAACATGTAAAATCTTATATGACCAAGGATCTGAAAGGTAATATGATAAAGAAAATCAAAATTTTTAAAGGATTTCATGCTACTTTGAAAGAGGAACATCTAAATGAGCTCAGAATCGTACTGAGTCTGACTAGAAGAGTTGAATGCCCTGAAATTTTGGTTGTCAATATTCTAATCATTATTTAGAAGCTTCACCAGGAAGACGATGTTTGTTTAGATTTCCTATCCAAAACAATTGCTATTTCTACGAAAGTTGGATCATAGTCAGATAGTATATAGTGTGTGGTGGGCTCAAAGCCCCACTGCACTACTTATAGCTACTTGCACCCTCTATATAGCAAGCAATTCCTAAGCGGTGACAGTTGGTCCCCCATGGTGCCCTTTTTCGTATGTTAATTGAGAGCTGATTTGAGAAGATACATTGTAACCACCTGTTGGTGACCATGCAGCGAGGTCTAATCCCTCCTTGCCTAACTAGTGCAGATAGGCTTTAAAGGGATCAGAATAATCATCGAATCGTAATGAACTTCATTCTCAAACAATGATGTACATGAACCCCTTTCATTAGTATCAGAGATTCACTATATTTGATGAAAGTGTAAATATTGTACATTACAAAGTCCAATCGATGTACATTTCACATAAAACTATCATTGTTTATTTTCATGAAGCTTTAATATGAAATGTGTTCCAGATGTGTTTTTTCTTCAATATTATCATATTTTTTTTTTAAAATCTTGAATTGGTGAAATTTGTGAGGTTTTTTTAATGCTGAATTGTGATCAACATCTCTCTGTGCCAAAAAGAAGAAGACTGCAGTGTTTTTTGTTGTTGTGTGTTTTGGTTTTGCATTGTTTCTAAGTGTGTCATTTACAAAATTATCACACTTACCGGTAAGCAATTTAGAAAATTGAAAAAATATGTCCTCTCAACAAGTGAATTAATCATACCCCTTGTTTGTTTGGGGTTGTTGTTGTTTTTTTTTGGGGGGGGGGGGGAGGGGGGAGGGGGTGGGAGTTGTTATGTAACTTAAGAATAAATGGTAGATTGGTTGAATAAAGGCCTTTGTTGTATACTTTTAGATGCAACCTTTTAATATGTCACATTCTCAATAAACATAAATCGAGACACACTTATTTTTTTACATTCCTAAAAACCACAAACTTGGTAAGGGTATGAATGATTTAGTTGCTAACTGTATCTTCGCAGACAATCTTATTACAGATTTATTATCAAAATGTTATACTCGTCAAAATATATTCTCTGTCAGGCAGTACCAAGTGCTGTATTCTTATGAAGGCTAAGCCACGATCATCTTTCTAGCCGAATTAAACCAGCTTTTCTAAAGTGTCTGTAGACGAGTATAGTAAAATCTTTACAAAGAACGACCCTTCTTCCAACAAAAGGTGATAGGATTATAGGTTTTATGGGGTTTTAATCATAATTGTAAACTCAATATTTTGTTTTATTGTCTTTTTTGTTGCCTTTATCAAATCTAGATATGGAAATGTGTTCCAAAGATGTGCAATGTTTAATAGTTATGATTATATATGTTATGTAATTGTTTCCCTGCCAGTCTCGCACATTTCACTAAAGGCAGGGAGAGGTATGACGTTCCAACATGCCGTGTCAACATGAAACACGAACAAATGTTTCCTCACTTTTAAGCATTTTCATATTCTGCAACTTCTTACCGGTACTCTATGAAATCTTAGTAGAAAACAAAGCTGGTTGTAACTAAATTCATGAAGTTACCAATTTGTGTTTTGGGATCAATGAAAAGCTTAAAGCTTCATAACATTATCCAATATCTGATTTTTGTACTCAAACTTTTACAAACATTTTTCTTCTGTATTTCGTCTATTCTTAAAACCAACTCACTTTATGGAAAGACTTCCCCTTTTAATAAGGAGATATGAGTAGCATTAATTTGGTTTCATGGGCAGGTTGAATGTTTTGATGTGTACATGGCGATCAAGGTTTGAGAAAAAATGTTTGGACAAAAAAATTAAAAAACATCTGCAATAAGAGCCCCCCCCCCCCCAAATTAATGACTAATTAAAAAAATGATTCAAAATGTGAAATAATATGTATTTGTGATACTTTACCAGGTTAAGCGTGCTAGTGCCCTTAAGCATGAGTACTAAAGCAATACTTCATGTATTTTGAAGGTTATGGAGATATTTTGCTTTTGAAAGGCCGTGCTGTTGCTCTTATTTTTAAAGTTTGTAGCTTCTCCACTTATGGATTTATCAATATCATACACCGAAGACCTTCCTTTTCCTTGTTGTTCAGTTCCCTTTTCAATTTCACTTAAATTAGCAGCAGTTATTATATTATTAGGAGTTGTTATTAGGAGTATTAATGCATTACTTTTAAATTTCATTCAGCATTTATTTTACCCACCCCTCTCCCACCTTTCATATTCTATTTTTATTGTTGTTATTAACGATGATAACAATGTTAATGTTGATAATAATAAGATTAATGATAGTAATAAAAACAATGATAATAAATATAGTGATAATGATAATACAAAATTTTAATACTATTCCAGACTAATATAATTCTTAAGTACATCATTCCGCAATGTCTCTCGGCGCTTTACAAACATATTCCTTCTAGCATTCATTTTAATGTATTTACCCTTATAATATCAAACATATAAATGCCATGTATAAAACCAATGGCAGTTTTAGCAATTAAGGTACCCGGTAGTGCTTTTCCACTGTCATGCCTTTAGAGTAAAAAATTCCTGCTAATGCATGAGCATGGTGATTGGCTGCTCATATGTACCATGTGTTATAGCAATTAGTGTAAAGTCCCTTTTGACGGCACATTCATTTCTGGTGGCAAATTTGTCGATGGTTCATGCCAAGAAATCCCTCATTATGCCATGCAATGTCGACTTTACATATGATATACATTAAGTGGGCACTTCCATCCTATTACCATGTGTGCTCCACTAATTTTGTATGTTACATGTGTTAGAAATTTTCAGTTACTTTTGTTTTTCAATACCGTAGATTAGTATTATATAACATCATCTGAGCAGCAGCGAACTAATTTGATTGGCATATTTGAGACTCTTTTTACTGGGACTGCTGGGGGTGTTTCACAAAGATCCTAAGTTGAACTTATCTCTAAGTTTGACTTAACAATTATGGAAAGCTGTTAGCATCTACGAAAATATTTTGTAACAGTTATTTTAAAAGGCATAAAATGTTGATTCAAATCTTTCATATTTTCTGTTATCAAGGAGATTTCATGTTCTTGATGTGGAATTTATAAAAAGTACTTGATTTTTCGCTTTTGTTCATTTTAAGGCTACAAATGGCTCTCCATAATTTCCTATTGATACCTGAACTGGCTTTTGTAAAATTCCTAAAAAGACATTTAAAATAAAAAAATATATTATTTTCCTTTGTCCACACGCATGGTGCTTGTGCGCCATCTATTTGCAAGACTCTTTCAAGTTACTTTTAGCAGAAGTGGAGTAAGATTGATCCTTACTACTTAACTTGAAATTGGTAGCACGAGCATTCCCATCATTTGTCAAACTTTTTTGGGAACGCGTAAGGTTGGTCCAGCTACCAAAAGTTTTATATTTCAATTAACTTCATTTGAAATGATAATAACAATTGGCAAAAGATTTGTTTTACTAGTTACTACTAAAGCTATCGTGGTAAGAATTAACAAACCAGAGGCATGCATTGGGACCTTGAGTCTTAATGTGATGAGTATAGCACAAAATAGAATGTTATCATTTTTCTTACATGTGTATTTTCTGTTGTCGAGATTACATAGAGAAAATTAGAACAAACACTTTTCATAAAGAAGAGACAAACTGAAATGACACTGCATACATGTTGCAGCACCAAGGGAAGTAAATTGGCCAAAATAATTCTTCCAGTCGACTGAAACTTCATATTTAGTTATGAAACTATGATGCTTTAATGTGAATCTCATTTCATGCTTAAAGATAAAGGAAAGGAAAATTCTTTTACTTTCCCTCTCTGCTTTAAACTTTATGTCTCTACCGACGTTTATTATCAAAGCATGTTGGGATATACGCGATATTGTTATTTTGAACCATTGTGTAACTGTAATTACATTCTACTTTGTACATTCATGTAACTCTATTTATAATCTTTACAATTATCATTACTATATATCATAATATGTTGATATATTATCTGTCTTCTATGTTATCCATATGTGTATGTGGAGAGAATGAATTTAAAAGAATAAAGATTCATGTGAAATATTCTACATTCTAACTCGTCATACTGTTCTTCTTCCGACTCTTCAATGATCTCAATTTCCTGAAGCATTTTAGACTTAACTGGATTAAAGGGATCGTTTAACAATGTTAAATCTGAGATGCACGCCCCTACGTGTTATCAGTGTCTTTGGTATGGTGTTATATTGAAGCCCTAAAAAAATTGTGCTTCAAAATGATCAAGAAGTGCCTCAAAAAGTTAAAAACCTTTGAGTGACCGGTTTTACAATACCGGTACTTGTTTTCCCCAATAGACTGTAGTGTCATTTATGAAAACCGTTTGGCAAACACAAAATTTTATTTCGATTTTCAATCACAAATATCTTGATAATCAGGCGATCGGCTTATGGGTACGTTCCTGACTGACCTAAAGGTTTATAATTATCATTGCAGCAAGGGCTAAATCAAGGATTTTATTAAAGGATCTAAGACAAAGTAACCGGATCCCTTTAAAACATAATAGGGCAAATACAATCCCTCCTCCTAAAATATATTCAGGGTTCAACCCATGTCGCTTATCATGCTTATAAGTTATAATAATAAATAATGTAATTTATGACTGTCTTGCATCAAAATTCAGCCATGCTCACTTTTAATCACTTCAATTATATCTTATTTAACATTGAATACAATGCAGTTGCATGGATTGTTCTTTTATTTTGTTAACTCGTCAGAGGCCACGGTCATGTTCAAGCATTTACGCTTACGACATGTGGTCTCCTGCTTTTTCCTTTTGTATGAAACTTTTATTTTAACTAGAAACAAATTTTGTCAAACTTACATGTTATTCATCATATTTATTTGTATGTTTCTTTGTATTGATATGAAAAGTGGAAATAAAACAAAACAAACAAACAAACAAACAAAAGTACAGCAGTAATATTTTCAGGCCAGTAAAAAAAAGTAGGCCTAATTGTAAAGCCAACATGACGCCCTAAGTGACACCCTCAATAACTTCCTTAATGACATTCTCGACAGAAAACAAGTTACTCTTCATCATGAAATAGACTTCAAGGTCACATAGTGATAGGTCATAAGGATTTAAAAGCTACCAAAGTTGGGTAAACTCCCGGGGGTAAACTTTTTGTTTAACGCACTGTAGAGATAAAATATGATTTCTATGCAATATGTGAAATATATGTACATGCTGCCCTCTCTGACGAAGCATGTTTAGTGTTGACCGCCATGCTAAATGCATTATACATGTACTCTACATAAACCATCTACCATATACGACAGGGGCAAACTCATCGCTTATTTCCGCCTGAATTGGGTGTGTAACCTTAGGAGCATACCAGAGCTTGTTTGGATTTCTCTGTGCATTTTGAGATATTTAGAGACTGCCTACAACGGAAGACTATCACTTTATGGTACGTTTTTAAAACTTAATTTGTTGTTAATTTTACGTTAAAATAAAATGTTAATTTGGAATCCAGTCAGCGATGTTCGTATTGACCCAATCCCCGCTGTTTCAGCACACGTACCGGGCGCGGGCCGTGCGCGATATCGACAGCTAGCAGTAAGCAGCTAGCAGTAAGCAGCTAGTTGCAGCTCCCACGTCCACTATCAATATCAGAACTATTTCCTAGGCCTAGATTCTATAATAAGTCGAGTAAATATATAGGCGTAGAGCCTTTTAGAGGATTTCTGTGTGCTACATGTACCTGATCATTGCTATTGAGCGCAGAGCCAGAAGTATGAGAAAGCTTAGACCGAAAGCTTCAGTCTCTATAATCGTCGGTTGTTCCACTGAGACTACGTCTGGCTCCACTAGACCTCCGGTTATAGAGACTGAACGACTGCCTATGCCAGCCTGTGTTGAACTTATTCCGCTAGATTTTAGCCGCTAGGCCCCTCCCACAAACTTGCCACGGCCGTATTGTTATGCCCCCAAAATCCCCCAAAATGTCATTTTACCTCGTTCATTTCCAATTTTAAATTAGGCCTAGGCTATAATACATCGGTTCCACTTACTAACTTTATTGATATAATCCGTTTAATGGTCCCTTTTAAGGAAATTATCGGTCAAAATCGACATCCATGTTGAAAATCTTGCAAGCCGTGTTAAACTCTCGCTGCCGTCAATCTCATCCCTTCTAGTCTACGCCGAAGGCAAAATGATTATGAAGGATAAACTGTGCGCCATCTACACGTTCGTAATGGCGTTATCACAGTTTTTTCCTTCATAATCATTTTGCCTTCGGCGTAGACTAGAAGGGATGAGATTGACGGCAGCGAGAGTTTAACACGGCTTGCAAGATTTTCAACATGGATGTCGATTTTGACCGATAATTTCCTTAAAAGGGACCATTAAACGGATTATATCAATAAAGTTAGTAAGTGGAACCGATGTATTATAGCCTAGGCCTAATTTAAAATTGGAAATGAACGAGGTAAAATGACATTTTGGGGGATTTTGGGGGCATAACAATACGGCCGTGGCAAGTTTGTGGGAGGGGCCTAGCGGCTAAAATCTAGCGGAATAAGTTCAACACAGGCTGGCATAGGCAGTCGTTCAGTCTCTATAACCGGAGGTCTAGTGGAGCCAGACGTAGTCTCAGTGGAACAACCGACGATTATAGAGACTGAAGCTTTCGGTCTAGAGAAAGCTATGTTAGAATTTGACATCAAATTAAATAACCGTCTGGACTCTGTCTATGGCATTGGGAGTTGTTCATAATAAACTGACACCCAACCTTTGCCCCATACACAGAATATCGGATGGTAACACTGTCAGTGTCATGATTTGTCACTGGCCTGCAGACCAGTCAGTGCTAGTCAGTAGAGGCGCTTGTCCAAGAAAAAGGATCGTCTGCATAAACGAGGATCGTCTTCGTAAACGTGGACAGACGCGTGCGCTAAAATAAGTCGTCCAGAATTTTGCAGACATTGCATATTTCTGATCCGCGCGTTGGCGATGCGAAAAACGGATTCCGTGATGATTTTCTTGATGCACTTTAGGTGCAGACTCTGTACAGAGATTTTCACATTATGAGCGATAAATCCCTGAGAAGATGGACAACCATATTAAGGAGAGGTGAACTGGGGTTATTTTCGTAAACAAAATCCATTTTTCACATCACCAGCGCACAGTTGGAGAACTTGAAAGACACAGAGCGACGATGAAAAAAAGTCTGCGAAAATGCGGATGATCCTTAATTTTGGGGAAGCAATTTGTCCCTGTTTACGAGGATATCCTCGGTTATGCGGACGATCCTCTTTCTCGGACCAGCGCCCCAATTGCTCATCATTACAAAGGCCAAAGCACTTTGAAATCGGTCAAGAAATGACAAGAATTAAAAATTTTATAGAGGAGTGTTAAAGATTTGCTTACCTTCCACACGTTCCTGATGATGATGATTTTTTTTAAATGCGGGCCCCCATCTTGGATTATAATGCATGCCTACATTGTAATCCAAGATGGTGGCCCGCATGTTTTGCCTCTTCTCTTAGACCAATATTATTAATTTCAAAGTCATGAAAAGGCACTAAATATCAACAAACATGGTCTACAACAACTCCAAATGACAAAATAATCCCAGCCATGAATTTTTTTTGGTCGATCTTCAGATCCGATACCGATCAAAGGTGTGAGGGTCTTCCGATCCGATCAGAGCCCCAACTTACAGGGTTAGCCAGTGTACAAGGTTTCTCTGGTGCTGGAAAGGGTGATTACGAACGCATTTCAGGTTTTGTTTAGATCACTCTTCACGCTGGAGTATGGGTGCTGATTAAGGCTAGGTAATGTAGATCTTCAACAGTTCTACACATGTGCATGTAGATAACCCTGTATTAAACCAATGATTTGATGGGAGGGCAGATCATCGACCGATTAGGTGAAATCAGAAAATAAATTCTGGATGAAAATGATCGGATAAAAAAAAGGAAAAAATCAAATCAAAGAAAAGAAAAATCAAGTCCCCAACCTACAGGGTTGCATGTACATGTACATGTAATGTACGTGTAGTATGAAGCACATTAGCACAGACAAGCTCTCCATCTCTGACTCTGTATACTGTATTTGCCGGCGATAAGGCCACAGCACCACGTATGCCGCACACCCAACTTTGACATTTCAAAGAGGGAAAGAAAAAACGAAAGGAAAAAAAAAAAACGGACCAAACAAAATAATCATAATTTTCTTGTAGAACACTATTTTTTTTTACAAACTGATACCAAATTCATCAATATTCTTATAAATTACCGAAAGTTTAGCTAAAAAGTGATCGCAGGCAGATTTGGTATTCGATATGTTGTATACCCCTACCACAATGTACGGTGTAATGCAAAATTGCATGAAATGGATACAAAGATCAGAAAATAGACCCAGTGCGACTTCGGCTGGATGTGCAATTGCGGTCGCGGCAGCTCCGTAACGGTCCCTTCTTTTGCTTTTTATCAATGCATTGGCACTAACTTAGAGCAAGATCTATCGGCAGATGTTGTTTTAGGAAGGTTATTTTCGTCTTCATGCCAACAATGAAAGATAAAATTGTCGGTAAGATGTGTGGAAATGTCCTGTTCCATAGTGGTATAGTTATTGTAGTCCCATATGTACAAATCTGTGCTGTTTTTCTTGGTTTTGACTTGCAATTTTTTTTTAATTACTCTTTTGCCGCAAAGGCCGCACCCCAACGTTTTAATATTTTCTCTTCCAAAAATACTGCGGCCTTTACGCCGGCAAATACGGTAGATAAATAGGTGGTCAGTGGAACCAGTCGTGGTTTCTGCAGAACAACCGTCAATATAAGAGATATAAGCTTTTGGTCTAAAGTAGTTCTAACTGTTAGTTGCTGTTAGATCTACAATGTAGCCTTAGATCCAATTACAGTTAATTGCTTTACAAGTGTTGTTATTAGTGTGTACCAAAACAAAATAAAGGAAACTTGATTTTCTGTGGCAACAAGATCTAAGTTAGAAATCAAATTTGTCTTTATAAGCTTTTTTTAATGCTAAAAATAAACTTTTTTTTAAGCTTATTTGTTTTCCCCTTTTTTGTATAATTATTTTTTTTCAGCACTGAGAAGTGCAGCAGGCAGACAGATAGAAGATAGCGGTACATTAAATACAACATGTTACGTAAAGGAAATACAAAAGGTATTTGAAATAGACATCAAAAATACATGTTCAAGTGAGAAGTTAACTGTACAGCGTAAATTAGATGTATTACTTAATAGATTGGAATAGAAGGATACAGCAAAAAAGTATATAAGAGTTACCGGTAGTAATGCATTGACAACTTTAGTATACAACGAGAAGAAGTTATAAGAAGGATTTAAAGGACAAAAAGTTGTGAAAAGGGACACCGTCAATAAAACTAAAATGAAACCCATGATTTGAAGTTTGGAAGAGAAATTTGATTTAAATTCAACATTGGAGTTATTTTTTTAATGTTTACTGTTTGAAACATATATACATGTAGTTTGGAACATGAAGTTTGACACATTCTTTACATGTCATGTTTCAAAATAACAGACAGTACATTTAAATTACCCAGGTCCTCTGCTAGAAGAAGAGAAATATATCCTCATCAACTGGCAAGAGGCGGGGTCACAAACAAAAGAACAGTAAAAAATACCACAACAAATGTAATACAGTACAGGAACAGTAGACAAACAGACAAATACAAAATCAAAAACAAAATAATATACAGTACATGTACATGTACATTTGTACATTGTATAATGAGAAATGAGAGCAAATATTTGCTGGTAGTGTAGTGTACAATGCACATTGAAGGTCCATCCACATTTACAAATAGACGTACACAAACTACAAATAGATTTACATACATGTGCTTGTACTACTCTGTGTACATTGTAGGTGTAGAATGACAGTTAGAATAGGAAAAGGCAAAAAATGCCAGAGTCCTTGAATCAGGAGTGTGCAATGAAATTGAATTTGCATCCATTTCCTGAGCCCAAATGAATACAATTGTCACCTCGCTTGCTGTGCTGGGTTGGTTCGGCTACGATTTCCTGTTTAGGAAATGCATGCTTAACCCATTGGATGCCGTTTTCATTTTTTGTGTGCCCTGTTCAATGGATGTTGTCCAAAGACGGTGTTTGTGGGGTTAAACCAGAGGCAGGAGGGAGAGTTTAGGAAGGCATTCTGCATTTTGCATGGGTAACTAACGAGCTACACGTACTGCATACAGTGTATCATGGTCCGTGGAACAGGGGGAGAGGAGGAGGGGGAGGGGGCGCTGGGCTGTTGAGGCTGCAGCCTCTCCATTTAAAAAAAATTCAATACATGCCATAATTTGTACGTTAAACATTTTGGCTGTAGGATGCTCTAAAATGCATAGTTTCAGTATTCCAGTATTCGCCCATTCGCTCCATCTTCTAAAGCACTGCATTATTAATTGCAAGTCTGTGCTGCACATGTACTGTACGTGTGTGTGACCTTGCGTGTTTACATGGCTTTACAGCCAGCCTCAGATGGTCAGGCTCTGGATTAATTCGCACTAGCCTTGACTGCTCATGTGAACAAGGTCTGAGCGTTTTAAGCATACAACTGTACATGTACTACTGTACACGCAATAAATGTATGTGCTGCACATGTGTTTGTGTTCCGCAAGCACATCGGACATCGCACCCCAGACATGTCCCTTTCACATGTGAGAAGGGTTTGTTTTGAAGTAAAGTTCTGTAAACTATGTAAACTATTCAACATCTGTCTACAGGTATATGTGTTTAGTAGGCGTTGGCCAAGTACATGTACTTTACATGCACAGTAATGTAATGTCCCTGCTTTACAGGTACTTTACATCATGCCATCATGCCACAGACACACATCGGGTTCAACCCGCACCAGGCGCTACTTCTCATGTGAACTTGGTCTTACTCTTAGCCAGCTCAAGCAACTACAAGCTAGTACATGAATGTGTTGCACATTTGTGTTTTACATTGTAGATGCTTGTCAGGTACATGCACTCTAGTGTATTGCCTTGCTTACATCATAAACCTCTGGTTCAACCTGCATCAGGCGTTACTTCTTGTCTGAACTGGGTCTCACATGTAGCTCTAGCAACTACAAGCTACATGCTGCACATGTGTCTGTGTGTTCAGCAGGCCCCATCCCAGCTAGTCTTTCATCCCTGCATGCAGCGTGCCTCAGAGCGAGCCCCGTATCACATTGCAATTTAGATTCGAATGACGATGAAGTTGTAATGGTAACCGTCAAAACAGGCTTCAACAAGGAAACGCTTAGCTGTCAGTACCTCTCTGGGCCTCCTTAGGAACCACCGCAAGGAGGTTGAGACAACAGCATGTTGCACACGCCCTTCTGTTCAGATACACAGACATGATGATTTATCAGTTATTTGAAGTTTCCAAAAGTTTTAATCTTTTGATTTTAAACATGGAAATGTACATACCTTGATTGTTTTCTTTACATTTATATGTGTAGGCTGCTTGCCAATCAAGTTAAAAGCCTGTGTTGGTCCTACTTGTCTGTATTTTTTTCTTCTTCAGAGTTAAAAACAATTGGTAAAAATGTGTAGTGAAACAGAATGAGACCACTATTTTGCTTTTTCATTTATGATAAAGAATTACAGCTCCTACAAGTACATTCACTTCATGTGGGTTTACCTGTACCCATTATTCAAATTCTTCAAGTAACATTGACTGAAAGTATTTTAGTATGGATTTTTAATGGGTTTTTCCAGTAGTGCAAATAATAATTAAAAACAAACGAGAGTTTTTCAAATTGTTTTTTTCTGCAGTGTAAATGGGGCTGTAGTGAGAGTTACATGTAACACTGTGTGTCAATTTTGTACAAATGAGAGCGAGCTTGTTACACAATTTCTGCAAAAATTACCCCCACTAGGTAGGCCCCAACCAAGTTGGAAATAAATAGCCATCTGCACCCACAAGTCACCCTTGTTGGGGACTGTCTTGCATTTGCAAGTGTCTCCATTTGGAGGAATTCATCAAATTGCATAGCTGGGGACAGGGCGGCTGTAAACAGTGACAGTTTGATAAATATTCATGGCATAGGTTCTACCTCAATTGTCACCTCTTGGAGCCCTGGAAAGGAAGGAACCTATTTCTGGGTCACCTGTCTTTACATGTTGTACAGTAGTTGCTCTGCGCCTCTGCTGTGTTTTGTGACTTTCATGTCTTGTACATGTACATGTGTACGAACCCTATAGTCTTTACAAATGTTTGTACGTACACTGCTGATTTTGCTTTCACTGACAAACATTCATAGAAAAGAGTCTAATTAGAGGATAACTGTCTTTTTGTCACAGAGCTACATTTACTGTACGCTCAGCTCAAGGCTTTATGAATTGTGTCTCATTAGGCCCGTCTTCACTATCTCGAGATTGCCAAATATCCAGCTATTTGAACTATCCCGATCGCAAACTATCCAGCTAATTTGCGTCTTCATTAGACCGAAGTAGCAAATTAGCTGGATAGTTGGTCGGGATAATATCCCAAGATATTTTGGGATAGTTTGCAAAATATCCAGCTATTTGTCCCGTGCGTCTTCACTAGACCGGAGATTCGCAATACACGCTAACGCTGAGCAAAATATCTCGAGCTAATTTCTCAAGGTCGAGTTTCGAGTTTCGAGGTCGAATCTCGAGATAGTGAAGATGCGATTTGTTACTTCGGGATTATTTCCCAAATAGCAGGCTATTTGGCAATCTCGAGATGATAAAGACGCGCCTATAAAAGCCTGTGCCTGCAGACTAGTGCATACAGGCATACCAGAGAGGCTCACATCTCCCACACATTCTCTAACTACTGCACACATTGAATGGCCATTTCCAGTAGCATGGACATTTTGAACAATTTTGTCTGTTGATTTCTTTATTAAGAGTTTTTCAAAATGGACACAGTGTGCCACTGAGAAATCTTTGATTTCATTGCAGCATTAGATAGGATTGAATTATGCAAGTCTATTTTGTCACTTTATCGCAAGTTCTTTATCTTATAATTAATCAAATCAAATCAAAACCTCATTAGTTGCCCAATGGCCACTTTGATAATCCCTCTCCTGTATTCAGGCAAAGCAAAAGGATGCACCCACCCCCCCCCCCCCCCCCCCCCAGAAGTGGCCACCATACTGTACAGTACATGCTCCAGGAAATTAATTACATCATAACCCTTGTAAAGCCAAATGACCAGGAAATGAGCTAGATGATGACATGCTGATTGCAATGGTTAATTCTTATTTAATCCCATTTAATCCTTTTAAAACAGTTTTGATGTGCTTACGCCAGATTGAAATGTAATTACTAGTTTCTTTCCCTGTTGGTATCGTACATGTCTTGGGTGAATGAACTTTAAAGATAAAGACCAGTTCTGGACATGCAATTGCATTGTGAAAGAAACGTGGAATCGATAAGAAAAGGTTGATCATCTAGCATAAGTATTGGTGTGTACTGGAAGGTTCTGGAATCATCAAAATGATAAGAAATTTGACCCAGTCTTGGTAAAGTTACAAGCACTGTACACAGAAAGATGTGTATGGGACTACGCAATAAATTATTATATCTATTCGGACTGAATAGATATAATAATTTACCAAATATATCAAATAGTAGGCGGTTTCCGGGGAAAATTTGTATCATCTATGGGCGCGTTCATGCTTGATTTTGACGGCCAGAATCAGGCATCTGTTACGCGTTTAGTTTAAAACACGCTTGCGTTCATGCTCACTTTTGTAGAATCACCGAAAAACGGCGATCACGATCGCCGATCGTAAACTCACAAAAAGATGCGTTTACAATTTGTAAACGCGTTTAAATGGGGTCAACGCACTGACCTCTAGTGGGTCTACGTAGCATGCACAGTGAAGGTTTGCGAATCCAGCTGGAAGACCAATTAAGGCCACACACTGAGAATTGCCTGGGGGAGCCAGAGAAGTAAGCATGAACACTACATCGTGGAACTGCGATCACGATGAGCGTTTACGATGAGCGTTTCAGATCGCTCATTCTGCCTTCAAAATTTAAGCATGAACGCAGCCATAGTCAAAACATATTCTTTCACATGATTGGTAATATGAGCTTCCATTTCATTTTTTGAGAGGGGGGCATTTTACCAAAACTGGTCTATACCTTTAAAGGTAAAGACCAGTTATGGTCATGCGATTGCATTGTGAAAGAAACGTTGTGCAATCGATCAGAAAAGGTTGATCATCTACATGTAGCATCTAGCATCTGCAAGGTTCTGGAATCATCAAAATGATAAGAAATTTGGCCCATTCTTCGTAAAGTTACAAGCACTATACACAGAAAGATGTATATGGGACTACCTTATATCTCTCACAGACCATGAGAGAAACAAATTTACCAAATATATGAATTAGTAGGCGGTTTCCCGGCAAATTTTTTATCATCATGTATTAGTCAAAACATATTCTTTCACATGATTGGTAATGAGAGCTTCCATTTCATTTTTTGAAATTGGGGCGTTTCCAATACTGGTCTTTACCTTTAAGGCCCAATGGCTGATTGTAAATGAACTAAATAATGAAGAGTTTAAACGCAAAAACGAATACCAATCTTTTGCACTTGTATGCCTTTGCCCACCAAAGGTGGTGCCAGAGGAAAACATGTATGTTTTCGCTTAGTTTTCGGGTGTCTGTCCGTCCGTCCAGCGTTTTTCGTTAACGCTATATCTCAAGAATCACTTGAGATATGAAACTTGGTGATTAGTTTGTACCACCATAGGATGATGATCTGATTAGATTTTGGAGTATTAAGTTACATTGTATACCATCAAAGGTCAATGTATTATTTTAAAATTCCATTATGTTTTCACCCAATATACAGTCACTGTACATTACATCATCGTAAATATTTATACAATGGTCCATCTGCACACATGTATTTATGAAACATGTTTTTCGTTAGTAAACTCTTTAATCCGTCAACAGAAACAGTTCTTACCAACAGTTTTTGCCATATCCCTCTAACTCATTATGTATTTCAGGGGCATTTTGGACATGAATACATGTTTTGTAAAATAAGCACTTTTCGCAAGGGCTGCCGACTGGCTGATGATGAATAACCTTTTCGTGAAAATGTACGCCATTGAAGAACATTAGACTAATACACTGTAGTGTCAACATGTACCCTATGTAATTTAGATCCATTTATTTATTGATGATTGATGAATCAAGTTCAATACAGTTGAATTACATGCACTGTATATTGCTCAGGTGGCCTGACTCACTGTTCAAACATTGCAGCAAAACACACCTTATTATTCACCCATTGATGACAATAGTACAACCAGGGGAGTGTTTACACAAAAACAACGAAGATCAACTTTAAGTTGGACTTAAATATGGCAGGCCATTCATGCCACTGTTTGCTCTCACCGTTTACTGGCATTGGTATCTCAAGGGACGTACAAATCATGGTCCCAAATCTACAGAATATATGTTTTTTGATAATTCATTATTGAAGGGGAAAATATTATCTAAAGATCATAATGGTGAGAGCAACCAGTGGCATGAATGGCCTGCTATAGTTAAGTCCAACTTAAAGTTGATCTTAGTCTTTGTGAAACACTCCCCAGATGTACTTTGTACATTGTACTGGATGAGACATACCCTCATGTCCATGGATGGTGAGATAGTGAATGAGAACAGGAGAAACGCTGACAAGACCTTGTATTTGTAAAGGAGGTAGGGGACTGAGAAAAGAAAGGTGACAATGAACAAACACAACAGCAGAATAGAGTAACATGAGAGAGACAGTGATCGAAACATAGCCAATGAGCTGGCATCATAAGTGAGTTTGGTCACTGCTCTCTGTTATGATGAAATAATATATTGATCTTTGCCTAATGCCATAATGATAAGTCATTTACAGTACCGTATTCAGGTACACTGTATTCCTCTTCCACCAAAGTTTTTGGGTTGTCTGTCCGTCCATCCATCCTGCTTTTTGATACGGCGGCGGCGATAACTTGATTTTAGCCAAATTTTGATCCAAGTATGTATGAGCATTCAAGGATGAGCTGGATAGATTTTGGATGTAAGAAGTCACAGGTCACAGGGTCACATATAAAGTGTTTAGCAAAATGCCAGAAAAAATAGCTTGTTGCCACGACAACTTGAAAAGCATAAAAGCACTTTATGCTCCCTTGATCATTGATCTGTGCACATACATGTACATGTACGTACTGGGCAGAGGCATATTGGAGAAGCATTGGCATTCATCTTGTTCATGATGTTTTTATTTCACACCTACATGTACATTTGCTGTACATGTTAGACCTTCTTTGGAGAATTGAGGTAGAAACAGAGAGGTGATCGTGTCGAATCAGGACAAAACAGATACATGTAAAGAACTTTAAAAAGAAGATATTGCAAGATGTCATTGAGGAAAAATAATAATAGTACATGTATGACCAAGACTCGAGTGTAACTGTACTGTAGGCCTACATGTACATGTACATTAGGTCTAGGAGGAGACTCAGAGACAGAGACACAGAGAAAGATAGAGACAGAGAGAGAGAGAGAGCTTGAATAAATTATCTTTTTGTACACTTCATATTTCTGTCCATTTGTACATGGCACGATGTACATACACATTACACATCTACTGAGTAAACAATAAGGTAGCAATGGTTGCATTGAACCAGATACACAACATGTCATCAGATGTGCCCTACATGTAGCTGGCCTGAGCTGAGTCATGCTTGCAGCAAGGAGAAATTCCCCCAAATCATCCTTTATCCAGGATACCACAACAATAGATGCGTGAATTACCTCTTGAAAGCCCATATTTACACATACATGTACATGTAGGCGTACAGTACATTTGTATAGTGAATACCGGATGTGTGGATTGATATTTAATAGTTTACATATCATTTTTATAGAAATTCAAATTTTGTCGTCTTTTTAAAATCCTACAGGTAAATGATACCACATGTAAGCCTACATGTTGGTTACACGTAATACACGTACAGTAAATTGGAATTTAGCGAAGACCAGTTTTGAGCGTGTGGATGGATTGTGAATGGATATTCAGGCAGTCGTATTGATGTCTAGGCAGGTACCTAATTGAGATCATGAGATACATGCTAGCAGCATTAACACTGCAAGAAAAAAACATTGATTTTTCTCACATTCCAGAGTTTTATTGGAAGTTGCTAGGCTGGAAGTCATATTTACAATTTCATTTAAACGATTTCAACAATATCTCAGACTCTCAGTGCGCCATTCAAAATCCTTATTGCCAGGCCATCACGATGCGTTCAAACTTTTATTCATATGACCTGTACATGTGCTCATATAGCGTACTAGCGTAGGATACCTGTATACTGTACAGGGTGTATATACCTGTACAGCAATTGAATTTGTATTGAGGTAATGCAATCATAACACGCACATTCGTTATGATTTATTGATGGAGCGCGAGGGAAATCAATTCTATTTGTTATCAGAGTACACATTGTGCCCCCATATTCTAGATTCCTAGTTCGTGCCTCGACGACGTGTCAATCAGTTGAAATTGATGGAAGTACAGCTGTGGTAACTTGGGATGTCACTACTGTACATGATGTATATGTACACATTTATTACTCAGATTGCTTTTAGAGTGACTTTTTGTGGTACGAGAGTTTTATTTTTACTGGTTAGCACTGTACATGTAAGTTAATACAAAACTGCTTTCCACATTGGCTCTGTTATCCTCGACAATGATATGAATAAAGTTCTATTATTATACAAGTACTGAGTAGTAGCTGTCTTTACTTTCATATTACAGCTGTTCTCCATACAGCTCGCCGGCCTGCAGCAGTTGTCCAAGTCTTGATGTCGATTTGCCTCCGCTGAAGGGTCTATTAAACTATAAAGAATACTCTATCAATAATGAATTAAAAAAAGCAATAATGAAAACTAAACCAAGACCAAAACCAAAAGACAATTGGAACAAACAAAATGTCAACAAAGAGCTGGTGCACAGCGATACACTATCCCTTTATTATTTTGCTCCAAACCCCAAGGAGAAAATCTTTTGAAAATCAGTTTGGGGCTTGGACTGGCCCTTTTCATAAAATTTGCTATGAAAGTTTTGATACACTGTAGATAAAAGACTTTAATAATGAGCATAAAACCAGTGAGTAGGAAACTGTCAAAAGATGTACTCTAGAACTAGAAGACGTTGGATGAAACAACGTTGGACTTACAGTAAGTGTTTAAAGTTTGGCTGCGCTGGTTGAGTGTTCTAGTTAGGTCAGACTTCCCCGTTGCCAGGATTTAACGGGTATTGAGTTTAGCTGTGGGCTAACGCGATTATACCATGCAAGTCATCCTCCATCAAATATTTAAAGGTTTTCAAATTAAAGAACAGAGGTGTCGTGGGCATGTACAGTTGACATTGAATGTCACTCAGTATATAAATGATGCATGCAAATGAGTTCATTATACGATCTATACCGTGCACTCGAGTTGAGGCTGTATAGACAGCATAGGATCTCTATTATGAAGTCTTCAGTCTGAGACTGAGTATGATACATTGTAGGTGCATACTACAGCCCAAAACAAAAGGAGACACTAATATAAACCTCTACACGCACCATTGGGAATTGTTATAAGTGGTGGAGAAAAATAAATATTTTAAAAGCAAGAAAATATTAGTGGTAGTGTTACAGTAGTATCATTTATTGTTGGAGTTACACTGCTGCAACCCTCCCCCATTGTTTCAGTTCATCCCCGATAGATAGACCCATGCTACGCCACTGACAAAAATGGCTCCGCACTATAAACTAAAATACTTTTTTGCACAAAATGTGAGAGATAAAAAGAAATAAGGGAGAACAAAAATGTATGTATAGATATAGACCTAGATTTCTGAAACCACTATATTGTGAAGCATATGCCCTATAATATATTGATAGTACAAACATGTCCTGTGTTTGTGACAAGCATCCTGTTGTCATCTTTCCTTTCTAAATCATTGTCCATTTATGGGTGAAACTAAATCCCTTGTTGCAGGCATTAAGGCTGTACAGTGTTCCAAAATGAAACAAATTATTGCTATTTAAGTATGTTACATGATATTTTTAAATACTGTATAATTAACCCAGAATGATAGTCAGTATCGATGCTAATTAGGCCTGCTGTGCAACATACATTGAACATGTTAGTAGTCTGCAGGCACAGACTGTAATATGACACTTAAACACAGTTCCGCAAAGTCTTGAGTGGAACCACACTTTGTCATTCTCTGACTTTGTCAGGAAATGCTACTGTATGGGTCGTAAGGACTACTGCCTCTCTATAGTTTCCTAGCACAGACTCTCTGTTACACATTACGACAGCAAACTACTGTAGCACTACATGCGATTTGGCCAGTGGCTCAACATAAACTCGATAGGCCTGTCCTCATCAGACCGAAGTTGCAAAATAACCCACTATTTTCAGACTCTGGATATTTTCCTGAAGCTCGAAATTGCGTCTTCACAATACCGAGACGCTCATCACCAACTAGCTCGGACAACCGCTAAGGCATGAGATATTTATTATTGCTGTCGTTCCGATGCAGGATCCTGCAATGCGCGCTCCAGAACGATCGGCGCAATGATCAGTGACAGGAGTACAAATATTATACAACACTGCGCCAGAACGCCAGGCCTGATAAAAACCCGATTTAAATCGGTTTCCCGATTTTTTTTATTTTTCCCGATTTTTTCCCGATTTTTTTTTTTCCCGATTTAAAAAAAAAAAAAAAAAAAAAAAATCCAGATTTTTTTTTTTTTTTTTTTTTTTTTTTTTTTTACCAATTTTTTTTTTCTTCTCTATTTTATCCTGATTTTCCCGATTTCCCTCTTATTTTCTCTATTCTTCCCAATCTTGCCCTATTTTTTCCCCAATTTTGTCCCAATTTTCTTACTCGAAAGGGGGGAATGTTAAATGCCATTTTTTCCCCGCGAATCCTTTTTTTTTTTTTTTACTCAAGGGGGGCGCGGTTGAGGGGAAAACAAAAAAAAACCTATTTTTTTTTTAGTGCTCACTATCACCCCTGGAACGCGACGGCGTGATAATCGTCCGACTGCAGTAGGATGAATTGATTTAATAAATATACGCGCAGCGCTGGCAAGCGTTTAAGTCGGTACACTGTACATGCGCACGACTCAAAATTATATATCGAGTGTCCCGACATTGACATTTCTATATTATAAACAAGTCGGAGTTAACATAACTTCTACCACAGCTGTGCGTGTGTTTATAAACATAACATTTACAAATAATTTCTACGTACAATCGTGCGTTTGTTAATAAAAATGACGGAGTTAAAATAATTTCTACTACAACTGTTTGGTTGTTTTTAAACATGACGGAGTTTAAAATAATTTCTTCTAAGACCGTGTGTTTGTTTATATTACACGACGGAGTTTAAATAACTTCTACTACAAATTATGTGCGTTTGTTTATGAGTATCATGGAGTTAATATAATTTCTACCACAATTGCATGTGTGTAATTTGTTTATAATTAAAACATGACATTTACAAATAATTTCTACGTACCATCGTGCGTTAGTTTAAAAACATGACGGAGTTAAAATAATTTCTACTATGTTGTTTGGTTGTTTTTAAACATGACGGAGTTAAAAAAAATAATTATTCTAAACGTGTGTTTGTTTATAAACATGACAGAGTTTTAACTTCTACTACAAATTCTGTGAGTTTGTTTATAAGCCTCACGGAGTTAATATAATTTCTACCACAATTGCATGTGTGTAATTTGTTTAGAAACATGACATTTAAAAATAATTTCTACTACAAATATGCATTTGTTTATAAACATGATTGATCATGGAGTTAAAATAATTTCTACTACAACTACCGGTATCTGATTGTTTTTAAACATGACAGAGTTTAAAATTATTTCTTCTAAGACCGTGTTTTTTTTTATAAACATGACGGAGTTTAAAAAACTTCTACTACAAATTCTGCGTTTTTGATATTAAAGCATGACAGAGTTAAAATAATTTCCACTACAACCAAGAAGTTACCTTGCTACAACTGTGCGTTGGTTATAAACGCGACAAAATAATTTCTACTAAATCTACATCCGAACACCATGACGGAGTTATGATAGAATTTCTAGGTCATCACAACTGAACCCAACGCTATATCCACACACACAAAAAACCATGTGCTCAGCTCATGTCCAACACACTGCTTGGGCGTACGTTGGTGCAGGTTGGTGGGCGGTGTTAATTGCAAGCCTGTGCCAATCGATAATCAGCTTTGAGACTAATTTCTTTAAAAGTTTATCGGAGTGCTACTGTATATCCAAATCATAATGAAACTGTCTTCGACTCGAAAAAGGTCTTCTCATTGGCTAAATAATAATTTGCAAGTTTATTTTTTGAAAGCAAATGTTTGTTTGTTTTTAGTTGTCATTTATTCTCCTGAGGTATTCCAAGTGGTATGAAGTCTGAATTGGCAGACTATACAAGCCCTGTAACTTCTTGGTTTCTGCTGGCTGGGGCGTGTCATATATCTTAGATAAGAACTGTCAAAACATGTCTGGGAAATGTAATCACGTACTGTAACCATGGAGATCTCTTCTTATATCTCCATGCTGTAACCCCTCTTACTTTTATGACAATGAGATTGCCTACAAGTATTAGGCCATGCCATTGCTTGAACTTCTTGCTCTGTGCGTGGAGTGGTATGCGACAAATTTCTTCCAGCAAAGAGCCATCCAGGGAGGGGGGGGGGGGGGGGGGGGATTTTGATGTGAAATATTTTCAATCAAAAGTCGCCACCATATATGTTCAACCTCTTTTTTCTTTTTCTTTCGCAATTTTTGGAATCCTTTCATATAAATATATATTTTAAGTCATGACCTTTTTATACAGGTATGCGAATTTTATATTTTTGACGTAACCTCAAAGGGGCGAGTTAAAAGCACACAGCTATGATGACAATTTGGCAAATCCAAATTCATAATTACTATCATTTTGTCTACAACTAGTTCATCTAATAAACAAGGAATTACACCCAAGAGTCTGTTGGCCATTCCGATAGGCCATGATTTCTTGTCGAACATGGAGACTTTTTGCGATCGGGGGCGGGGGAACTGAATTCAGACAAGGATTTTTTATTTTTTATTTTTTATATTTTTTTTATTGGGAACTCAAACATAACATGAAAGCCAACTGGCTGTTTACAATCATGTACAAGAATGTGAAATGACAAAAACATCATATAGTCCACTACAACTCAAATATAAACTTTTTAAAATGGAGGCTTAACTTGCCATATTTGGCTGCAATTACATATTCAGATTTAGACTTAATTTTTATCCAAAATATAAGACCATGAAAATTTGGTTTCTCTTTCTTAAATTTGCAGCAGTGAATGTAGAACCTGGTACACAAAATGAAGAAATTTATACATATTGAATTTTGATAGTCCTTGGGACAACCAAACATTCTTTCAAAATCCGAAAAATAACTTTTTTTTTAAGTTTTAAAGATAGAGAATTCAGGCAAGGATTAATAGTCGAGGAGGTACAACGAACCGTCTTTTACAATTTATTGAAATGTCAAAGCTTCCGCGCGGGAGGGGGGGGGGGGGGGGGGTACTGAATTCAGACAAGTATTAAGAGTCGATAAATGTAATCGAATCAACTTCTTACCCTAATAATTTAATGAAATGTCAGAGCTTCCACGCTTCGCGCTGGAGGGGGGGGGGGGGGGGGGGTCACTGAATTCAGACAAGGATTAATCATCGAGAACGGTAAAACGAATCGTCTTCTTTCTCTAATAATTTAATGAAATGTTAAAGCTTTCGCGCTGGAGGGACGGGTCTGAATTTAGATAGGGATTAAAAGTCGAGAAGCGGCTACAACAGATCGTCTTCTTTCTCTAATAATTTAATGAAATGTCAAAAGCTTCTCATCGGGAGGGGGGGGGGGGGGGACTGAATTCAGACAAGGATTAATTGTCGAGAACGGTCCAACAAATCAACTTCTTACTCTAATAATTTAATGAAATGTCAGAGCTTCCACGCTTCGCGCTGGAGTGGGGGGGGGGGGAGGGTCACTGAATTCAGACAAGGAGAAAGAGTCGATAAATGTAAACGAATCGTCTTCTTTCTCTAATAATTTAAGGAAATGTCAAAGCTTCCGCGCGGGGCGAGGGGGGGGGGGGGGGGACTGAATTCAGACAAGGATTAAGAGTCGAGAACGCTACAACGAATCGTCTTCTTTCTCAAATAATTAAATGAAATGTTAAAGCTTCCGCGCTTGAGGGGGGGGGGGGGGGGAACTGAATTCAGACAAGGATTAAAAGTCGAGAACGCTACAACGGATCGTCTTCTAATTTAATGAAATGTCAAAGCTTCTGTGCGGGAGGGGGGGGGGGGGACTGAATTCAGACAAGGATTAATATTGTCGAGAACGGTACAACGAATCATCTTCTTACTCTAATAATTTAATGAAAATGTAAAAGCTTCCACGCTTCGCCCTGGAGGGGGGGGGGGGGCAGAATTCAGACAAAGATTAATAATCGAGAACGGTACAACGAATCGTCTTCTTTCTCTAATAATTTAATGAAATGTTAACGCTTCCAAGCTGGAGGGGGGGGGGGGGGGACTGAATTCAGACAAGGATTGAGAGTCGAGAACGCTACAACGAATCGTCTTCTTTCTCTAATAATTAAATGAAATGTCAAAGCTTCCGCGATGGAGGGGGGGGGGGGTTAAATTCAGACAAGGATTAAGAGTCAAGAACGCTACAACGGATCGTCTTCTTTCTCTAATAATTTAATGGAATGTCAAAGCTTCTGTGCAGGAGGGGGGGGGGGGGACTGAATTCAGACAAGGATTTATTGTCGAGAACGGTACAACGAATCATCTTCTTACTCTAATAATATTTAATGAAAATGTAAAAGCTTCCACGCTTCACCCTGGAGGGGGGGGGGGGGGGGGGGGACAGAATTCAGACAAAGATTAATAATCGAGAACAATACAACGAATCGTCTTCTTTCTCTAATAATTTAATGAAATGTTAACGCTTCCAAGCTGGAGGGGGGGGGGGGAACTGAATTCAGACAAGGATTAAGAGTCAAGAACCGTACAATGAATCGTCTTCTTTCTCTAATAATTTAATAAAACGTCAAAGCTTCCGCGCGGGACGGGGGGGGGGGGTACTGATTTCAGACAAGGATTAAGAGTCAAGAACGGTACAATGAATCGTCTTCTTTCTCTAATAATTTAATGAAATGTTAACGCTTCCAAGCTGGAGGGGGGGGGGGGGGACTGAATTCAGACAAGGATTGAGAGTCGAGAACGCTACAACGAATCGTCTTCTTTCTTTAATAATTAAATGAAATGTCAAAGCTTCCGCGATGGAGGGGGGGGGGGGTTGAATTCAGACAAGGATTAAGAGTCGAGAACGGTACAACGAATCATCTTCTTACTCTAATAATATTTAATGAAAATGTAAAAGCTTCCACGCTTCACCCTGGAGGGGGGGGGGGGGACAGAATTCAGACAAAGATTAATAATCGAGAACAGTACAACGAATCGTCTTCTTTCTCTAATAATTTAATGAAATGTTAACGCTTCCAAGCTGGAGGGGGGGGGGGGGGAAACTGAATTCAGACAAGGATTAAGAGTCAAGAACCGTACAATGAATCGTCTTCTTTCTCTAATAATTTAATAAAACGTCAAAGCTTCCGCGCGGGACGGGGGGGGGGGGGGGGGGGTACTGATTTCAGACAAGGATTAAGAGTCAAGAAGGGTACAACGAATCGTCTTCTTTCTCTAATAATTAATGTCAAAGCCTCCACGCGGGACTGGGGGGGGGGGGGCGGGCTGAATTCAGACAAGGATTAAGAGTCAAGAACGCTACAACGAATCGTCTTCTTTCTCTAATAATTAAATGTAATGTTAAAGCTTCCGAGCTGGAGGGGGGGGGGGGGGGACTGAATTCAGACAAGGATTAATAGTCGAGAACGCTACAACGAATCGTCTTCTTTCTCTAATAATTTAATTAAATGTAAAAGCTTCCACGCTTCGCCCTGGAGGGGGGGGGGGGGCAGGAACTAAATTCAGGCAAAGATTAATAATCGAGAACGGTATAACGAATCGTCTTCTTTCTCTAGTAATTTAATGAATATCAAAGCTTCCACGCTTCGCCCTGGAGGGGGGGGGGGGGGGGGGACTGAATTAATAGTCGAGAAAGGTACAACGAATCGTCTTCTTTCTCTAGTAATTTAAGGAAATGTCATGCTTCCGCGCGGGACGGGGGGGGGGGGGGGGTGAATTCAGACAAGGATTAAGAGTCGAGAATGGTTATATGAATCTGTCTTCTTTCTCTAATAATTTAATGAAATGTTAACGCTTCCAAGCTGGAGGGGGGGGGGGTGGGGGAACTGAATTCAGACAAGGATTGAGAGTCGAGAACGCTACAACGAATCGTCTTCTTTCTCTAATAATTTAATGACATGTCAAAGTTTCCGCGCGGGAGGGGGGGGGGGGGTCTGCATTCAGACAAGGACTAAGAGTCAAGATCGGAACAACGAATCGTCTTCTTTCACTAATAATGTAATTAAATGTCAAAGCTTCTGCGCGAGAGGGAGGTGGGGGGGGGGGGCTGAATTCAGACAAGGATTAAGAGTCAAGATCGGAACAACGAATCGTCTTCTTTCACTAATAATGTAATTAAATGTCAAAGCTTCTGCGCGGGAGGGAGGGGGGGGGGGGGACTAAATTCAGGCAAGGATTGGGTGTCGAGAAAGGTACAATGAATCGTCTTCTTTCTCTAATAATTTAATGAATACTTATTGTCACTAAACAGAGATCCATATTCGACTATTCATTAAAATACTGCAGAAAAGGGATCTAATTCTAAAATCACGACTGAGATAATTCGCTATCATGACTGGTATCGTGATCTGAGCATTGCGAACTAATGACTCCTCAATCGTATCGATCATAAAAAATTTAAATAAAATTGCTGAATTTTAGAATCAAATATTTGTATCATTGCTTCAATTTACGAAAAAATAAACATGATAAGTAGGGCCTATTTCAAACAGGCACATCACAACCACACAAACAAGCAACAAAATAGGCCTACGCCGCGAATAGATCGATGAGCTCGAAATGACTCTAGACAAGATTAGTTTCGCATTATTACGATTAGAATTATTTTATAAAAAGAATCATTAGGTATTAAATAAATAACTTGATACTTTATCGTCTTTATTAACAATTGATTTTCACATCTGTCCCAATTTTGACTCTCGTAGACTTCCCCCATCAATCTATTTTCTCGCTCCCTCCCTCCCTCCATCTTCCAAGTGTACCCCTTCCTCTCCCTCTCCCTCTCTCTTGTCTCCATCTTTCCTCATGTTTGTTTATCAACACCCAAGGAATTGCGCGCAGGGCCTTTGTTCAAACAAAGTTCACATGTTCAAATGGGCGGCATTTTGTCTCCTCTCATTCAAATCTCAAAATAGAACTCCAGTTCAGAATTGCGCAATATACCTCTCAGCCAAACATAAACAAAGGTTTAGATTTTAATGGGTCAAGATTTACGTGCCGATACGTCTTTTTTACACGAGGTCGTGGACAGAATTGAGGTTAGATTTATCATGGAATGTGTTGATAAAACCCAAGCAATCTATATTTTGCATACTTAGATCTATAGCTTGAAATTAAATTGTGAGCAAATAAACTTTTCTATTGTAAAACCCATCGATCTTTTGCTTGGAATTGAAACTAATCAGGAATCATCTCAATCACATTGCTCTGCAATTCCAACGCTAGCTAGCTCGCTCACTCCATTCGGCTTGCGCCTATATTACACCATGCGCGGAGCTAGCCAACGTGGCTAGCGAGTACTAGCGGCTCACTTGTATCTTCAGCTAGCGCATCCTTTTATGATTGCTGCGCATGTGCGCATTGACATTCGTCCTCCTGCGTCGCGATGATTTCAATTTAATAATTAAATTTGGAGACTTGCAGTCAGGCAAAGTGCGCGTACCAAATTCGTCCTCTTGCGTCGCGACGATTTCAATTTAACAATTATATTTGGAGACAGCAGTCAGGCAAAGTGCGCGTACCAAATCAGCGCCGAGCGTTCCATGCGGGATCCTGCATCGGAACGACAGCAATAATAAATATCTCATGCCTAATTAGCCTGCTATTTCCCAAACAGCAGGCTATTTTGGAAACAAGACCAAGATTTCTCTGGATATTTTCTTGACCGAATAGCCCACTAATTGCGACTGCGAGCAAATTAGTTGGCTAACTTGAGATCGGGCTAGTTGTAATAGCGGGTTATTTTGCAACTTTGGTCTGATGAGGACAGTCCTAATGTAATATTTTGAAGCTTTTGGCTATTATCTAATTGGGGAGGAGCAAAATGGATTTAAATCACTCGCATGAATTAACACTCAACACTTAACACTGGGCTAGAGAGCAATTCTTGAGCAGACATTTAATGAGCGTGAAATTGACTTGTGCAACCATTCATATGGGATTCGTTACAAAAACACATTTTATGCAAAATATCCAGAAATGGTTAAAAAAAACTGGGGTGTTTAACAAAGATTTAGATTGACTTAAGTTGGAGTTAAGGTATGGCAGGCCATTCATGCCACTGGTTGCTCTCACCATTGGTCTCTCAAGGGACATCACAAATCTACAGAATTTACATTTTTGATAGATCATTGTTGAAGAAAAAAAGTTATACATTGTAAACTTAAGTTATATTCAAGACTTGGACTTAGATACTTTGGTATGTGATTTATGCCCTCAAAAATTCTTTCACTAGATGTAAAATTAGAGGGGGGGAATTTTTTTTAATATAAATATTTACATGTATTCTTGATTTAGTCTATCAATTTTAGAATAAACATTTTTTAAATTATAATTTAGCAGTCCATACCAAAGTATGTACATACGTCATCACATGTATGTACTGTAAAAAAATAAGATCAACATCGGCTTTCTAAATTTAAGTTTCACTTTCAAAGTTCAACAACCATATCCATAACCCTCTCTACATGTACCGGTAATAAAAAAAAAATGTATTTATGGTATGAAATAAACTTTCTGTTTAGATAAATCAAAAGGAAATCAAGAAAAATGTGCCAAATCATGCCAAATGGGTTGCACAATTGTTACCAAAGACAACGGTTATTCATGTAAAATCTTCTGTGTTGATAATGTATATGCTTGTGTATTCCATTAAATATGGGTACATGTACATACAGAACGTGTATAGTTAATGTACATTTACATATAGTCTATTAAAGCTCTGTCAGTATACCGATACACCTTGTATGAGTACCGGGTAGGTGAAACATTCAAACTGATTTGAGGAAATCATTCCTTCGCTATACTGATCTGGTCGTTATGACATTTTCATATCGGCTTAAAAATCTCACATTGGTTAAAAATTGGAATAATGAACAATTAAATTAACCATTTGCTATAATTTATGAATTAGCAGTAATCTTTGTCAATAGGAGGAGAGTGTATTCACATGAAACAACTCCCTCAAAGAGTATCAAAATTTGGCAGAAGCTGTACGTTGCTGTAGTGGCGATATCCGATACTACCGTTAGCTTTGAATGGAGACATCAAACTGGGTATATCCAGGATGTCCCATTTGACGTCATGCAATATCCATTTATATCATGTTGGAAGTATTTTGTGTCACTTGAGCCATCCGTGGCTTATCCTTTCACAGGAATTTGATGATGTGAGATGTACTGTAATGCTTCATACCCACGCCAGGGGTATATGGTCTTGTACACTTAGGAATAAAAAATTTCCGCATTATCTGCGTTTGGAATCTCAAAGGTTCAGTTTGTACCCCTTTAAAAAAAGTTAGCGAGGAGACCTCTATGCTTCTTTCTCTATAAAAGAATTCATACACATGTGTACTACTTTTATTCATCCTTCATTTTCTGCCATCTGTAACAAACTGTAATTTTGTAACGTAACATAGCGTAACATACTGATGTAATTTTGTACTGAATAATATTGTGTAATCGTTGTGCTGTCGTCCCGGCTTTTATTGCTTAAAGGACATTGCTTCGCTTAATGGCTGCTGGGACAACAGCACAACAGCACCTACATGTAGAAACAGTGTATGAGGCGCGTTATAAATGTGATCTATTATTATTATTATTATCTGCCACAGGTTAGCATTGAGATGACCGAACCGCGATGCCGTTGATCAAGCGTGAGGTCGAGCCTGTCCTGGTCAGCCGAGTGGACATCGGCTCGGAGATCCAGAATGAGTTGGAGTGCGTCACCAACTACACGCTGGCCAGCATCATCCGTCAGCTGAGCAACTTGGGCAAGCATGCAGAGGATATCTTTGGCGAGCTGTACAGGGAGGCCATGTTCCTCTCTGGGAGGGCCAACACCCTGCAGGATCGCATCGACAAGCTGTCCGACAAGGTCACCAAGCTGGATGCCACGAGGGATCAAGGTGAGTTTGGATGCTGCAGTACTTACGGTCAGGGATGTTGACGGGCCTGTTTTCATCAGCTCAAGATTGCCAAATATCCCGCTATTTGAACTATCCCGATGGCACATTATCCAGTTGATTTGCGTCTTCATCATCCCAAGATATCTTGGGCTAGTTTGCAAGATGTCCCACTATTTGTCCGATGTGTCTTCACCAGCCCGAAGATCTGCACTATGCGCAAATGCTGAGCAAAATATTGAGTTTCAAGTTTCGAGGTCAAGCCTCGAGCTGAAGAAGACGCGATTTGTGACTTCAGGATCATTTCCCAAATCAGAAAAGCAGGCTATTTGGCAATCTCGAGCTGATGAGGACAGGCCTGATGAGAAACTAATCCAGGGCCCCATCTTATAAAGAGTTAATATTTATTGCAATTTATCTACGTACATGTAGAGATAGGAGACTGCAAACTTGCGATTGATTGGAGGATTTCAGCTTGATTTGGATCAATCACAAGTTCACAACTCTTAAGATGAGATCCAGGTCATTTATTTTGTTTCTCAAGATTTTTCAATGAGAAACACAACTTTGAAATACGTACAAAATTAATATCAAACAGGAGTGTGCATCATGGGGCCATTTAACATGCAACAAAATTCATTTGTAGATTTCCAGGTGCAGAGGTCAAGGTGAAAGGGCAGAGATACATTTATCACCATTCCTGATTTGGGAGTTATCACCCAGCATGTTACTCTAACCTCCTACCCTTTTGGCCGATACTGTGTCCTCCCAATTTGCCACAAAATTTACCCATATTTTCGGCTTTGATCTCTGCACAAAACTGCTTCCTTATTTGCAATTTTTTAAACGTTAGCTTCTCCTAGACTTCAATATCATAGTGTGGTACGGTATGTCACTGAAACAGCTTCCGTAGGATTTTTGTGCCAATGTCAATTTTTTATTTTTTTGCATTTTTGGATTCATTGGGGTCCAAGCTATCAGAAATTGATGGGGTTCAAATTTTTCCGAAGACACCAAATTTACCTATTGCGCATTATATGCATTTTGGCGCCCAATATGGACCCCCCCTGGAAATGAAGGAGGAGTCTGAAAATTTGAACCCCATCATTTTTGGCCAATTGGGACCCTTTTGAAGCCAAAACAGCAACAACAAAAAATCAACTTTGGCAAAAAAATCCTACAGGATTACATACCATACCGCACTATCATAACGTGAGCACAAAAAAAAAGAAACTGATTATAAGATTTTATTTTCAATAATAGTCATAATAATCTATGTTTTGTCTGTACCCATTATACAATACACATGTAGTTTCAATCTGAGAGATTCCATGCTCATGAAAGGTGACCCTGCATCAGTGTTTAGAGTTTTAAAAACTACTCCCTGCCATCGAAAATTGGAATGAAAGTAGCCTAATTTCAGAAACTTATCCTTGTCAAAGTTGCTTACAAGTGTTGTCTCGGTCTTCGGAGTGCACACTTTTGGGAGGTTTCAGGCTGTATATGACATATTTCTCCAATCCATACCTGACAAAAAAACGTTGAAGGGTCAGTTTTATGTTTCATCCTTCTCCTCACCCGCCTCCTTGGATGCCTGAAGGCTACCCTGGGTGGTGTCACTACATGTTGATGGGGTGTTCGCACTATGGTTGAAAATTTCACCCACCTCCAAATACAATGTCATCATTATTCACTAGATAACTTTATCTTCTTCTTTCCATTGTTTTCGAAAGCTAACTGACTTTGAGCTATAATTTGTGGAACTGTGCACAAATTATAGTCGTATGCAAACTACCTGTATGGTATTAAAATCACCATACTGTTAATTGCTGGAATCTGGAAAGCCAGACATGACCCAAACAGTACTCAATTTTCTTTCACACTCTGACAGTCTTATCCTAAATTTTTAATTAATAACACTTGTATAATATATTGAATAGCGTATGGCTTGTTTAGGTCAATATCTGATCTAATTTAATTTGTTACAAAAAGCAGAGCCCCACAGTGATCTGGATTGACATGCCCTACGGTCAAGACCACGGTCAAGACCATGGTCAAGCCTTTAAGAAGCGCTGTATTAGGCAAAAAGGGTCATAATTTCCAGAAGCTGTGCTTGGATGTCAGCAAATAGGGGGTCATTTTCGCCTCGTCACATGATCATGCGTTACCCCTCCCTTGAATATGAAGTGAAACCACTGGGAGTCTCTCGGCTACAAGATAGAAGTTTTCATCTTGTTCGTTAACTTGAGGACGATGACCTGATTATCACAGACGCCTCTGGAGTCTGTGCTCTCGATTTAATGAAAACAAGGCTGGTTCCTTTAGTTTCAGGGGTGTATGAACTTGTAGGCAGCCATGTGAAAAAGGTCATGTTACTTGGCAAGAATGCGTTCATATTGGAAGATAATTAACACATTAATTTACATGCAAATCCTCTCAAATCATCGCCCAGTCCGATGAGTTTTCTTAAGCTGCCTACAAGCTAATAAGTTTAAAACTTATATCATATCCTGCTTGAGGAGACTGACGTGATTATCTCAGATATCCTTGGAGTCTCTTGGCTCTCCTGGTTCTCTTCGCTGCTTAGAAGTTTCAACTCGTGTCGGGCTTCGGGACACCGACCCGATTATCACAGACACCATTCCCTGCCTGGAGCCAGGGTTCACAGTTTAATGAAAAGCAGGCTCGTGTGTTTGGTTCGGTGGTTTACATGAGAAGTTGTAGAAGTTTATGAACAAGTCACCATGGGAGAATGGTCACATCATACTACCATACAGTGTGTGTTCACACGCAAAGATATATCATACTGCCAGTCTGCAAGCGCAGACTCCAAATTTACAACTTTACCACAATTCCCAAAGCCTTGAGCAGAGCCTAGATCTGCCAAATTCTGGCTTTACATTAATAAGTTCAGAGCCTTCATGTATTGTAGTCTCATTTTGCAGACACTGTTATGCATGATGAATGACAAGGGTTTATGCCTGCAAACTATCCCTTAACATTTACTCATGAATGCAAAGAAATCGGAAACCTTCTTACCGATTGAACTTTAAAAGTATGATTCCTCAAGTTGGTCCTAAGATCAGATTATTTAGTGATTTTAATAATTTATTATTATTATCATCATTTTAAGTGGTGTCATCCATTTACACTTGCTAACAAAGCTTTAAGTGTACCCGTCACTTAAAAAATAAATTGTGTACATCTACATTGTAGATAGAATATATAAAATTATCCTTACAAAAACTTTATCCAGCATTCTATGGGCTATAAAGAGATATGGAGAACCGAAGAAAAACAAAAAAAAAAAACACGGAAACCAGGTCAGACTTGGGTTCCATATGAGCCCTATTTTATGCGAGCGCATATGAATGCATCAAGTACGGTAGTTTTTCCTTACAAATTGCTTTTATGTTAATTTAGAACTGTATTTAAACCGTCAAAATATCTTTGCAGAAGTACTGTTAAAAGCTCAAAGTATAACGGCATGGAATTACTACCATACAGTGTACAGAACAAGAGATTTGTTTGGGGAGTGGTACACTAAAAACACAACTTTGATATTGATACAAACTACATGTACATGTACATACACTTGTATTTCAATCACTTCAAACTGTTGCACATGCTTAATAGTAGGATTACAGTAGGATTAGACAATCCATGTCTCCCCTGTACACATACAGGGCACAAATTTATAGAGCCTGGTATTGTGCATCTGTGCCTTACTTCAAATGTATTTAATTAGATGGGCACCAACCAAACTTGCGTCATTAGGTCTGTCCTCACCAGCTCGAGATTGCCAAATGGCCCACTTTTTCTGATTTGGGAAATAATCCTGAAGTTACAAATCGCCTCTTCATCAGCTCGAGACTTGACTTCTAAACTTGAAACTCGAGCTTGGGGAATTAGCTTAGTGCGAGTCTTCGGGCTGGTGAAGGAGCACCTGACAAATAGCGGGGCATCTTGCCAAATAGCGTGATATTTAGCAAACTAGCCCAAAATATCTTGGGATGATTATCTTGACCAATTATCCCGCTAATTGCAACTTCGGGCTGATGAGGACGCAAATTAATTGGATAATTTGCGATCAGGATAGTTCAAATAGCGGGACATTTGGCAATCTCGAGCTGATGAGGATAGGCCTATTGACAGTTGAGGAAGACATCGCTCTTGGTATTACCTTTCTTGAGTCCAGGAAATAGGATCTCATCTCCAGCTCAAGAGTGCCGTTCTTATTTACACATGGCTGCACCCCTTAAGATTGAAAAGCTCTAATTTATTTCCTGGTGACTGACTTTTTAAACTCTCTTTAAGGGCAACCATTTGTAGCGTAGTTTGCAGGAATGCACCAACCCTTGTCAGTTGCAGCGCATACCTGTACATGTAAATAGTGTCTGAAGTAAAAGACTACAGAGACTGCACAGCCTACTAGTGCACCCCATAGGCTTTGTACTACAAGTAATACTATTAATGTACACTGTTTCATGAAATTATGAGAAACCTTAAAATTCCATGACTTTCTTTCTTTGTTTGTCCAATTTTGAAGAAATTTTCACCTATTTTGCTTATTTGTTTTGTTCAATTTATTCAATTCAACTTGGAAATGGGTTTGACTTGCCCTTTAAGTAGCTGGCAAATATTACTACTCAGATATATTCATACCGTAATTAGATTTGTTTATTTTTAGAACTGAGAGAAAAAAATCTTTACAAGGCACTTGCTTCGATTGATCGTCATGTGTATATATCTGTGCTTCCCTCGGTCTTGAATAGGCCAAGTTGTGCCCACTCAATGCCAAAAAATAAATTCTAGTTTCGATAACTTCCAGTCTAGCTTGGTATTTGTATCTACAATGTATTTTCATTTATTTAACTTGCTCAATATGTATACAGAAAATAATCAAAATCAAAGCAATATAACAAAATGGAGGATATTACATAATGCATGTACAGTACAACAGGAAATGATTTTATAAAAATTGCAATAGTTTTTTTTTACATTATTGACAATAGAATAAAATTGTCAGTTGAGACATTTTGAAGGTAAGACTATATTTATGTAAAAAATTGGAGGCTCATTGAAAAGTGTGGCTTGTAATGCTAAACCGCTCTCAAAACTTAAGTACCATACATGTACATCTAATTGGTTATAAGTAATCATTTATAATCATCAATCAAGTATGAAACTGGATTTTTAAGTGTTTAATATTAAAGAGGAAATGATGAGTCTATAATTATTAGGCACATTGCATGTTCTTTTGCCTTTGTTATCCACAAATATCCATCAGAGATGGTCGATAATTATTTGCAAGGGTTGGAAGCGAGACCATGGGTTGCCTAGCAAAGTAACCAAATCTTCACAAGTGGGTGACTTGAGTAAAGGTAATTTCCTCTATTAGATAACGAGGCCTGTAGTGTGTATTTGCACTTGGAAACAGGAAACTTTAATAGTAGATAGAGGTGGTTGTTGCCATAGAAGATTGTTTGTTGTGTTGCTTGTAGGTTAGCATGTAGGCTGAAGTTGCAGAACTAAGTTATTTACATGTATGACTGCATGCCATGGGTGTGACCAGTTGGGGAATGTTTTACACAGTGCATGTCATTCTATACAATTCCTGGGCCCTGTTTCATAAAATGTTTTATCAATAACAACTGCCGCTGATCTACAGTATGTAACAAATCTGCTCGCAACCAACCAGATGCAAGAATTTCAGTATCTTATAACAAATATTGTAACCTTTTAGTGATCATAAGTTGAAATGGAGCTCTGGTACTGTATGAAAAGGGAGGGCATTCTGAAAAGAATGCTTTTTGAATTCTGCCAGAATGTATGAATACAAATTAATAAAGTAATGTACTGTGTACATGAAATATTGATCAAGTGTGCATGTACATGTATAGTACATGTGCAAATTAATGTCCTTTTGTATAATTACATTGTAAATGATAAATGACCCAACGTGTAGCCAATCCTTACTAGTGTTGTATCCCCAAAGTGATTTCATCTTGCTATCTGTAAATAATTTAGTTAATTTTTGGCCAACAACTAAAAGTGTCCAAGGATAGTTCAGTCTGTGTACTTAGGTATGCATAAATCTTGTATTGATCACTTCTACAAGTACATGTATGTTTAAAGGTAGTACAAAGTTTTGGTATGGGGTCATGAATTTGGTCAAATGAACATATTGGAAGCATACATGTATGCGATCCTACAATATTCAGTGATCGTTATCGAGGTTGAAATCGAGGCTAAAATAATGAAATTGTAAATAATAAACTCCTTATGTTGTATACATGTAGCTCCCTCTAAAGGTCAAGATATTAATTTAGTTAGAAAACAATGTTTCTTGGCTAAAATCGACCGATTAGCTATTTCCGTTCAGAAATTACATATCACAACTGCATATTCTGATATTTTCATGGTCGCAGCTACCATTGTATGGCCATAAGCGCCATTTCAAATTTATCAAAATTTACCCGGAGCACCGGTAAATTTTGATATTCAATTTTTCTCAAAAGCAGAAGTGTTTTAAGAGCTAAATTTTCTAGTGCTTATAAAACATCCACAGGGGCATCCAAATATATCAAAATTGTATAAAAGAATCACTATTTAGCCAATTTTCAAAATTTCCCATAACTTTGTATTACCTTTAACTATTACATGCAAGCCTATTCAAAATGTCAATCACATGAGCCTTTAGACAAACCCATGCATATTTTGAATACCCAACAGCAACTACACGTACGGATGTACATTTGTAACTAATAATAGAAGGGAATAATTCAACAGTGACACACTCATAAACTATGGATGGGCCAGCCTAATGTGTTGATGAGTCTGCTAAAGTAATTAGTGCATAGGCCTGCATTGTACCACCAGTATGTGTACTGCATATGCTGGTTGAGGTTCTTGTAAACAACATGATACATGTCAGATTGTGTGACTCATTGGCTGATTGAATGAGGCTTGAGGTCTGCTAATGACTTCCATTATTCTATTACTGATAAGTGCGACCAGATCAACTTTCGTCTCAAGGGTATTGCTTGGATAAAAGTAAATGCGAAGATGGCCTCCATACTCTTTATGTAGGCCTACATGTACATGCGACTTCACAATGTACATGTATGTAGTCTGTACATGTACATGTAGGCTTTGTATACTTTACTGAGGAGAAGTATTAACTCCTTGACTTGACTTCAATAGGCCTATATGTACATGTATATGTAGTCCCTTCATGTAGGCCTGTACAGTGTACTTAAAGGAAACCAAAACCTTCACACTAAGTTACTTTTATTGTAAAGTTTAAAAGATTTGAATAAAATCAGTGAAAATTTGAACAAAATCGGGCAAGGAATAAGGAAGTAAGAGCTTTTTGAAATGACTAGTCACTAGAGGGCGGTATTCAATTTGATGACATCATCTGTGAACAACTCTCCATGCCTTTTGTACATAAAATTTCACAATTTTTTTGTTTTCTTCGTATTTATTTGTGTTCTTGATCCGACTTCATAACATGTGAAGTAGAATATCATTTTGCATGCTATATCTTGCTTTCGGGGGGAGTACATTATCTCAATCACAAGAAAGAAGGAAAAACATGAAATTTGATGTACAAAAGGCATGGAGAGTTGTCCACAGATGATGTCATCAAATTGAATACCGCCCTCTAGTGACTAGTCATTTCAAAAAGCTCTTACTTCCTTATTTCTTGCCCGATTTTGTTCAAATTTTCACTGATATTTTTCAAATATCTTAAACTTTACAATAAAAGTAACTTAGTATGAAGGTTTTGGTTTCCTTTAACTTTAATAGGCCTATGCATCAGGGCTGCCCTCTCTTGTCAAACCAGAAACCTTCATGACATGAAAGCAGAGCTACCAAGTGTCACGCATTAGGCGTGACATCACGCATTAGGCGTGACATCACGCATTAGGCGTGACATCACGCATTAGGCGTGACATCACGCATTTCGAGGGTCTGAAAACGCTCTCACGCATTTCATTTCATGTACATGTAGGCCCACCTAATGTACATAAGAATCTTAACAACCTCATATTTCTAATGAATTAAAAAACTCTTCCATGTCCATGTAGCTATAACAAATTTGAACTCCCTTCCCCTGAAAAAATCAAGAAAACATGCAAATAAATGAGATCATCATTACTTGTGTATGAAATTGAAAACCAGTACTTGTAAAGCTCTGCTCTACTTGACATTGTAGTAGGTACTGTACTCCATCAGAATGAAACGTCTTGTTCTGCTTCAGAACCTCATGTATGTGCTTGTATTCATTACAAGTATTCATTACACACCTACATCTACAATGTTGGCAAATATGTAACATACAATATCTTACAGAAATTATAGGCCTACATCTTCTTGTGTCAGGGCTGTGGAATGTCTACTGAGTTTGACGAGTAATGCAGTATTACCAAAGAGATACTACACCATTCAACAGGCTCAGTACACAAGTATGTGGCTCATGTTCATGTAGTACATCTTAGATCGACAGCCCACGAGACTGACGATGTTGTTCTTGTCGGTCGTACAAGTTCTCTGTTGACATACATGTAGATGTCCCCACATGTTGGCCATACACTAGTTTGTGGACTCATGAAATACATGGGTATTAAAGAGGCGGGATAGGACGATGCGGAGGTACAGGAATTCACAGAAGAAGAACAAAAAGTAGAATGTAGTAAAGAACACTTCAAAGTATAACAGGAAACAAAAGGAGGGGGAGAAAAAGGGAGATGAAATGAATCACTTGTTTAGCTGTTGATATATGTTGCCATGGTATTGATGACAAAGTTACCATCAGAGGTATTAGTTTTTTTGCAAAGGGCCCCTGATACAGTACAACCTGAGAGCATTGGAAAAGGGGTGGGGGGGGGGGGGAGTATGGAAAATCTTACTTGAAATTGAGTTGACATGACATGATCAAATTGAATTAGAGGTAAAATATGCGTAAAGCCCCTAGAGACAGTATTTCATATTAAGTGCTATAAATCCATTAATCCAGATTGATTTATCATTAGTAGTATTGATGTGTGTATTAGAATGAGTTGCATGTGAACTTGTGTCTGTCCCAAAGGGAGCCTTGGGGTTTGGTATATGATATGGGCTAGGTTACAAGGTTGGTGGCTATCACTAAACCATCTGGTATCTGCAACAAAATTTGACATTTTCAACATCTGTTTAATTGATTGGTATTCCATGCGGTCTCTAATGTATAGTGATCGAGGCACAATACAGACAGTACAAATCTAGACAACAAGACTCAAAGTGCTATGTGTGGGCTACATGATTTAGCAGTTTTGTATTAGCTTGTACATGTACATGTACATGTAGGTCTATGTATCTTCACAAATCTTCTGTTAGAAATCTGAATTTACACTACCGGTATCTCTTTGCAATTTTGGAAAAGAGTTTGGTGAAAAGTATCTGAAATCAGTAATTTGAAAATGATTTGAATAATGTGTAGGCATCCTGTTAAGTACTACAGACACTAGCAAAATGTTCATGAATTTTCAGCCGATAATTTTGTTTTATTTCCATTGCTGTCGCTCAGTTATGATATAAAATGCAGAGATATAGATGAAGGCATTCATGTACATGACGCTGATGCTGTGTGACATTTTAAGTGATGTAGAACAAATGACTTGCACCCATTTTGCTATTCAAAGTAATCATCATATTTTCAAAAGACATACTGTAAAAAGCTTTCATATTTGCCTATGAGCGAGCAACAATGCATTCACATACACTGATACAGTATACATTTTATGTCTTCATGTCAACATGTCAACGTGTCCCATGATCCAAGCTCTAAAAAATGAGGGTACACCTGAGGCATCGTATATCATTCTCTCCTCACATCTTGAACTTCAGCACCAGGGGATAGGACGTCATTAAAGACAGCAGAGGCGGTGCTCTAGGGTAGGGAGGGGGGGGGGGCACTTTTGACCTACATGTAGCCCCCTTATTCTGATGTTCTGATGGCTCACTCCATGGCTGCAGAATCGTAACAAATATGGTATCATTCTAATGAGGAATAAACACACTTTCTAATGATACAGGTGTTATTGTCAAAGTGATAATTATGCCATGATAAGAGAGCTATAATCAATCCGAGTGAAGTTTTCAAACTGTTTCCAAGGGGTGGACATGTGTGTTTATGAGCTAGACTCCCATTACCTGTAGGCCTACATGTACTGTACATGTAAACCCTCCTCTGTACATGTATCTTTAACAAAGCGAAAGGGATGACTTTATGATCCATCCGCAGACCTCTATTTCAGCCCTTCTCTACATGTATATTTTATTCTACAAAAAATAAACAATTTAATTACTTGTGGAATTAAAAATTTGATAACCATACAAAATTTCCTGTTTAAAAGAATACCGGTACATGTATGTGATATTAAAAAACTTCCTGTAAAATGTTGGTTTATTAATAACGTCGAACATGATGGGAGAAAGCGAATATTTTTTAATTTTTTGGGGTATAAACAAAAGTGAAAGTGCAACTTTTAAGTTTAAACAAATGTCCAACAAACACATACAGTGTACAGTAAATATACTTACTGACTGTGTAAATACAACATCATGTATTTTTTTAGTTTCTTGGCAAGTAATGTACTTCAAAGACTTATGCATGGGGGAAACCAGTTTTATTGTGGTGAAATACTTGTGCATAAATGATGAGAAAAGTAAGTGAAAGCAAATATTGTGTGGGTAACAAGAGCCATATAGTTTCCTGCCTTTCTAGAGTATGATCTTAAATCGAAAGTCCTGTTTCTTTAGTGAGTGTAAAAGTGAATGTAAATATTGAAAGAAAATTAAGCAATGTCCTCAGGAAGTTTACTTAAACCTGTACATGCATGTGTAGGCCTATACAAAAAAAAAAGAGAAAATGGGGGCGTAATATTGTAAAGCAATTATATGGGGGTCTAAAGATAACAAGTATAGAGTTAAAGATAAACTCCAGTACTATTGATAGACTAAATCAAGAATAAATATTTAAATGAGTTTTTTTTTCCCCTCTAATTTTAGATCTACTTTAAAGATAAACTTGAGTTCTGGTAAACAAAAAAAAATAATTCTCACAGAATCAAACGAAACTTACACTGAATGTTCAAGATTACAAATAAATGACATGTGCCAAACAATTTTGGAAGAAAATGTATACTGGCTGAGTAATGAGCATAGACACCATGTGTGTTGTCCCATATATAGCTTTCTATGTGAGTGCTTGTTACTTTACCAAAACTCGGTCAAATTTATTATGATTTTGATGACTCCGTAACCTTGCAGTGCACACCAATACTTACATGCTACATGATCAACTGTTTCTGATCCTTTCCACACCTTTTCTTTCACAATGCAATCGCATTACCAGTACTAAAGTTTATCTTTAAGTATAAAGTCCACAGTTTTATTTCCACATGTTCATTTGAAAAAATACATAAAGTACATACAATAGAACATTTAAAACAAAATACATTCTGATTTTACAGTCATTAGATATCAAGGGGAACATGAAGATCGTGAAATTGTAGGAAGGAATCATAAGCTCTCAAAGACGAAGGGGTTACAATTCCCTAGTTTGCAGGCACAAACCCTTGTCTGTCGTTGTACATAACAGTGTCTGCAACATGAGACTACAGTACTGTAGGTTCTGTACTTAAGCTGGTCTTGTTTGACACAGCCAGAAACTACCAGATCTAGGCTCTGCTCAAGGCTTTACAAATTGTGGTAAAGTGTCAGATTAGAGTCTGGGCTTGCAGACTAACAATTCCCCAGTCCCCCCTAAATCTAGTATTATTATAGGCTTTCTATTTCATTACATGAACAATTGCTACAATGGTTTTGTTTTTATTATGGTTTTTTCTTCATGAATGTACACTACTTTGCTTTTGGTGACTGATAATTCCTATTGTGTTCCCTGTACATCTAGCCATATTATAGTATTTATTAAAAAAAAAAAAATGTACCTTTATTGATTGTTACAATGGTTTTTGTTGAATAACAGTATGTATATTTTCATTTACATGTACTCCTTTGCTTTTGGTGACTGATAATCCCTCCAGTCTCCCCTACAATACATCTAGCAATATTATAATAGTATTTCTATTTCATTACCTGTATTTATTGGTATATGGTTTTTGTTCAATTCTGACATGTATATTCTTTATTCACTTCTTTGCCTTTTGGTTACAAACTTTTGCTCAAACTTTCCATATTTACATTTATCAGTACAATGATTCCTCATTTGATCACTAGATTTCTTTATAAAGAACTTTTTCTTTTTCCTACATGTAATCCTGCTTGTACATGTATTTACAGTTTCGCAAAAATTATATAACAATGGTATTATTATGCAATTATATTTTTTAGAACAATTTCCCATTTGGCTTTCTCTTAATTTTCTTGAATTTCTTTTCTATTCAAAAATTATTTGGTTCTTGAGCTTTTCTGTATTTTTAAACCATTTTTAAGTTTGCATTATTTTATTCTCTTTCTTTTCATCGCATTCCATCGGGTTCTCTCTCCATCAGTATCTCTTCAAGACATTCATATGCGCAAGGCCTTCAAAAGTTCGTTGGCCCTGGAGACGGAGGTCGTCTCCTCCCCCACCATGCCTTCGGCCATGAGGGAGACATACATGAGATGCGAGAAGCCGCCAAAGTTGTCGCTGCTCAACCAATTCAGGTAGAGGGAGCTATTATCATTATCATTGGGGCTATAGCCATTTAATTTTGTTTTCAAAGTCCCTTTATAGAAGTTTAAGACTATTTTAACCTATGACCTGGACGCTGTTTTGTTTCCAAAATTTCTCAACATGTTTGTAGAGTGATATTTGATACATGTGCAATGAGCACCTTTGTGTTCTACATAATTATAAAGAATTGAGCACCATTTTGTTTTAAAAAATGGATGTCAATGTTGTAACTAATTCTATAAAGGGACCCTTATTGGTGCTACTACAAATGCTTGGAGGACAAAAGCTTGCAGCTGGGGTTAAGGTTAAATAAGTTTAGGGTGAAAGGTAAGGTTACATGGTGGGTAGGTATTTGATTTTGGTCAAAGGTTGAAGGTCAACGTCGTAGTAAGAATTGGTGAGTATAGGGAATGCGCATGCAAGTCGTTTCCTGAATACTGATTATCTACTGTCGACTCTTTAATATCTTTACCTTAATTAAGCATGGGCCACTTTTTTAACAGATACAGTGTATGCTCACATGTACACAGGAACTTTTGGCCCTACGTTTATGAATTGTACAAGTAGTGAAATTAATTGAGGGGCTTTGGGTCAAATAGCACCTAAATGCACTGAAAAATGCTCACAAATGATTTGTCATTAATTCTTTTGTCCTGCAAAAACAATGCTTATTAAATACAATTCCTTAGAAGCAATTCGTCTCATATGAAATTTCTACTCCGATATATTCTTCTAGATGGGAATAGTGAGAACTAGAATGCTCACAAATTATGTTTCACCTTTACAACAATCAGTAACAAATGCTCAATTGCCACTGTAAATTTGCTCTCAGCCAATCAAATGGCACAATATCAGTAGCTTATAACAGCTATCAGAACTTGTTACTGATAATAAGTTTTTATGGAACAGGGTCCTGTAGTTCATCTTCTCTTTAATCCAAGTAAGTCAGAAAATCACTGTCTCTACTCTCTAGGCTGGTTTACCTGTAGGTAAAGTTACATGGCATTGTACAAAGAAGGTAGAATGGTGCCCAATAATTACCCCTATTCTCATGGCTCCATTTGGCCAAGTGGTCGGTAAACAGCTTCAAAAGAAACACACGGCTGGTCAAGTGAACCGTAAATATGAAGAAGGAGGGGAACGGTATTGATTAAATGCAGGTTCGCTACTACAGGTACCAGTCTACATACAGTATGCTCTGCAGTTTAAAGGGCAGGTTGGGTTCTGGTGAAGACGAAAAAATAACTTATGAGCTTTCTAACTCCTTTAGCTTTGATAGTTGTTTGTTTCAGTTTATTTCTCTGAATTTTGCTTGAAGCATTTATCAATTTCATATTGATTCCTGTCATTGTAACATACATTTTCCTTTCATCATTCCTCTCTGATTTGCATGTTACATCATGCCTCACAAAGGGTTCCAAGCAATTTTTCGGTACAGGGTACTCCAAATAAATTGATCTAAAAATGCATGTGCTTAAATCCCACCCCTGCCACCAATAACAAACCAGTTTACAATTAGATGGGGAAGCTGTACCATTCTAGAGTTCACAGCATCCTGATACTACATGTATGTTGCTTGGTGGTCTGAGAATTGCTTTAGCAACCATTGCCTCGGCCTTCATTTTGTAAAACATGCAGATATACATGTAGGGTTAGGATTATTGGTGAAGTTGGGTTTTAGGTTGGTTTAAAAGTTAGCTATAGTGTTACATGTACAGTGTACATCATGGACTCATCTCCAAGCTCAATTTTTCAAAGGTGCATGATTTTTTAAGAATCACAATCATAATATTGATTTTATATCTTCATTGAAATCACTCTGGATCTATTTCTGATTATTTGCATGGTTAAGTTTACACCTCACAAGAAATGTTATGGCATCCAAACGTATTGATCTATAGAGTGGTGAAGTGTGACATCATCAAAAATCTATTTTGGGAATTTCTCAAATTTTTTCTTCATTTTCCAAGAGAGCATCAAAAATAATGTCCAAATGTTGAAAACCAATTGAATACCGTATGTTAAGTATGGGCTGCGAAATGACCATTTGAATAAATAGGTTTCCTATAGGAACTCAGTGTTATACTGCTGTGTTTCATAACATTACGAGCCAGAGCAAAATAATTAAGAAATTCACTAAAAAGATTTTCATGATGTCACAGCTTCGGTACTCTATTAAAAAGAGCATGCTTTGTAACACCACCGCTGCCATCCACAATAAATGGAACAGTTTACATGGATGAGGACGCAGCACCATTCCAGTGCTCTCAGCAGCCAGACACTATGCTGCTTACACCGGAGACTCGCCTGCAAGCGGTGGCTTGTGATTTTTTTTCATCTCAATCATAAGATTGATTTTATATATCCATAGAAATCACTCTGAATCTCTTTCTGATCATTTGCATGGTTAGTTTACACCTCGCAATTTTTTATGGCATCCAAATAAATTGATCCAAAAGAGCATGCTTTATTATCCCACCGCTGCCACTGATAAATGGAACAGTTTACATGGATGAGGACGCAGCACCCTTCCAGTGCTCTCAGCAGCCAGACACTATGCTCCTTACACCGGAGACTCGCCCTCAAGCTGTGGCTAACCTCTATGACCATGCCAATCCCATCCCTGCTCTTAATATGCTAAATGTGTTCAGGTAAACCTGGCCTTTAGTTGGGCGAAAAATGGTGGATGGGTTACTTTTGAAAGAAACTTGCATAAATGAATATCAATTAGCTTCTTCTTTTGTTTTGCCTGCACAGCAATAACTTTGTATAGCCAGTTAGAATCATTAAATTTGTGCCCTATCTCTTGAAGGCGCATGTCATTTTGAAAATGGGTCAAATCTGACCAAGTTGAGTACAAAGGTCAAAAGGTCAAAGAACTTTCAGCGAAAAGTATTGCACATGCAATAACTTTCTATTAATTTGAGGTAGGATCACAACATTCATGCCACAGGCACATCTTTTGAAGACGCAGGTAAATTTTGAAAATAGGCCAAATCTGACCGAGAACAGAAGTGGATTCAATTAATTTGTATTAAAAGTTTATTTACAGCATTTGACATTGCCTTTTTCCCTACTATCGTGGAATGAATGAATCACATATCATTTATTGAGGTCTTGAACAAACTATTACACACTGGGAAAATAGTTTTTATGAATCAGGAGAATGCCTCTGATTCAGCATATCTAGAATGATGATCACAGTCATATGTAGTCATATTTTTTCACTACTCTGTATGATTTTATGTTCTTTTCATTCTCTTTCATCGATTGCAGGGAGGATGGAAAAGATGGTCTCAAATTCTACACAGATCCCAAGTTCTTCTTTGAGAGGTGGTGCAACGAACAACGAAAAGACATTGAGAATAACATCAGGAAAAGGAAGAGGAGAAGAGTAGGTTGACCGCTATGTACTTTTTAGTGATTTCTGAGTTTATACAGATGTTTGTTTTACAGATGTAGATATGCCTTGGAATCGATGGAAATCCAACCCTTGAATAAGTACATTTCTATGAAAGCGGAAAATAAGAGAAACATAATGGCTAAAGAATTTGTGTCTTTTTTTACTTGATGTAATTACTGCATAAATAGTGTCTTATTATCATTGGCGTAGTAGGCTATAAGTGTAAGGATGAATTATCTTTGTGAAAAAAAATGACTCCCTTGTTTTGCTGAAGAGATATGGATAGGTTACGTCTTTGTTATGTAGCATCTATTTTTAATAGATCATTCACGAAAGTATCTCTTTTACTTCAACAGCAAAAGAAGCCAGCAGCAGAGAAGGGTTCGATGCCAAAGGTCCCTGTGAATACAAGGAAGAACCGTTATCAGATGTATGCAGGTGGGGCAGAGTTTGCCCAACACCAGAGACCTCAGCAGAGTATAACGAACAGCCACATTTCATCAAACCAGGTTAACCAAGATTCAGAGAAACAAAGGATATCGCACTCTGACTCCATCATCTCCAGTACGCCATCGGATGATTCGGGCATCAACGGTCAGTCACAACGAAGGAAGCCATCACAGGGTCCGCCACCTCCACCACCTTCACAGGGTGGTGAGTCTCCCATGAATGGGGATGTGGTGTTGCGGCCAGTTAGGCCGGCGCCAGGTCGCCCGCCCAGCCAGCAACAGCTACCACAACCACCACCCATGAACCACCACGTCCCTACTATGCCGCCACCCCCTCCACCCAATGTGCCTCAACCACAGAGTTACCTAAGCTCTGGAACATCCGGTTACTCGAGCTCGAGTGACCTACCACCTCCGCCACCACCGCCACAACCCATTATGATGAATAACTACGCACCGGCCCAGCCGCCGCCACCAGTATTGTCGCAGCCACTTCCAAACAACATTCCCGCTCCACCTCCCCCGCCTCCTGTGGGCGGCCCAGCCGCACCCCCTCCACCACCCATTGGTGGGATCCAGAAGCCTCCTGTAGCCAACAACAATGTTCCTGCCCCGCCTCCGCCACCCCCTGATCAATTTAGGCTACCATCGGTGCAACCGGCTCCGGCCTCGAATCCTAACAATACTAGTCCTGTCGTCAATTCTCCCAACAAGCCCCAGCCAGTACAGGCCAGCGACCCAAGGAGTGATCTACTAGCAGCTATCCAAGAAGGTTTGTATTTTGTACTTTTGGTTTCTAAACAGTTTATTTTATTATTGCAATTTATATATAATCCAAAATATCATGTACAATTTATCCAGTTTTGCTAAGAATGATTTGTACAATATGTACCTGTATTTGATTTGAGACAAGATAATAAAAATATCTTTAACAAAAATAGAAAATAATTAAATAAAAAATCTGCTTTTGAAATTAAATCATTCCTTTGCAGACTGAATCCAATTTTGGTGCACTTTTTTGTCATTTGCAGCATATGTGCTGTTAGTATAGTTATGGGGCTGCAGACTTTGGAAATTTAGAAAGCTCCTGAAAAAAATCAGTTGAAATCAATACATTGAATTTAACTAACTAAATACATATCATTATTTATTTCATCATCAACATGTCTGTGGTGTACATAGATAATTCACAAAGATCACTAACTAGCAGATATGTCCCAGGACAATGGATTTAGCATAACAGGGCTTCAAACATATATACAGATATATATGATACATACAGGTAGTTCAAATGAGATAGCATACATTGCAAAAAATCATTCCAAGTTTTAAGTTCACCAACATCCCATTATTAAAATTAACCCTTAAAGGGATTGGGTAACTTTGTCTCAAATTCTGAAACAAAATCCTGGATTTTAATAGCTCATACTACAATCAAAATTATAAACCTTTAGGTTAGTCAGGAACCCCATGACTTTTACAAGCCGATCGCCTGTCTGATTATCAAGATATTTATGATTGGAAATCAAAATTTAAAAATTCCTTTTCCTAACGGTTTTCATAACACTGCAGTCTATTGGGGAAAACGGGTATGGTAAAACCGGTCACTCAAAGATTTTTACTTTTTTGAGGCACTTCTTGATCATTTTGAAGCTAAATATTTTTAGGGCTTCAACATTACACCATATCACAGACACAAATAACACGTAGGGCCATGCATCTCAGATTTAATATTTTTAAACGATGCCTTTAAAAGAATTTATCTTGTTGTGTTTCAGGAATGAAGCTACGCAAGGTGGAGGTCCAAGAGGAGAAGCAACGTCACAGCGAACCGGCGCCAAACAGTGTAGAAGCCATCCTGAGACGTCGTATAGCGGTCGAGCTCAGCTCAGACGAGGAGGATAGTCAAGTATCTAGCGACTACGACGGAGAGTGGTCGGACGAGGATTAAAATGGTCTCTTGTAAAACCAGAAACTTTTGTTCTTCGCCTGGAACTTCCACAATTTGTTATGATGGTGGTCCCATGCCGTGCAAAGATTCCATGTTTTTGCCAACCACAATGTCTTGTGGAATTTGGGGAAAGATTGAAGTCTCTGGTTTTGCAATACACATTAGTTTTGATTGGATGAGAAGACCCTGCATAATCAACAACAACAAATTGTCACTCAAGTGACAAGAATATAATATATATTTCTTTTTATACCAACAAAAATTATTGCAAACAATGCTCAAATGTACCCTCTTGAAATTAAAAATAGTGGAAAAAGTGCTCGACATTTTGGGGGTTTGGTGAATCATGTATAGCAAGATGGAACTTGTATATGAGCTGTAATTTCTGCTTTTTTTATGAAGCTGCTATTTTGTGAAGCCAAGCATGAAAACTTAGATTCCAGATATAGCAAAGAAGGAATTATCAAAAAGTAATCATGTAGAACTTCATTATTTCACATCACCTAGCCATACATTTTAAATTTTGAACAATTTTTAATTTTGAGTGGAATGCCAAATTCTGTCTTTGCAACTTTTCCTATAAAATTAGAAGAGGGCCGTGTGTCTTTTATCACAAAAAAATAGTCATATAGATATGTAGTGATAGCTGACACTTTATGCCAGCTAGTTCACTTTCATCTTGGATATTCCTTTCGTAACAAGTTTCAGTTCAGTTAAACCATTTCCTTTTTTGTTGTATTGTAATTGTGCATTATTTTGGAGAAAATTATTAGATTAATACAAAGATGGAAGTTGTAGGAGTTTCATCAGTCCTTCCTAGTATAGCTTAGCTTATTGGACATGCACTTCAGACGCAAGTTCTCCGCCGAGATTCAGAATGATGTTCCTTCAAATAAGTTAACACAGAGTCAGCTCCCTCCTGGATCTCAGCGGTCGGTTTGTCGCTGACTTTAGTTAAACATATATTCTTATTTAATGGTCCTCATGCAGGTCACTTGCATTTGGCTTGGCCAGTCTATGAGTTTGACATGTAATTATGCTATGTAAATGATGTGATATAGAAGAACTGTCATTTCAAGTATGAATGAAGTATGTATTGTAAATAGGAACATATATTTACATTTTTGGTGAAAACTTTCAAAAAAATGTAGAATTTTGTACATTATGAATTGTCTATCGCTCTTCACGGCCCAACGTATGACTCGAGAGAGAACACTCTGGAGAGCCATCATCGACAGGGTCACAAAGGGTCAGTCAGGGGTCGTAGGACCGTGACGACGACGATGAATTGTACAGCTAATTTGCAAAGGGTGAGAGAATAAATTTAGTGGATATTGTCACTCCGTATATTTCTGCATGCAAAATTTTCTTATCTGTCTAAAGTCTAAAAATGTTGTGGGTATTTAAGATGATAAAGGGAGAGCAAAGTATTAGGGTAGGTTTTATTCAGGAATACCAGGGGGGTGTTTCACAAAGATCCTAATTTGGACTCTGAGTTTGACTTAGCATTTATGGAAAGCCGTTAGCATCTTTGAAAATGTTTTATAAAAGTTCTTTTTAAGAGGCATAAAATGTTGATTCAAATCATTCATATTTTCTATTATCAAGGAGATTTCATGTTCTAGATGTGGAATTTACGAAAAGTCTAAAATACTTAAATTTCTGCTTTTGAATATATTTTTTGTTTTAAGGCTACAAATGGCTCTCCATAATGTTTAAGTCCAACTTAGAGTTAAACGCGACTTAGAGTTTTTGTGAAACACCCCCCTGTCACCGAAGAACCCCATTCTCATTACAAGAATGGGCTGGGGGACGCGCTATGGTTGCGCCGTTGCACATCCTTGGACGACCTGATATGACATCAGTGCGTTCTCACCTCTGTGATAGCAAGATCTAGAGTGCACAGTTGGCTAACTCTTGCATTGGGAACGGGGTCGAAGACTCTTGTAGATCTTTTTTCCCCCTTGTTGCCACTTCAATGTTTCATATTATTATTCAACCTGTCTGATGTGGTTATTATCCTGTTGGTTATATGAGACTTATACATGTATTGTGTCCCATACCAAATTTATATAAGCAAAGAATCATGTTTAATTTAATCAAATCTGTGAAATTTACATCCTGATCTGTCTGAATAGATTTTGGAGAAAAAAAATCTAAATGCTCAATCCCCATTGAACGAGCTTTATTTACCCTCTAGATGAGTGCCAGTGTAATTTATTTTTAATATTATTATATATTGATAAGCACAATCTGGTAGATAGCACATTCGTCACATTTGTAATCTTTCAAAAATGTGATATGCATATATGCAATATTTGCCTAAATATGAATTGATTGTAACAGGAAGCCGAGACTGAAGGCAAGAGATGTACATGTTGGTCATTGTGTATTCGTTTTATGTGCATGTATACACATTATGTACCCGATGGCCAAGTGAAAAGTATTTGGCGTCACCTGCCTGCCTGGGAGATGAAAAGCGAAACTGAATCACTGTAAAAATCATTGGTTCTTTCCTCTTGGTATTATCGATAGGGGGGTGTGCAGGTAGACCACTTCACCAGGGGATCCCCCTACTCTTTACGAATAGTGCAGTGGGTTCTTAACCTGCAAATGTGGTGACTCTCCTCTACACAGGGCCCCATCCATTTAACGTCCTATCTGAGTTTTCCACTGTCTCCATCTTTGAAACAGGGGAGGGGTACGTTGACACACGATACAAACTTCAGTCATCCGCCTGCGTTGGATTCTAAACCACAATTCTTGGTTCGACAGGCGGACGCTTTACCGACCGAGTTAACTGGCCTCCTCTTAGTCAAAGTATACACAAGAACTTACATGTACATGTACACTGTAGAAGCACAAGTCATATCAAGAACCACCCTTCATAGGCACTTGCGCGAAGTTACAAATCTTTGGTTAGATCTGTACACCTGATACACTGTTTATCTCTTCAAATTCTTTTTGTACTTCAGTACTACTGCCATCAAATTTTTTCTTTTCCAGATCGTTGAATTTATATGTAAGGAAATTTTATTACTCTCAATATTAAAGATAACAACGTCACACTTAACTAGGCAAAATGAATTGAAATATTCTGTTTCTGTTCTATCATGAAAGGGAATAAAATGTAATGACACACAAAAAGGAAGGAACAAAATGGAATGGATACCCCAAAAAACGTGGGATAGTCTCAGCATGGACCTCGTCTCGGTACAGAATCGCGTGTTTGACCAATCGTTTGATCAGGATCTAGGAGTGAGTTGTATAATACAGAGTAAAGTGTGCATGTACATGCTCCAAACCATGCAAAAATGAGAAGACTTTTAAGAGTGAACATCACTCAAAGTCTTTAAAATATAGGCCTAGATAATATCTGAAACTGAAAAGCTCAGTATTTGTGATCATGCCAAGCTTTGCTTTGAAGAAAAAAATGTCACATTACAGCAGGTAATTTGTTCATGGTGGATCTATTCTTATTTAACTTGTATTGTACATACAATAATTATATTATTATTATTATTATTGAGAGGCATAAAATGATTTTGTTGTATTTACAGATCAACAAATTATGTAAATCTTTATCTGTATTTTCCTCTTTTTTTGGGGGGGGGGTGGGTTGTTTGATGTGCTAAAATCGAGGCCTAGTCATACATTCAAATTTGTATTGGATTCATGTTCTTTGTTGGTTTGCAGCACAAATACAGGGTGTTTAAAAAAAAATGCAATGAGAGCTTGATTGGTAATATCTTGAAAAGTACTCAAAAGACATCCATTCTCAAAACTTTGTAGGTAATGTTGTAGTATTATCCCCTAATATTTGGCAAATTCTGCAAAGATCTAAGCTGAATAACAAAGTTATGATCATTTTTGTAGAATGTAGCACAATATCCTGGCACCTGATAGTGCCAATCAAAATCGTGTAACATTTTTTAGACACCCTGTAGATTGTGTTTTTTAATACACATACTAATGAGGACAGCTCTATACTTTTTAAGATACTGCTAATAAAAATATTGTTACATTTTTGTTTAGATACTCTGTAGTCTGTGTTACATGTATATGTTAATACACAAATTAACTTTTGTATCCCATTGCTAATACAGTGCACATGTACAAGTCTTTATTTATCCATTTGATTCAAAAGATCCCTTCTTCATATCTACATGTTTGTGGGGACATTCATGTCATTGTTTCTAAAACTGCATTATCTATATGTACTTTCCTTTTTGCAAAGGGAGATAGCCGTTTGTTCTCGAAGATTCATCATTTTGCAGACCAATTTTTGTTGGCATGTCATTTTGTCTTGAGTTTGAAGAGTTATTTTTGTTATTAGTGTTTTGTTTGATTTGAGCAATACAATGAATTATTTGAAATATTTACTTTTCTTCAGAGTTGTACTCTCAATTTTTATAATTATTTACATTATCCTACTGTAATATCGCTAATTACCATGTAGGATTTTTTCAGTCCTAACATTTATGAAATTTAATTTCTTTTGATATGATTTATCTATTTTTATTTCTAATGTATTATATGGTGGAGGAATTCTTCCTTTAGTTTTCTGTGTATTCGTATGTATGAGCAAGGGTACGGAAGCAGGGATGCTGTATAAGGTTCATAAACTATGTGGATTAACAGACAATGCATTTGTCGTCATAACAACCAAACTTACTGGCAAAGGAATGTAATCAATCATTACCAAATCAAAACTGTCCACGAAGATGATTAATATGGTACTAAAAGAAAACAAATATCAAAATCCTAATTCAGAAACCTACTGGAGATCAAAATATGAAATAAATATATGAGATATATATGAATTACCTTTTAGAATTATTATTCCTGATACAAGAACTAGATTTTCGCAATATAAGAGAAGTACACGATGCTTTAATACTGGTAAATGCAAAACCCCCCAAAATGAAAGTAATAGACAATGAAATGTGTTCTTTTAGTAAAAAAGAGCAAGAAACAATTGAACACCTGTTTATATACACAAGATTACTTGAACAAATTTCTAAGATGGTGGCATACGGTACTAGATTCAATAAATACATTTTTCAATTAAAGACGGGAAGATCTTAATTGGGGTACAAGACAAACGGCATGCTCTATGAACTTTGCAATCTTAGCAGTGATAAATGATCCCTTCATGAAATTGCTTTCAAGCCCATGACTGGAGATTGCTCATCTAGACTCTCCCTTTCTCTGTAAAGTTTATTATGTTAATGATTGGTTTTCCTGCCAAAAATTGATTTCCACATTAAGCTGCAATCATGTGTACATGTATTCTGCAACACTGTACCTATGTTAAAATCCACGTCTGCAACCTGGCTTTCTTGGTCTCTGTTTCTTGTCTCTATATATATATATACTCTTTATGATTTCTATGAATATCAATCATTATGGTTAGTTTTGATTTCTTCGCTCGCTCATTTGTACTACTACCATGCTTGTAATAAAAAGGAAGAGACTAACATTGGGAAATATCTTTGTAATCATCGCTTTGTTCTTTCTTCCTTTGAACGTATGTTTTACACATGCACACTAACTTGCCCTGCATTTTTATGAACATTCTCCTGTGTAATTGAGCTGTTATATTTTGTTGTTGTGAAGGGCATTACTAAAGCCTTGTCCAGGTGAACGGTAGTAAATCGCGGTCGGTTAAAAAAAAAATGATGATGTAATGTGTTATACGATTCACATTTCATATGTTCCAATACAGAGGTACACTGTACCGAACAGTAGGTGAATACATGTTGGACCTGCTGCACACAATTGTCATTCATTTACACGTAAAAAGCTGTGTGTTTTTGGCGGTGGCATCATCTCTCTCTGAACAAGCCTTGGAAGATGAAGACATTTTGATAAAATAAAAATCCCTAAGATGTGCAGAACATCACTGACGGACTTAGGCATGTTTTTAACAGGAATATAAATTACTCTTACTTTCCGAGGTTTCTGGAATTATCAAGGTTTCTGAACCAAATAACATTGCTGTTAATTCTAACACAATCCTACAGAAACGCTAGTAAAAAAATATAAAGCCAACAAAAATTTCTACAAAACAAATTTCATTTATTTTTCAAATGAAACACAAAATCATCAAGGTGAAATCACCTGTACAGTCAATAAAAAACGGTTACTTGAAGCAAAGTAATCTGAGCTTCTTACACAAGTATTTCTCAACATTAACAAGATTTTATCTGACTTTTTAAGTCAGTGAGTTACTGACACAGCTACATTCCTAATACTGCTTTTACACATCTGTTTTCACTTAGCATACATGTACATAGATTTAAAGATAAGCTTGAGTTCTGGTAATGATAGAAATTAAATTCTCACAGAATCCAACCAAACTCACACTGAATGTTCTAGATTACAAAAAATGACATGTGCCATGAGGAAATCGAGTTAAGTAGGCCTGACATCATGTGCTTAACACAGGTCACTGTGTGCAGATGGGAGTTGTGGTTTTTATCGAAGATGATGCCCAGTTAGCTTTTGTGAGGTTTTTTTTTTTATTTCACTGGTTCAAACAATCGATCTACTGCAGGATAAACAATCCAGAATAATAATAATAATAATAATAATAATAACAACATTTATAATGCGCACATATCCACCCCAAGAGATGCTCAAGGCGCCTAACAAGGTAAGTACATTGAACGAAAATAATTTAACATAATTAAATATAATTCAACAACGTTAATAACATCAGATTGTGAAATACACTATGTCTTAACTAAGGAATTCAGACATTAGATAGGTTTTCAGTTGTTTTTGGAACACATTTTGATTGGCTGACATTTTGATTGAATGGGGTAGGGAGTTCCATAACCGGGGTGCAGCAGCTATAAAAGCTCTGTCTCCCCAACTCCGCTTTGTTTTTAATTGTGTTAAATTTGTTGAATTACAGGAACGAAGACCTGCACGAGAACTTAAAGAGATATTAAGAAGAGAGGAAATATATTCAGGGACTGATCCATTTAGTGAACGGTAGGTGAGTAGTAGAATTTTATATTTGATACGCTGTTCTATTGGAAGCCAGTGAAGCCAGTGAAGCCATACCAGAGCTCAAGATTAGCTTATTACTACACATTAAAAATGACTAATTAACAACATGATGATGATTAATTGTTGCTCCTGATTTGCATAATTGGCTCATAGCAAATGACCCTTTACTAACATGCACTCTGAAAGAACACTCATTCTGTCATGTAAGTACCTTTGGCACAAAAGTCTACGATGTAAAAGCTACATAAACGCGCAATACTGAGTTTACACATTTGTTTTCATTGAATGAAAAGCCTATACAGTGTGTATGTACATAGATTTAATGTAGGCTATTTCTACATTAAAAATGTCAAATTAACGACATAATGATGATTCATTATTGCTCCTGATTTGCATAATTGGCTCATAGCAAATGACCCTTTACTAATCTGCATTCTATAAACATACTAATGCTATCATGTCAATAACGTACATCTACATTCCTAATACTGCATTTACACATCCGTTTTCATTCAATGAAAAGCCTATACAATGTGTATGAACATAGATTTAATGTAGGCTATTTCGACATAAAAAATGACAAATTAACGACATGATAGTAATGCATTGGTGTTCCTGATTGAAATTATTGGCCGTTATCAAATGACCCTTAAATAACATACCGGTTCACTCTAAAAAAAAATTAATTCTGTCATTTATTACCTTGAGGTGGAAAACCCATTAGGAAATGAAGAAAAAAAAAATTAAAGACGAAGAAAAAAATGAACTCAGCAGGGTGATAACTGTGAACCCAGTTAGTTGAAGAAAAAAATGGTCTCGCAACAAAACAACAACTTTTTCAACAAAACTGGCAAGAGGTTCATTCAGCATGTTTGGCAAAAATTTGACAATTTCAAAAGGGCCTGTTTTTTAAGTTTTAACAAAATATATCAATGGTAAATGTGACTTAAATTGTCTCTAGGCAAATGTCATAAAAACTGATTATTTTTTTTAAACATCACTTTATTGATCATACTTGCATAACAAAGGAGACATAATAGCCTAGGATAAAACTATCTTATAGGGCATAAAGAAAAGAATGGCTTATTGAGCATACAGTAGTTACAGCATATAAAACATACTGTTAATGTAGCATAAAAGAAGAACCTGCTGAAACAACAATGAGGGAATCGATTTAATACTACAAGTAATGTGTAATGCAAATATAAACACTCCAGGAGGTGTTTCATGAAGACTAAGATCGACTTTAAGTTGGACTTAACTATGGCAGGCCGTTCATGCCACTATTTTCTCTCGCCATTATGATCCTTACATGTAGATAACTTGATACTTTTTCCTTCAATAATGAACTATCAAAAAATGTAAAGTCTGTAGATATGTGACCATGATTTGTACATCCCTTGAGAGACTAATGCCAGTAAATGGTGAGAGCAACCAGTGGCATGATTGGCCTGCCATAGTTAAGTCCAAATAAAAGTCAATCTTAGTCTTTGTGAAACGCCCCAGGGCTCCCAAAGAGTATTGACACTTTATTGAGGGATCACTGAAAAGTCACTCTAGGCTCAGAGCAGAGTTGTGGAAGGAATACTGATGGCTCATATAGCAATGGAAGGTCACTGAAGGGTCACAGCAGGGTCATGGAAGGTCGTGGGGGTCATCACATGGCCAGGGAGACCACCATGGGGCAGTGGTCGCTCCCGAATGTCTGCAATCTCATCTGGTTGTCGCACAGCTTGGGTACCAGAGCCTTGGAGATCACGCCGTAATCTAGTCTCCTAAATGAGTGAAAGAGAAGGGGGAGATTGTGAAGATGGTAAGAGCTGTGCTCTTAAAACATTATATAACAGTGCTTTACTGCCCTCGACCTGTACACTAATATAATCAAATTTTATTAATAACTTTTAAATAAAGGTTGTTCTTTACAACCTGAAATCTTGTCAGAGGCTTTCTTATGATACAACACGTAGCCATGTACATGCCATTTATCATTATTGATTTACCAATAGAAGCCATTGAACCGATGAACACGTCCCACTGGAAACTGGAGCCCTGCACGGGATGAGTGCATGTATACCGGTACTCAAGTTTCCAAACTTTTTTTGAGGGGTTTATTTCACTGACACTACTCATTTATCTACATGTACAAGTACAATGGGTTTCATTCTGCTGCTGCACATTTTTTCAGGTACTAGTAGATGTACCAAATTGTGTGTGAAAAATGCTTGTGGTATTAAAAAAAAAAAAAAACCTACCAGCCGACATTCTTAGCTCTGCAGTTACCCATGTAGGTCCAGAAGGAGTAAGCATCCGCTTCTTCCGGGTAAAGGTGACGGAAAGAATCCACGAACCCCATGTCGAGAAGCGAGGTGAAGCCCTCCCTCTCTTGGTCGGTGAAGCCTGGCGTCTTGTTGCGATTGCTCTTTGGATTTTTCAAGTCTGGGGAGGAAATAAACGAGATGAACAAATAGTGAAAACTCCCACTCAAGTCATTAACGATAATGACAAGGGTTGGCAATTCGTCAGTTTGGAGATGGTTAGCACAACAGGGGAGTGTTTCACTGTTTGCTCTCACCATTATGATCTTTAGATATTAGTTTTTCCTTCAATAATGAACTATCAAAAAATGTAGATTCGTGACCATGATTTGTACATCCCTTGATCCCGGCCCCCCCACTCAGTGTTATTTAGGGTACGCATATGCGTGTTCCAACCGACCCCCCCTTTTCAGCAAAAGTCCGGTGTGTAAAGTCAATACGGCTCGACCTTTTTCTTTTGTATACGAGCCTTTTTCCGCACCCCCCCTTTTCAGCAAAAGTCCGGTGTGTAAAGTCAATACGGCTCGACCTTTTTCTTTTGTTACGAAAAGGACATTTTGGCAACACGCATGCGGTCATTTTGAAACCTGAGTGGAGGGGCCGGGCCCTTGATAGACCAATGCCAGTAAATGGTGAGAGCAAACAGTGGCATGAACGGCCTGCCATATTTAAGTCCAACTTAAAGCTGATCTTAGTCTTTGCGAAGCAAGGAGAAAATGAAGTTTTACAAAATTATATTCTTGATGCTATATCAATGTTGGATTCCAGTGAATTCTTTAAGTACTATATTCATAAAATAATTTGTACTTTATTATGAGTCCAATTTTGTCAGTTCTGACAGTTTTACCTCTTGCACTGGGCATTCAATATTGCAATAAACATTGCAGTCAGTGTTCAAGTGCTGTCGAGCACCGACTCGCATCCTTCTGTCACTTACCTATCTCCTCATGTGCGACATTCATATCGCCACAGCAGATTACCGGTTTCTTCTCATCAAGCTTCTTGAGATAGGCATGGAAATCTTTGTCCCACTCTTGTCTATAATCTAGCCTGCGTAGTGATCAAGATACATGTAGTGTATTAACACGATTGATTACAAGGAGCATATCGATGGTATTGGTGGGTGGGTAGGTGGTGGCAATGTTGATGGTGGTGGGATGATAGTTGTTGTGGTGGCAGTGGGTGTTGTGATGGATGTTGAAATGGTCTTGGTAATGGTAATGGTGGTGGTGGTGGTGGAAGTTGGGTGGTGGTTGGGTGGTGATGGTAGTGGGGTGGTGACGGATGTTGTAATGGTGTTGGTGATGGTAGTGGGGTGGTGACGATGGTGTTGGTATTGGTGACGGTGGTACTGGTGATGGTGGTAGTGGTGTGGTGATGGATGTTGTGAGGGGGTGGGTGGTAATGGATGGAGGGGGGGGGGTAATGGATGTTGTGAGGGCATGGTTGTTTGTGTTTGTGGTAGTGGGGTGGTGATGGATGTTGTGAGGGCGTGGTTGTTGGTGGTGGCGGTGGTGGAAATGACAATGATGAAAGTGAAGATGATGATGATAGTGATGATGGCATTGCAGATTATGGAGTGATGATGGTTGATGAAGAAGATGATATCAAAGATGCTGGCAAAGATTATGATAGTGATGACAATCATGCCATATACCAGTATGCTAAAAATCAGACAATGCATTATTGGCTACAAAAGATTATCACACAATACAGATTATCTTGCAAGCAAAACACCTTACAAACTGGGACACGAAATATCTTAACATGGACAATTGTCTATGATTTAGAATTAAAGTGATAATTACCTGACAAGCTTTCTGCTAGAATTGGGAACATCTGTATAAACAAAGAGACAAATTAAAAAGAAAAGGTGTTTGTTGAATAGGAGAGCTCTGATGAAAGAGCTCAACAATCCTCGTATGGAGTATGGAGTGAATCTAACTCTCAGGAGGGGATATTGACAATCCTCAAAATGATTTCAAAATACTTTCTCCATGCACCAGGAGGGTAGCAAGGTACAGTGCAAATGCATTACCAGAATGAATAAAATCTTGTTCTACTATCTCAAACAAATGCTCTCTTCACCAAGATATCAATATTTTTAAAATAATGTAATCTTTAAAAGCTTCAATGGTGAGAATAGATTTGAGCGAGATTTGCAGTTACACCAGGGTCCTGTCTTACAAAGAGTTACGATTGATCCAAATCAATCGCAAGTCCTTCAATTAATCCCAAGTTTGCAGTCTCCTATCTTTTATATACAAAGTTGCGATTGATATCAATCGCAAATTAGTTGCGATTGATATCAACTCTTTATAAGACGGGGTCCACGTATTCTACTTTTGACAGGGTAAGTTGGCTTTTAAAAAGGCCCCTGAATGTCTGAAGACAATCCTGAAGATTGAGGTAAAACCTATTGAAATGTCAAGATGGAGCCAAGTTGGTCCTTTTTAGGGCCAACTTAGTACCCTCTCGTAATAATACATGGTGTAACCTCAAACATGTCGCTCAAATAAATTTGAATACTTACAGACTCCTACAAAATAGAACGAGTCGTACTCGGCTGTGATCAGACGTCCTTCTTTGTCATGCTCTTCAATACCTGTGTAAAGAAAAAAGGCAGTATGAACATAAGAATACTGGGGTATACCCGTCCCACTCTATTTAAAAGAAATACATCAACTGACCCTCGGACCGTAAATCGACCAGCCCTCATTTTAAAATAAGAAGAACCTGCAAAAATGAAATCTATAAGCAGACATTATTTGTAATTTTTCCTTCAAATTATCGAGGCTCAAGGTTAAAAGGAATCTAAATGGATGTTCGACTGCACACCATTGCGCCTCCACCATAGAGCAATTTTACAAACCAAAACTAAAGCAATTTTTAAAATTGAAGTTTGATTGTAATCTATTAAAAGGTTCTCAGAATATCGTGAATATAAGCTATTTTTATATACATGTATGACCCTTTGAACTTTGACCTCATGACCCTAAAATCTAAGCAGTTCATTGGCTCTGCAAGATACATACATGTCCTGAGTTTGATAGTAATCCATCTGTAAGTATTGACAACGCGATCACAAGCTATTTTCGCGCACATAACGACCCCTGTGACCCCAAAATCTAATCAGTTCATTGGCTCTGTAAGATATATACATGTACATGACCCAAGTTCGGCGGTAATTCATCAATTAGTTCTTGAGATTATAAAGCGATCACAAGAACGGGACGTACAGACGGACAACCGAAAAACATAATGCCTCCGGCTACTTTGTAGAGGAGGCATAAAAAAGCATCTCCATCTCTCCTCAAGGAAAACTATGTTTGAAATTTCTGAAATTTTCCCAAAAAATTCACCATGGTATCTTCTTCATATTGCTTCATTCCTCATTCAGCCATGATGTGGTAACCTGGGACCCGTTTCACAAAGCCTTTCTTCAATAACAAATGACAAAAATCAGTGACAAATCTGCTGATAACCAATCAGAAGCAAGGATTTCAGTAGCTTATAACAAAAACTGTCATTTGTCACTGATGACAAGTTTTGTGAAACACCCCCCCCCCCCCCTGAGAGTATCCACTCACCCATGCCCTTGGTGACACTGAGGGGCTCCTTCTTGGAGAAGAGGGCCACGCCCGAATACCCCTTCTTCTCAGCGGCGTTGTAGGTGATGTGGTAGTCATCCAGGTCTGCCTCGGGAGGGGGCTTGGTGGCGTCGATTTTGGTCTCTTGGGCAAAGAAGATGTCGGGCGACTCCTTGGTGAGGTAATCTATCCCTCCTTTCTAAAGCATAGCATAGCAAAGAATAAAGCAAAGATAAAGAAATAAACATTGCATAGACATATCATTCATCAAAATGTTGAGACAAATTGGGGTCGGTATAAAAAACGTCAGATGCAAAAAATGTCAGGGGTAAAGGCCCAAATTCACAAAGCAGGTTTAAATTTAACCCATGGTTTAAATCTTCATTTACATAACTCATGGTCTAAAATTAGTACAAAATAAGCGTGACACAGTCAGAGGTCCAATATTAGACGCGTGCAAGGCAAGGTATGCTTAATTTGCGCCAATTTTAAACCATGGGTTATGTAAATGAGGATTTAAAGCACGGGTTAAATTTAAACCTCCTTTGTGAATTCGGGCCATTAAGGTCAGATATAAGAAACATGTTTTCTGGCATTTTTACCTGCATTTGACAAATGAGGGTCGAGAGAGAGAGGTCAGAAAAAGAGGGTCGAGATATACACATATCATAGAGCCAGTTTTTGTGCAAAGGGCAGATCAAAGAATCTGAATAAGGGAAAGGGGGGAGGTAAAGGGCGAGGGGTAAACGTCTGAAATATCTGACAAGCAAGAGAAACATTTCATAAATGCAAAACTGGTTTCAAGGGCCGGTTGTTCTTTATCCACTAATACTAGGTATGATTTCACTGTTTGGTGATTTAAACAGCTCATGGCACTGGAAGGGTTAACCGTAAAGGACACTGATTTACACATACCTTGATCCATGCTTTCATTCCTCCAACATTCCAGGCTGATATTTTCAAGTTGCATGCTCTGACAAAATAAACGGGAGGAAAGCAAAACTTTAATAAGAATTCATTCACACAACAAAAATTAGTCGTTTACATACATTACAAAACCATACTACAAGGCTTGACATTAACAGGGGACCGAGAAAAGGGGCACCCAATTTCTACAGTCAGGACCCCTAAAGTTTCAAGATTTTTGCATAATGCTCATACACACAGACTTTCACATTTTGAATTTGGACCCCCTTCCAAAAAAGGACTTGTGGTCTTTTGAGATGTCGATTCTGTGAACCATTTGGAAATTTTGCGGGCTGTTGCTTTATCGGGAGGTCCTCACACAACACTTGTTGAGGAGAGTCCTACTCAACGATTTTCAAACTGTTTTTATCTTAATTTTGGTTTATAGAAACTTACTCTCCTGATTCTGATTTCCTGTCGGTGGTGTAAACTTCTTCCTTTGGTTCTTCTGCAACCTGCGGAAGATTGGACAGAAAAGGATTCAATTGAAAATCGAACATACATGTAGTTGGTAGTGTGAACTCTACCAAGAGAGACTTTCAGATAAGAGATTGGAAAATGACATCATTAATTTAGTTACCCAAGGAAAATTCACGACAACTGATAATTATTGACAAATTATATATGGATGGAAAGATTTATTCTTGAAAAACACAGATAATTTGCTGAAAAAACATAAAGATATCTTGGAAAGGCGTAAAAAAGCAATTTTGTGGCTAGCTGTGTCTCGCATGTGACGTCACAAATCTTGACGCTCTACGGAGGACCACTGAAGGCAGAAAATCTGGATCTCAAAATTTTCGAGGGATGATTAATTGGGCCCCAAACATGTTTTGAAGAGGGAAGTTGTTATATTTGATGAGTAAGGCTTCCCTCTCGCAATGATATGAATTTTGCATCAATTCAAAATACTTTTGATTCTTCGGTTGACTACTTCTAGAATGAAGGTGCTCGACTTCAGAGTGGGGCAAAATACTTTGAAGGTTACTGAATGCTTTTGAGCCTGAAGAAACAATATACTTCTCTCCCTATGCTGTTTCAAAGGAAATCTTCATGTACAAGTTAGATTTGTCTTAAATATCATGCATATTTCGAAATACATTTACATATGTACAGGGGGAACGTATACCGCATTTCACTCCGACTCATCAGAAAATGGAGCCGCTTTCAATCACATAACACAGTGTACTTGATTTAATGCCATTTTATAATAATAATAATAATATTATTGGATATTTATATAGCACACATATCCACCCTGCAAGGTGCTCAAAGCGCTCCAATATCACCCCGGCTCTGCTAGGCTACCGATTTCAGTGCTCGCAGCATTCAAGGAATTTCTTCCTACCGGTCCCCATTTACTTCACCTGGGTGGAGTGTGGCAAATTTAGATCAATTCATTGTTAGTACATGTGGAAGAACAATTTTGTCAATTCCTTTCTTGTTCAATTTCCCTTCCACAAAAAAAAAGAAGAAAGTTTATTACCGGTACCTCTGGCTTGGCTTTCTTCTCAGCAACAACTTCCTCCCCATTGCTTGCTTCTTCGTTTTTCTGAAAATGAAATAGTAATGCCATTGCATAATATATACAATCATACATGTAAACATATGTATATATTTTATTTGTCCTGAATAGACATACAGGATACAAATAAGAATAATATAATTAATGAGACTTCAAATCTCATGAAAACTACTTAGGGAAGTTCTGATATTACCATGTAACTCCAATAATGTGACACTTTTCGAAGTGAAATCATTTTTAGCACCCTTTAATCCTTATTACACTGGTCATCAAATTTGTTTTGACATATATTTCAAACCGAGCCTGAATTCCAATCAGAACATCTCTGGAATTGTCATCATCATCTCTATCTAAACACAACAATAAGGTAAGTCAACATCGATCCTCATAATGTCTAAACTGCAGTTTTGAATAAATTCATCAAGAGGGGATGTTGCCTTTAGTTCTTATGTGACCTTTGTGTTAAAATGCATAAGAGCGATTTTAATTGCAACTAATCAGTAAAGTCTCTAAATTGGCAATGTGTTGTAAAATATGGAATCCCTATTTCCACATAAAACTTTCACATTGGTTCATTTTCATAGTATACAAAGGCAGTCCCTTCTAGGTTAATTTATTCACAACATTGCAGTTCAGAAATTTCGAGGAGTTGCTCAGAAAAGAACTTGCTAGGTTTTTGTGGTTGTGTTTAATTTGGGAATATCACTGATGGTATCACTTCATATGTAAAGGTGCAACGCTCGATTCATAACAGAGTCCAAAATGACCCCCTGTAGGGAGATTTTACAGAATTTTCAAAAACCTTTGACCCCTCTATGCCTAAAAACAGGTAAATGTATAAAATATACTCTAAATAAAACCCTAATTTGGGCTTACGAAGTACGAATTCCCAGAAAGTACCTTATTTCTGTTTGAAATACATGTACACTATATATGAACCTTTGTTGTGAAATTTCTTGCTTATAGAATAAAAAGAGACTCTTCTCTTCTTTTTTCTCTCCCAAATCTATAAACATTTTATATTCCCGCTCCCTCCCCCCCCCCCCCCCCCCTCTCTAAAAAATGCCCCTTCTTTCACAATATTTCCAACTTTCATGCATACACAAAGACACTATGAAGTGACATCTCCAGGGGAATATCATGAAAACAGCATCATCATCATCATCACGTGACTGGGGTCTTAAACAAGAGAAAGCAGACAAAGATAGAATGAGAGATTTGGATGTTGATTTGTCAGCTGAAATCACGTACAACAAAAGGAAACAAAATGCATCAAGAATCCTGATATATTTCGAAACAGCTTTATTAAAAAGCTCCTTTTTATTTTCAAGAGTACATGCATGCTACATGTATAATGCTTGTCAAAATGGTGCAATAATTATGTACAATTTCATAGGTACAAAACAATGTACAACTATATATAAAATTATAAAAGATGTATTATTACTACATGTATATACAAGAAAAGATCTCACAACTATAAATCGAGAATATAACAAACATGCCAAATTGCTGTTTAAGAAGTACAAATGAGTTGTATAGCTTGTACAGAGTTAATTGAAGACCCCCAAAAATGTTTCTTCTCTCAATACCCAATCTATTAATAAACTTGTCGCTCAATGGCAGTCATTTAATAAAGTTGTTTTCTTTCCCTAATGTTCTCATCAGTGTACTGTCTGATTTTGTCGGGACATGGTTTGAAATAAAAAGGTTACAATGGATCATACGCATATAAAAAAAGGTGATTCCCTGTCAAGCAAAAGATGAAGCTCGAGCAGTTGCTTTAAACCGTGTGCATATAACATTTGGCTTGTGCTCAATGCCTTGGCTTGTCTTCAGCAAGCAATTGAATACGGTTTTAACAATAGTGATGTCACGCCGAATAGTTTTCAAAAGGTTTTTGGAGCAATTTCTTCTCGATTTATTCTACTCCTGTGCAACTTTGGCCCGTTTCTCTTACAAGCATAAACATGATACTGAAAGATAAAGTTGAGTTCTGGTCATGCGATTGCATTGTGAAAGAAACGTTGTGGAATCGATCAGAAAAGGTTAATCATCTAGCATATATAAGTATTGGTGTGTACTGCAAGGTTCTGGAATCATCAAAATGATAAGAAATTTGGCCCAGTCTTGGTAAAGTTACAAGCACTCTACACAGAAAGATGTATATGGGACTGCGCGATATCTATCCAGGCCGGATAGATATGATGATTTACAAATATATCAATTAGTAGGGGGTTTCCCGGCAAAATTTTTATCATCGCGTCATAGTCTAAACATATTCTTTCACATGATTGGTAATAAGAGAGCTTTGATTTCATTTTTTAAAACTGGTCTATACCTTTAAACGTGAACGTCCTGATTAAGCAAGAGCTCAAGCTGGTATGCCGGAGCTAGAAATACATCAGCAAATGCTTATAAGAACAAGCAAATTGTTTCTTTTTATGCATGCGTTTTGGAGCTAGAAAAACCTTTGGCTTGCAAGCAATTGCTCCTTTCCAGATTCAAGCAGATGCAAGGACAAGCAACTGCTACCGGTACTTGCTATGCTTGTTTATGTACATTATTTCCCCATTGTCAAATACAATATTATTAAAAAGGCAGGAAAAGCTGATTGAACAAAATGATTATTAAAAAAACAAAAAAACAATTTATCTATACCAGCTGATATGCTCAAAATATTATATATGTTTTACAATGTATATAATAATAATAATATTAATAATATGTCTTGTTTACCCAGGGTAGCCTCATCAGTATTCATACTGTTTTCCCTGAGGGCCCTACAATCATATTATTACCCCGGTCATCGGATTCAGGCTTACCCGCACACAATGTATGCACATTATTCACTCCCTGGGGAGCATTCCAGCCAGTGCATCATTTTTACATAAGTCAGATACAGATATTTCACATTAGCCTTTCAAGTATCAAAGTGAAATTTAAGATTTTTTTTCTGTGTAGGAAATTGTGTGAAAACATTTTCCTAGCATTGTCAGGACTTGACAGAGATGCCAACAATAAAATTTCAGCAAAATATTTACTGGTAAGAACGGTCAAGTAAAATGTTTACTCCTTCATTAACATTTAATGAGAAAATTGTAAAACAAAGTTTTTGATGGGGTTGCGGGGGTTTACATGTACATGTTTCTATGCGATTCCGCTGTTTTTTTGTTGTTGAAAGATGAAAAATCGTATTTCCAGAGGTGATATCGTATAATCGTATTTCACTCATATTTTCGTACTATATACGATAAAATCGTACTGGTTGGCATCTCTGGAACCCCTAACATACTGAGCGAGATATTTTAAAGTAATTGGTACACATTAATTTTAAAATACTTGATGTGCTAGTGCCCTCTGATAAGGCATTCATCCTCATAGACTAGTCCCTCGGAGGGGTTTTAGAGTAATAATTTCCCCTAGTTTGTTTTTCTCCAAGCATATACGTGTACTTGCTCTTTAAGCAGTTACATCACAATGTGAATCGTTAATTTTCATTTTCATGGTCTCTATTCTGTGGTGGGGTGGAGGGGAGGGGAGAGATGAAGAGGGAGGGAAGGGAAGGGGGAAGAGGGAAGAAAAGGGAGGGGAGGGAAGGGGAGGAGGAAGGGAAGGGGAGCGAAGATGGAGAGAGAAGGGAAGGGGGATGAGAAGAGGGGAGGGGAGGGGGAGGGGGTAGGGAGAGGAGAGGAGAGGGAAAGAGGAGGAAGTGAGGAAGAAGAGGGGGAAGATATCAACCCTTGGTATTTCTCTTCCTGCATGGTCGATACTATCACATTACTATGGTACAGTCACAAATATAGAAAGCAGTTCCTTCAACAAAAAATACATCATCAATTGTCTTTATCATTTTCATTTGTCAGGTACTAGTAGTTCATTTCAGACTGAAAGACCAATGTCATTTTCATTGTCATTTGTCAGGTAGTTCATTTCAGACTTGAAGACCAGTTCCGTGATTTGAAATCGCAGCTGGGCCTGGGCTATGGGCGGAAGTGTCCTCACTGTCGAACAGATCGACTTGAAAAAGGTGTCTAATGCATCCTCTCGCGGGGCACTGTTGTTTGAGAATAGGTATCCCATCGTTTCCTTTTCGTCCTGATCTGGGAGCTTTCTCCTCTTGTCGGGTACATGGTGGTAAGGGACGGGCGTGGCAGACAGAATCTGGGTGGGGTGGGGGTAATCATCGTCGACTTCGCTTCCCTCTCCGTCGTCTTTGAAATGTTGCTCTCCGTCTTCCGTCACCGAAGACCTTCATGACACAGATTAAGAGCATAAGGATCATTATTATCAATATAAGGCTTCCAAGTGGTACATAAATCAGCGTATTCAATATCTTTAGCGCAGTACCTGGATGACAGACCAATATTGTTTTCGTATTGCTCAGTCATCCGGAAACTTCAACTATTGAAATAGATATCATATCGATATCGTACGAAAACAAAGCCATATTTACAGAGGTAACTCAAATTTTTTTATTTCGCTATTCAGAATGATATAGATAATAATAATAATATTGTATGGCTTTGTTTTTGTGTGATACAAGAATAAATTGCTCTCGCTAAGAAAATATTTGACTCGTCCAATACTGTCATAGCTCGAGCAATATATTCTTGTATCACACTCAAAGCCATCCAATATCATATTAATATTGAGCGTATAAATAAAGGCACAGCGCCATACGAGTACACCACTTGAAAGACATGTCCACACAGGCACACAGACGAGTCAATGGGCCTTGACGTTTCCCAACCATGCTCTGCAATCCTCAAGCAGTTCAATTAAGGGAGCAACTGCATAATACACCATCCCTAAGTAATCTTAATCCTAACCCTAATCCTAATCCTAACCTTGACTATGACCCAACATTATAATCCTACCCTTGACCCTGATCCTAAACCTTTTTCTGATCCAAATCCAAATCCTAACCATAATCCTAATTCAAATCTTAACCCCATTCCTAACACTATTCCTCATCAAAATCCTAACCCTATTCCAAACCCTAATCCTGATCCAAATCCTAACCGTATTCCTAATCCTAATCCAAATGTTTACTCCATTCCTAACCCTGATCCAAATCCTAATCCTAATCCAAACCATAACCCCATCCACAATTCCATCTCTAATATTAGGGGCATATAAACTTTTTTCTCACATTCCAGGGTTTTGTCAGAAGTTGCTAGGCAACTACATGTACCTATAAACACAAACAAAAACTTAACCAAAAACCCACCTTCAATTTTTTTTTTTTTTTTTTAAACGCGGGCCGAAACTCATTGAACCAATTCCAATTGTATGTGTGTACAGTCCATTTTAGATCTTTAGAATTGATATGCAAAACTATTTTAGGGAGAAATTTTTCAATATACAGTCAAACCTGCTTTAGTGACCACCTGTCTACAAAGGCCACATTTGTTGTTTCGCTTGAAAATGGTTTCTCATTAAATCATGTACTAAAGGAACCTGTCTACAAACAAAGACCACCTGTCTACAAAGGCCACTTTTTGTGTTTCCCTTGGGTGGTCGCTATAGACAGATTTGACTGTACAAAGAAATCCTGAACCATAACTTACTCGCCATGGGCGAGGTGTGGAAGCATGAACTCTAGCTGGCTGGCGTACTTGTAGTGATAGCGATAGGAGCTGTCTCCTCTGGGATCCGCCTTCTTCTTCTTGAGGCATCTACTGAAGCAATCTCGGATATTTATCCACCGAAGCTTAGCGTCTAGGTCTGTGATGATAATGGCAAAATGTTGAATAATAATAATTATGATGATGAGTATTCACCACGCATTTAGGTTATAAAATGCTCAAGACAATGGAACAAAAAGTAAGATAACAAGGAAAAGAACAACCTAGACTAACACTCTAACAGCATTACATTTATGGTAAGTTGTTAAAAAGCCTTAGAACTTAAAACTGCTCCAGGTTTGTTTTGTTTTTTAAATAAAGGGATACGGTTAGGGTTGCTTGCAATTGGGTTTTGCGGTTTGGTTAAGGTCAAGGGTTAGGTTAAGGTATAGTGTTGGTCCAGGGTTGAGGTAGAGAATTCAGTTGGTATGGGACATTGAGCGACCAGAAGGACATCGTTGCCAGACCATTTTAGACTTGTACACACATCCATCAAAGGTTTTCTATCTAAACGTTGTCATTTGGGGGTTCAAAAAAATGAGAGATTTCAGGGTTTGGAAGAAAAAACTAAAGTGACTAGAACTGCCTTACAGGGAGTGGGTCAGCAGTTTCCATGTGCACATGGCCCTATTTCGCTGACACCAGACTTAGTGGAAATACCATTAATGTGTGCACAAGTCTGTACACAGCAAACCCATTAGCCTATCAAGAAATACCCCCTAGTCTCTCAGGGTCTCGCGATAAGGGAAAATGCAAAGCAATACATACTGTAATGCCTGTTAGTCATAAAACTGAAGGCTAATCCTGGTGATTGACAACACCTGTTATTGGATAAACACCCAAACAACGGTGTTGAATTCCCCCCATGAGGGCCCACTCCGATGTGTCTTTAAAGAGAAGGTTGAGTTCTGGGAAGAATAATAATTGGTGAGCGTTTTCATTGTATTATGCAAGTGTGGAAGAACATCAGATAAAAAATGTTCCCTGAAAAGCATCGCTCTTCAAATGCCTTAATTGTTCTAAATTTGTCATGTAACATCATAACATTCAGGACGGATTTTTATGCAACATGTTCATGAAGTTCTATAAACATCTTTCTGTGTACAGTGCTTGTAACTTTACCAAGACTGGGCCAAATTTCTTATCATGTTAACTAGTTAATGATTCCAGAACCTTGCAGTACACACCTATAGTCTAGACACTTATAGGCTAGACGATCAGCCTTTTCTGATCGATTCAACGTTTCTTTCACGATGCAATCGCAGGACCACAACTCAACTTAATCTTTAACTCACCTGAGATGCCCAATATGGCACCGATTTCTTCCCATCCCTCTTGCCTCATGGTGTGGTTGTAGCTTTTGTGTTTTTCGTAGAGAAATGGGTGTTTCTCTACCTCAGCTATAAGCAGCTCATCTTTCTCGATTGAATGCTGCAAAAGGAATTTAAAACAGTTACTCTCAAAATAGGGATACTTTATTCATCATGACCATGATTTCATGGGAAGAAAAAGGATATTAAAATGATTGCATTTGTTTTGACAATTGAAACTTTTTCAGTATAATTAAGATACCGGTGACATATTTAAAAAAAATTACCAATATTAGGTCCAAGCTACAGTGAACTACACTGTACCTTTATTTGTACATTGTACAAAACTAGTCTTTCAAAAATTGAAGTATCACCAGATACTTTTAGATTTTATTCACTGTTTTACGAAAATGAAATATTAGAAAGGGGTATGGAGAGGAGAAGAGAAAAAGAAGCCCAACAGGCTATGGAAAGTGCTTGTTTAAATTGTAACAATAAACTTCCTTATTCCTTTGCAAGTACAATGTAGTATACTGTTTTTGTTTAGTGTTAGAGCTATTGGAGGAAAATCGGCCAATTTCTTTTTTCATACTGAAAAAAGAAGGCAGAATAAATACTACCGGTATACATACATGTAATAAGTGACAAGAAAAAAAAACAATGTACCAACACTTAACACATTAAACATCATTTATAAATTCAACAAATAGTTTCATATGTGTATTCATTTTACATCTACACTGTAGAATTAATCTATCTTAGAATCAGATAATAATTTAGGTTAAAAAGTTAATCTGTAATGAATGAAATTACAATCAGTAACAATGGATCTACTAAACAACAATGTATGGGGTACCCAAAAATATGAAACTTTTGGATCAGGGGTCCCTGCAAAGATAGTAAAAAATAAATAACAAGTTACATCTACAATCATAAGCCCATCCCCCCCCCCCCCCCCATCACCCCATCACCACATATTCTACCAATTGTATACATTTAAACCTGACCTGAGGACTATTTAAACTTTAAATTCATGTAAAACAAAGGAACACCACTAGACCTTAGACTGAATGCCTTTGCAAAACTCAACTCTAGACCAAGCTAAAACCAAGCGTTGGGTCAACAAAAATTAGAGTATATTAAAAGCAAAGAGTACAACTATACAAGTTCATTTTCCAATGGAAACAGTGTGATTTTGTTCGATTTTTCCAACTCTTTTCCCCTTCCTATCTGGATTTTGAAAAACTGCACAAACATTCTCCACATTCACAGCCAGACAGCGGAGCTTCAAATTTCTAAGCAGCGATGGTTTTGTGATCTCTAGTTAGAAGTTCTTCCACAGACAAAATCCCACTATTTACAGTGGAAAATGAACGGTCAGTTACAACAATCCAAGATTGTTTAAATACTTCTTCAAATTTTTCTTTCCGGATGACTAACCTTGTTCCATTTCACCGGCTTTGAGGCAGAAGTAATTCGTCGTTTAGCGATGTCTGGTTGGGAATGTGGAGTGCTGAGCATTTTCTTTCAATAGCAGTCATGGTTAAGAACCTAGATCCATATTGGATTTGCAATTCAACTGGAAAACATTCATGTATTTATCTGAAAATCATATTGCTGGATTAAATGCTATCTCTTTCTCTCTCTCTCTCTCTCTCTCTCTCTCTCTCGCTTTTAAGGCATTAAGTAAGCCAGGCTATTTTCCTACTTTGGGAAGAATCCAGAGAATTATTACCAGTAGAGTCTAGAGTAGAGTCTCCTGTTTGCGGCATCGCCCGGTTTGCGGCCAGGGGTATTTGTTTTAAAAATAAAATGAATATCACTCGATAATAATCATTGAAACCTACCGTGGATTCCACGGTAAGTTCTGCTTTGCCGAAAACGTCCGTAGCAGGTGCTCCTGTCGGTACGGAGTATCCGTCAGCGATGTCGGAAATCTACGGCACCAGTCGCCGATGAAAATTCCAGCAGGTGCTAACTTTTAAGTTAAGAGATCGAGGCATGACTAGATCAATATTGTAGCTCTATTTGTCCGATATTTGTCCGATTGGAGGTGAAATTTGATGTTTTTGTGGAAGTATGATGGCTGTGGTCTGTCTCCTATCGCAGATATTTTGATTGTGCCACCGCATGGCCAGTTGCATGGGGTGGCCGCAAACCGGCACGTAATTACGTTTTTTTTCTGGTTTGCGGCGGGGGGTGTTAATACACACATAACATGCGGGATCGTGTATGATGGTGTGTGCTGATGTGTGTACCCGCTATGACCCGATAGTTTCTAGTAGTACGTACCCCCGTATGGGATGATCCATTCGAGGAAAAGGTGAAATTGTTTAAAACTAGGGTGTCTGAACGATTTTTCAATTTTCAATTTGGGATCGTTTTTCACCATTTTTGTTTGATATTTGAATAAAAAATGTTATCAGAATAATACATTTCAAATTTCAAGTCTCACCGATGTTTCTATCAAAAGTTACAGCCCCTCCAACACGCTGGTATATTCATATCATTTTGGTCAAAATCGACGAAAAAGACGTCCACGCAGAGTGATGTTGTTTTGCTAAATTTAGCCAAACAGCTGTATCGCGCGATATGCAAGCGTATGCATATCGTACGCATGCTGCTAAGCCAATCCGCGACTTGCAGCTTGAGCTACGCTGTCTCCGCGACATGTGCGATTGACTAGTATGGTTGGCGTTCGTCGCACAATAAACCCGGAAGTGAATGCACGTTATAGTCAATGGCAATATCGCGGAGACAGTCCGCGATATTGCCATTGACTATAACGTGTATTCACTTCCGGGTTTATCGAGGGAATTGCCAACCATAATTTCAGTCACTATAATTTGGGGTTTCGTTCGTGCGCGGAGATGTTACGCGATGTAACCATGGTTTGGACTGAGCGGAGCGCACGCCTCCTAATTAGCTGATCCACCAAATAGCGAGAAGGGTATTTTTAAACTGTTATCAGTTGTGATCCCTGGGGGCTAGCGAAAATATAATCACATAGAATTGTTCCTTAGGACTGGGACTACTTATCGATCGGGGCGTCATATCTCAAAAGTGACAAACCTCAGAGTTAGCCAGGACACAATGTTTAAATTGCTGTTTTGACCAAGATATTTTTAGAATTTCGGGGGCTACGCCCCTTTGGAAATATTGGAATTCACCTGCTCTTTCATATGACACCTCATTCATTGATTATCACCTTCAGGATCACAACTGATAAAGGTTTGAATCTCGATTTGAAAAAAAAAAATTGACTTTTTTTGCATGGTCGCGCAATGCACGTAGGCTGCATAGGGATGCGTGTAATCTCTATGGGAAGAATTTTAGCACACAACATCGGGTGCGCGATCAGACACCCTATTAAAACTTGACAAATTTACCGTAGCAACAGATAAACATGAGAATTTGGGTTACCCGTAGTAATTTGGTACATGCTTTCATTGTGACGTAGCGCATATTAGCTTTGTGACGTACGCGTGCCGCAAACCGGTAATGCGTGCCCGCAAACCGGGGAACTCGAAGCATTTCAAAACGTGGTCAATGCTGACCACGCTGTGGGTCAGTTAGGTTATTTGTAACTTCTATCTAATAAGTATATGGACTCTTTATTGAGGGTATTGAAGTATTCTGTGAGTATTCCAATAAAAAAAGAATCGGCAGTTCCCGCCGATCGGCCGCAGACCGGAGCCACTACTCTAGACCTAATTAACCAAAATTGATTAAGAAAACTAAAATTTGCCAATCGTTTTGTACTTTTTAGCTTTCATGGAAATCTCATCTGCATAGTCGAGGAAAAGAATTGAGATTCCCTGGGCTGAGCCATTGCATTGCCATTGGCATCAGGCCAGGGCCAAGGCATGGACCGCGCGTTGCCGCTGCACTGCACATAAAGAACCGCAGCGAGCAGCTACGCAAGCGCCTTAGCTTCGGCCTGGCTTGAGTGACACAAAGACCAAATCCAAAGTGGCTCGTTTCACGATAATGCCAAGATTAGTACCATTTGTTTAGTTAGCGCTAAATCGAGTACGGTTATGAGGTCAATACAGTTTACGGTTAGACCTCATGTGCATTGTAATACTGTAGGAGTGATAGAATCTAAACCCTTTTTTTTATCGATGGGGACAATGTTTAGACAATGCATATGTATGCATGGTCCCATAAATTATATTTCTTGTTGTCTTTTTACGGTAATTTCTTACTTTTTTTCTTATATCTTACCTGTCTTTTTGGCATGGCTGCAGTGTAATGAATATTTCTGATCCCGAGAAATTCACAAGGAGCAAATAAACTCGTCTTATTAACGATTTTGTGAAAGAGATGGAAATAAGTCGCTTTAATTCGCAGCATCCACATGAATTCGCTCCTTGAAACTGGCTGACCAATAAGCACGCGACCGATCGAGGGCTTGTAATTCTAGTGTCTTCAAAACGTCCAAACGAAAAGGAAAATGTTGCACATATCGGTTGACGGAAACTGCAACTGCATGGGGTATAAGAATTAGATATGAATATGCGGGCGAGGGCCACGTACGGAAGCGTTTAACTTCCATTCTACTTGACGACATGACGAGATATTTCATCTTGTCAAGTCGACTTAATATCCATATCATGTCGACATGTAAAGATATTTAACCTAGGCCTACCATGTCGACTTAATTATCAACTTTTATTAGTCGACATGGCGAAATAAATTATCTTGCCAAGTCGACTTCACAAAAAGTTCATGTCGTCATGGCGACTTAAGTTATCTTACCAAGTCGACTTCTAAAAACATACATGTCGTCATGGCGACATATATTATCTTGCCAAGTCAACTACTAACCAAAAAGTAATGTCGACATGGCGAAATAAATTATCTTGCCAAGTCGACTTCACAAAAAGTTCATGTCGTCATGGCAACGTATGTCTTATCTTGCCAAGTCGACTTCACAAACATGGCGAAATAAATTATCTTGCCAAGTCGACTTCACAAAAAGTTCATGTCGTCATGGCGACATGTCTTATCTTGCCAAGTCCACTTCACAAAAAAGTTACCTCCCAAAACGCTGGCCCCCCCCCCCCAAAAAAAAAAGAGAGAGAAAGAGAAGAAAAAAAGTAAGAGGACGTAGGAAGAAAAAGGGAAAAGGAGTCGAGAACGGTACAACGAATCGTCTTCTTTTTCTAATAATTTAATGAAACTTCAAAGCTTCCGCGCTTCGCGAGGAAAGGGAGAAATTGAGTTCAAATTAAGGTTAAACAGTCGAGAACGGAACAACGAATCGTCTTCTTTCTCTAATAATTTAATGAAACACGCTTCGAAAGAGGGGGACGTACTGAATACAGATATACGGATTAAGGGTCGGGAAAGGTACAACGAATCGTCTAATAATTATTGTCTAAATTGTCTAATAATACGTAGAATCTTCCGCACTTCGCGCAGGAGGAGGGGGGGGGGGGACTGAATTCAGACAAGGATTAAGAGTCGAGAACGGTACTTCGTGTCGCCTTCTTTCTCTAATACTTTAATGGAACTTCAAAGGAGGGGATGAAACAGAATTCGGATAGGATTAAGACGGTCGAGGACGGTACATCGAATCGTCTTCTAATTTCTCTAATAAATTAATGAAACGTCAAATCTTCTGCTCTTCGCGCGGGAGGGGACTGAATACAAAAAAGGATTAAGGGTCGAGAAAGGTACAACGAATCGTCTTCTTTGTCTAATAATACGTCAAAGCTTCCGCGCTATGCGCAGGAGGGGCGGACTGAATTCAGACAAGGATTATGAGTCGAGAACGGTACATCGAATCGTCTTAATTCTTTCTCTAATAAATTAATGAAACGTCAAATCTTCTGCGCTTCGCGCGGGAGGGAACTGAATACAAATATGGACTAAGGGTCGAGAAAGGTACAACGAATCGTCTTCTTTGTCTAATAATACGTCAAAGCTTCCGCGCTATGCGCAGGAGGGGCGGACTGAATTCAGACAAGGATTATAAGTCGAGAAAGGTACAACGAATCGTCTAATTCTTTCAAAGCTTGCGCGCTTCGCGCGGGAGGGGGGGGGGGGACTCCCCCCTCCCTGGCCCTGCACCCACCCCCTAGGGAGCGCGCTACGCGCGCTCGATTCGCACGCTTTAATTGCGTGCTCACTACCGCCCCCTAAAATGAAATCCTGGCTACGCGCTTGTCAAGGTATGCCGCGTGCGCATAAAATATACAGTTCCTCAGGTAGACAAAGGAACATCCCTTCCCTGCTACGTAAAAATGTGTAGAACAGGTGTCACATGCATATTCACCTGTTCTACACATTTTACATATTAATAGCAGTGAAGGGATGTTCTTTTGTTGAGGGTATAGAATGAGGAACTGTATATTTTGTCCTCTTTCTTCGTCGGATGTTCATAGTGTTACTTCCTGCATGCATGTATATTGTCGAGTGCAATCTAAAAGATTTCTAATTGTAGTCAACATGGGCAGTTAAGTACATTGGCACGCATGAACAGTCGGCGTACGTCGTGTACTCGTCCACTGAATCTAAAAGTCCCTAATATGGCTTCCGACAGACGTAGCAGCCTGGATGAGGATATTTTACCTCGCCATGACAACATGTACTTCTTACGAAGTCGACTTGGCAAGATATTTTTATTTCGCCATGACGACATATACTTTTTGGGAAGTCGACTTGGTAAGATAATTCATGTCATCATGACGACATATTTTCTGAGAAGTCGACTTGGTAAGATAATTCATGTCATCATGACGACATACTTTCTGAGAAGTCGACTTGTCAAGATAATTTATTTCGCCATGACGACAGATACTTTTTGGGAAGTCGACTTAATTGGTAAGATAATTTATGTCGCCATGACGACGCTTTATGCGAAGTCAACTTGGCAAGATAACTTATGTCGCCATGACGACATGAACTTTTTGTGAAGTCGACTTGGCAACATAACTTATTTCGCCATGTCGACTAATAAAAGTTGATAAGTCGACATGGAAAGTTAAATATTTTTACACGTCGACATGATATGAATATTAAGTCAACTTGTCAAGATGGAATATCTCGTCATGTCGTCAAATAGAATGGCACTTTAACGCTTCCGTAGACACGTTATGTTATTTCCTCATATTGAAATACAAAAATATATATTTTGGCGTTATGAAGTTGACGTCATTCCAAAATATATTTGTAATATGAATAAACATCATTCGCGGCGCTTAAGTCAACTTGACGAGATGGAATATCTCGTCATGTCGTCAAGTAGAATGGCACTTTAACGCTTCCGTAGACACGTTATGTTATTTCATCATATTGAAATACAAAAATATATATTTTGGCGTTATGAAGTAATTGACGTCATTCCAAAATATATTTGTAATATGAATAAACATCATTCGCGGCGCTTAAGTCAACTTGACGAGATGGAATATCTCGTCATGTCGTCAAGTAGAATGGCACTTTAACGCTTCCGTAGACACGTTATGTTATTTCATCATATTGAAATACAAAAATATACATTTTGGCGTTATGAAGTTGACGTCATTCCAAAATATATTTGTAATATGAATAAACTTCATTCGCGGCACCCCTGTTTAAAAACGCTGAAAAATTAAATCCCAAAACAAATCACTTTCCAAGTTCCCAAAATTGCTTAATTACTAGCCGCTTTACAGGTTTGATCCTCTGTTTATAATCATGTTGATATTGTACAATGGAAATAAATATTCTCACTTAAAGGGAAAGTCCACCCCCAAAATAAGTTTGTTTCGATAGAGGCAGAATAATAAGAAAATCAGGTGAGTGAAAGTTTGAGCAAATTCTGAATGAAAATAAGAAAGTTATGAATTATTGAAGTTGTGATCAATCAAATACAAATTGGCAACTCTGTGACTTAATATACGAGCTCTCCTTCATTTGCTTTGTGCATAATATTCCATAAAATCATGTTTTCTTCGTTATTGATGACGGAATATATATTTGTTCCTTGCAGTGGGAGTATAGAAACATATTTGCAATTATTATATTTAGGGTGCATGTATGGTTAAAATTTTTCTTGAGGGAAAATGAAAATTTTAGATTTTTTTAGTACTGAGCAAATGGAAGTTGAGCTCGCATGATACGTCATAGAGTTGCCAATTTGTGTTTGATTGATCACAACTTCAAAAATCCTAACTTCCTTATTTTTAATCGGAATTTGCTCAAACTTTCACTGACTTGTTTCTCTCATTTTTCTAACTTAATTTCAGGGTGGACTTCCCCTTTAAGTTGTAAAGGGATCAGTCTGTAAAGGTACGAGTCGCTATAAGTCCTTGACAAATTTGGAGTTGGTTTATGCTGCATGAATTATATTCTTTGTTTACGAACTAACGGTTGAGAAATCGAGAGCAGTTTGGCTTATTTATGCTTTCAAAATTGATAATTGTTAAAGCAATAATGACGATGACGATACAATAGAGAATGCTATAACCCCCCCCCCCCCCACCATCACTTGTGAATCTCATTGTTACACATGTCATGTCTCATCAAATAAAATATTTTATTTAAGACAATACTGATTATGTTTCCTCCCGTTGTCAGATTCACACGTACGCACGTTCCTTTAAGATTCTTTATACCATTTTCGAGCAATACACGGGGGCTCGCCCAAAAGAGCCCCGGTAATTAAGTCATAAAAGAGCCCCAAAATTGTATATAGAGTTCAATGCAAAACAAATAAAAGAGTGTTATTTTCATGCAAGCAAGCTAGAAAAGTAGCCCCGAAATTTTTATAGTAATTTTTTTCCCTGGAGCAATCTAGTCTCTTTAATTTCACTATCTCACTCTCATATTCTCGTTCTTTTTCCTCATCTCTCCTCTTCGCTCGCCCCTCTTTTTCTTTCCTATTTGTTTGCCATTCGATTGGGCTGGGGATGGGCACATGCCCAGGTCCGGACAGAGAATTAGGGGAGCCCATGTCCTGGGACCCGTTTCACAAGCCTTTTTTCAATGACAAAAGATAAAAATCAATGACAAATCTGCTGATAACCAATCAGAAGCAAGGATTTCAGTAGCTTATAACAAAAACTGTCATTTGTCATTGGATGACAAGTTTTGTGAAACGCCCCCTTGGTCTCCTGTTAGTGTTGGGCCAGACATATTAAAGTGGAAGTCCACCCTGATATGAAGTTGATTTTAATAAAAAGCAGAAAAATGAGAGGAGCAAATTTGTGAAAGTTTGAGCAATATCCAATAGGAAAATTATGAATTTTTGAAGTTGTTATCAATGAAACACAAATTGGCAACACTATGACAAATCTTGCAAGGTCCTCTCCAATCGATTTACTTTGTATAGAAAATTTAATTGTATTTTCTTAGTTATCGATGTCGAAATAGATTTTGTTTCGTACAGGGGTTGTATAAAAACATGCTTGCAACATTTGTATAATGATGAATGTATAATTGAGAATTTTCTGCTGGGGACCTAAACATTTTTGTTTAGTACAGGGCAAATATGGAGAGGAGCTCACATGCACGTCACAGAGTTGCCAATTTGTTTTTGATTGATCGCACCTTTAACAACTCATAACTTTCTTATTTGTTATCTGTTTTTGCTCAAACTTTCAGTGACCCGTTTTTCTCATTTTCTGCTTCTATATATTATAACCAACTTAATATTAGGGTAGACTTCCCCTTTAACAAGCACCTTCCATTTTAAAAACACAAAAACCAATCAAAACTAGATGAATGTGACTGCACCTCTAATGTGCTCATCTTCAATCAATTATCAAATACCTTTTGCCACAACACATGCATTGCATCCCTTCCACTCTTGACTCTTAATTATGACCTTTTGACCTCTTAATTATGAACTTTTGACCTCTTCATCATAATATCTACCAAGTTGATATTTCATTTCAGATGGGTTAACATTTTAGTAGAATACAGACCCATGAGATGGGGCTGCACAAAAGTACCTCAATATAATGGGAAGTTGTTATCACATTTTTCTTTACAATGGAAGTCTCACAATACTGGTACTCATCGATGGCTATTGATTCTTATAATATTTCTCAAAAGTCAAGACATTACAGCACTCTGATCCTATACTTAAAGGTAAAGACCAGTATTGGAAATGCCCCAATTTCAAAAAATGAAATGGAAGCTCTCATTACCAATCATGTGAAAGAATATGTTTCGACTAATACATGATGATAAAAAAATTGCCGGGAAACTGCCTACTAATTCATATATTTGTTTCTCTCATGGTCTGTGAGAGATATAGGGTAGTCCCATATACATCTTTCTGTGTATAGTGCTTCTAACTTTACGAAGAATGGGCCAAATTTCTTATCATTTTGATGATTCCAGAACCTTGCAGATGCTAGATGCTAGATGATCAACCTTTTCTGATCGATTCCACAACGTTTCTTTCACAATGCAATCGCATGACCATAACTGGTCTGTACCTTTAATTCTCTCCTCCTTTTTTTGTCTCTCTTCCATGTTTTTTTTCTTTCCTATCAACGTTCTGTTATATAAAATGTAATTTTCATAATAATATCTATAATGTTCTCTTGGTAACTTTGTTAACTTATTTTGGGCGTTCCCAACTCAAGCTATGCTTTCTGGGTTTTCGCCTCCTTCCGTATCTGAATTATTTACTGTATTCTCCATGTTGAAATAATTGTTACATATCATATTACATATATACATGTGTTTCATATTGTACTGTTGAGAAGGAAATAAATGTTAAGAAATACCAACAAAAATACAAATATACATATCGAATTAGATATTATTTTATTATTTTGTTCATTCTTGCCACTGCATACATGTATACTTTGAAAAATGTCACAATATGAATATATATCTTGTACCATTGATTAACAGAATAAAAGTGCACCAAGCACCTGAAAATGCAAATTGTGTATACCGATAGCTAAAAAGTATCAAATTAACCTTAAAAAAACTTTACCTGGCGTTCTATAGGTAAACGGATAAGGAGTATGAAGAAATAAGGGTAACTTGAAAACCCGTGCATTAATTGGGATCGCACAGATTCCCTATTCTATGCTAGTGAGTACACATGCATTAATAGTCTACTCAACTTGACGTTTTAAATACTGTTCAGTGTTCACTGAGAATATATTTAAATTGATATCTCTTGATAAAATAATATTTGAAGCTCATGTTTTCAATACAGTATAGCAACATGGAAGGAACCATAATACATCAAGAGAAAAACATGTTTTGGCGATTGGTACTTGGTACACTTTAATGCTGCTAGTCCCTTGTAACCCTCAAAGAGACGATACCGGTATGTAAGACAGGGGGTAGATCCAACATTATCTGGCAGAAGGGGGGGGGGGGGGGTGGTTCAACTTTTAAAAATCTATAAAATACCTGAAAAGTAAGAAAGTGAGCAAGTTAATAAAAAAGAACTTGGGGGAGGCATCTACAACAAATTTGGAAGCCCATTTTTCTTTTTGAGTGGATGCGTAACAATTGATAACCTTTGACCTCGGGCTACAAGTATTAATCACAGAAGCGTAGGTTGGGACAGACGGGCAACTCCCCAAAACCACTGCCTATGTTAGCACAGGGCAGAGGCAGTGAAATTAAATATATCGTTAATTTGATCTGTTTGGAGATTTTCTTTACTTTCTACAGAGGACATCTGTGTTTATACAAAAGCAAATCATTATCCAGCTGGAGCAGCTGTAGAGTCTTCCAGAGCTCCATCCTATCCTTCAAATCTTAGCCAAACCTGGGCCCTCATGTTTTTGGGCAGATCGATGTACAGGTATTTCACATACTATATCTTCCATCCTCTGCCAAAATACTTGTTTTTATTACAAAAATATATATACAATCGGAGAAGCGGGACTCTGCAACAGGCGGTCCACAACGTTCAGTCGCATTACGAGAATAATGAGTTGCCAGCTTATTTCATTCATGGTGATCACTCTCAAGGTGACCCAGTTCAGCTTTGTACACCATCTCCATTATTTGAAATCGCAGCTGCGACTGGAGGACGGGGGTCAGTTTCCGCACCGTCGCACTGATGGTCTTAAAGAACGAGTCCAGTTCGTCTTCTTGAGGGACAGAGCCCTGCATTGCGAAATATCCCATCGTTGGATCGCCATTGTGATCTTGAGTTCTCCGCCTCCTGTCGGCCATCTGAGGGTGACAGTGTGACACCGACGGAATGCGGCAGTCGTCGACTTCCTCTCCGTCCTCCCTCTCGTCGTCGTTTTGGGCGAGGTGTTGGCCTTCGTTCTCCACCATCACAGACACCGCAGACCTTTATGAGATGAGAAGAAAGCAATCAATCAATCATTTATCTCAGATGCAGAGTGTAGATTTGTTTGTTGTTGAGTACTAAGGGTATAATTGGGTTTCAAAAGGAGGCAAAGGCCAGTTTTGCCCCCTAAATCCAGCACTCAAATAAGTGGCAAAGGCAATAGTGGGGGGAGGGGGGAGTGGGAGCAGGAGGAGCACATTACCCTGGAGGTTTTTGTAACCTCATAGGTATGCCAATCAAGGTTAAAAAAGGGGCAAGGACCAGTTCTGCACCCCCCCCCCCCACCTCCATTTTGGCAGGCTGTTACATATAATATACCGGTAGTAATATTCTATTTTATTTTTTTGCTTTTAAGCTAGTATTGTCGAACATGTTGAATAATTATACTGAGTTAGACAATACCACCTGTGCGCTTAGAAATGCCCGTATTAAGCGCCCTATAAATGTAATTATTATTATTATTATTATCAAGGAGGAGATGGGAGGGGAGAAACACAATTTTTGCCCCTAGCTGGCATAAGGATGATTGCTGTGCTGGGTCACAAACATTACTTCTTTTACTGATAAACAAGATGAAAAGAAAGGTACATAAAGTACGTAACACAGTCCTCTTTATGAAACCGCAATATTTAAAGACTACCGGTAATGGCATCTGTTCACTTGCTTGCAGTGAAGGTGGCGATTTGCCAAGGAGTGTCTTCGAGCATACTGCACTTCACATCCATTTACTTTAATATTTTTTTCAAGTTTTTGTGTAAAAGGGCATTTTCTGATGGTGTATAACACTTTAAAGACCATGTGACCTTCGACCTTTAAAGTAAAGTCTAATCAGTCCATAGGATGGACAGACAACCAGGGGAGTGTTTCACAAAGACTAAGATCGACTTTAAGTTGGACTTAACTATGGCAGGCCATTCATGCCACTAGTTCCTCTAACCATTCCTGGCATTGGTTTCTCAAGGGACGTACAAAACATGGTCACAAATCTACAGAATGTACCTTTTTTCATTATTGAAGGAAAAAATATTATCTAAAGAACATAAATTGAGAGACCAATGGTGATAGCAACCAGTGGCATGAATGGCCTGTCATAGTTAAGTCCAACTTAAAGTCGATCTTAGTCTTTGTGAAACACTACCCTGGAAGCACAATACCTCAGGCACCATCTTTGGTGGTGGTGGCAAAACAAGCCTGCCCTAACTGTTTAAAAGCCCTTTCCTTATGCTTTAATATGTCATGTCAAACCTTTTTTTTCCTAGAGATGTTGTGGTCTAGTGAATAAAACACTGACTGTAAATCACAAGGCAGAGTTTGACAGCACTAACGCCCTTTGACAAGACACTAATCTACATTTGCCTCACTCCACCCAGGTGGGGGTAAATGGGTACCTGGTAAAATCCTTCTTTGAAATGTACTGTGCTCTGATAACATTTGCCAAAGTCTAAAGCCGGGGTACAATTTCCAAGGCTCTTTGGAAGTGTATGGATACATAAATATCTAAAAATGTATGTGAAATGTTTCAAAGTCCAGTGACTGAGCAACTCAAGAGGTCATATTATCATTTTAAGCAAAGTGTTGCACAAACTTACAATAAGTCATCAGTTTCTTCCTGCTCAGATCTTCTCCTCTTAATGGACATCTGAAGATGATGGTCGCCCTCATCTTTATTTAAAGGTGGCCTGTACGAGAAACCAAATTAAAAATAATTAAAAAGTTTATAAAGAGGGTTCTTAGTCAACCCCAAAAAATAAATCATTAAATCTTATTCTCTGACAGCATGCGGTGTGACCATGTAATTTATTTCAATTACACCACAGTTTGTGAAAAGTAAACCGATTACAGTGCAATGTTATTTCAGTATCATATAGTTTGGATTTAATACATAGACGATTGAAGAATGGGGCAGCCCTTGTAGAATGTTTGGGTATTAAAGGAAAATAACATCTTTTTCCTCGTAGTTAAAATACAAGATACTGCAAAAACATAAAGGCCCTAAATTCAAAAAGGAGGTTTGTCGACAAACCTAGCTGTATGTGCGTTAGTTTGAAACGCGTCATATGACGCACATAAATCTATGTTTGTCGACAAACCTCCTTAGTGAATTCAGGCCAAACAGTTCACAATTTTCTTTTGGGGGTCAGATTTAATTCAAAATTTCATCAGTCGCTATCTCTGTCTTCTCTGATATTTCTGATTGTTTTTAAAGAGTACCGGTACTTGTCTGTTAAGGTTGGCTTTCCCTTCCATGATATTGTTAATTAAAATTTCATCCACCAAGTATGTCCATTGCCCCCACCCCAAAGATGCTGGTGACCCCTCTGTTGTCTGGACACACTCAACAGTGTTGGTCAAACAGTTTTTGAGCGTCACCAGGCTGGAATGCTCCCCAGGTAGTGGAGATTGTGCACACAGTGTGTGGGGCACGTATTGAATCCAATGACCGCGGGGGTAATAGTATATCTGTAAAGCGATTAGAGACATTTGTATTAAGCGTAATATCGTCCTTGTTTTCACGAAGTGACGGTAGTGAGGAAAATCGTAACGCAAAGTGAATGCAATTTTTTTTCACTACCGTCACTTCGTGAAAACGGCGACGATATTATTATATTATTAGCACTAAGTATGTCCACCACAACAATTTTTCTGTTTTTAGTGACAGAATAATAACCTACTTGGATATATTGATGTGAGGAAGCAAAAACTTCAGGTAGTTTGCAAACCGGTGTGATTTCAGGGGCCTCCCACCATTTCCATGTGATTTCCTCAAGCGCTTCAAGAAGGAATCTCGAATATGACGATATCTTTGCTTTGCGGCAATATCTGCAATCATAACGATTATTAAAAGAACAGGTTAGAAGAATAATTAAAAACACATCATACATTTTTTGTTAAAACTATGATAATCATCAAGCTTGAAAATATTCAATAAAATGTTTTTTAGAGGATCTTTAATATGATGGATTTATGCATAGTTTACTTCTATTATTAATAATTTACAAATGTTCAGCAGTGCCTAAAATAAGAATTTCCGTGAAGGCAAAATGTTGTTCTTCCTATACTTGAGAGAACGTTTTCTGTTTAAAATCATTTTTCTAATCAAAAATTTATAATTTTGATATAACAATCAATTCAATATAATTATGGTGTGAAATAAAACAAAATCTGAAAAACATGGTATTATAAAAGAAGTAACAATAGTACTACTAGCTGAAATGAGAAAAAAGAAGAAAAAAGAAGGGAAAAAAAAGAGAATTTATAACAATAAAATAAACACCTGAAACCTGGCATCACTGAGTGATAGTGTTGCAAATAATGTAATAAAAAAGAACTTCATTCTGTCATTGCTACTTGCAGAATAAATCAGCCGGAAGATGGCACTTGTACAAAATAACCTCCAAATATCCACAGATTGATCGTTTAGACGTGGAAAATTCGCACTTTGTGCATTTTGGAATAATGATTACCTAACTTTCAAGATGAACACATATCCAGCTTTCTCTTCGATGAGTTTTACAGTGAAAATGACCTTTATTTATCCATACACAGATAGTATATCTCCAATGTGGCTTATTAAACTTTAATAACTGACTTTTTTAAGACACAGCAATTTACATTGTAATTATCTGCATTACATTTTCTATCATTTTTTTGTTGAATTTTGATCCATTGATGCATTTGTTTTGTAAAGCGCTTTGATCAGTTGTAAATTGGATATAGTGCTATAAAAAAAACAATTTATTTTTATTATTACCTGTTATTCCTACCGTATCAGCAATTTCTTTCCAAATGTCCTTTCTCAAGTCATTATTAGTGAAGTGCTCTTCGTTTCTGTCATAGAGACATGGATGTTTCTCCACCTCTGCGATCAGCTTTATATCCGATGACCATGAGTGATGCTTGAATTATAGAAAAAAAAAAGACATTTCCTTAAAATTAAAAAATTTCAGTAAAAATGTACCGGTAGGTCTACTTATAGATTAAAAGAGGCAAACAAATGAGAGCTCTGTACTCAGGGAATAATTTTCCTGGTATCGCATCGCAATTTGCTATGCATTTTTGCATGACTGCTATACAAAATATTGTTTGTGTAGCAGTTTTCTTCCATAGGAATGTACAGAATTTCATTTGAAATATTTTTCCATCAGCTGAAATTGCTAATCAAAATATTTGAGGAAAATTATTCCCTGGTACTATAAAAAAAATAATCAGAAATTCCTATCTATTTTCCCTCAAGAAAATTTGCAATCTTACATATTACATGATGATGATCATTCACACTTCATAGTCAAAGCCTAGCCCTAGCCTCGCGCTAGGCTATATTTACCATTTACTATATCTGGGCCACTATATATTTATTGGAAATAATTTTCTATACAAAGATTACAATTCATGTAGACATCTAAAAGGCTGTACTTTGTCTAGATCTACATGTATAGAAAAAGTAAAAAATTGATATTTCATCAATTACTAAGAAAATCAAAGTTTATGACATTTTTTTTTTATAATGTACAGAGCAAATTGGAGAGGACCTCTCTAGATACGTCATAGTTTTGCAAATTTGTGTTACATTTGCGGATTGATTGCAACTTCAAAATCTAAATTAACCTTGTTTTATTCAGTTAATCATACTTTTCTCAAACTTTTATTGACCTGTTCCTCCAATTTTCTGTTTCTATTTTAACTGGGCTATTTCAGACCAGGTTTTTACTAGGGGGGGGGGTGTCAATTTGGGCCCCCTAAGATCTTGGCCGTTTCACAGCCGATCGTCGAGAGAATTTGCATGCATGTCAAGTGAAGTGTGTAGGCCTATAATACTATGGTAATTTCAATTTTTTGAAAATTCAATTCATCATTTGCATATTCATGGTAATTTATGCAAATAGGTCATGAATTCACATTTTTACCCATAAATCATATACCGGTACTATTCGTATTTAAGCATTCTTTTTCACTACATTTCGTTAGACCATTTGGAATAATAATATGACAACAAAATTGGAAGAGCCAGGATATTCTTAATGTTATCTCTTGTTTCAATAATTTCTTATGTATTTTATTGGTTTTTTAACTTACGGTAGGCCTATATATTATTTATATATTTTTTTTTATATCTCATTTCTAACTGCAATCCAATTTTGATCGCAAACAAACACCTAAACTTGATCGAAACAAGACCAAATAATCAATGTTTTATCCCTTGTTATTAAAAATGATATTTCCAAATGTTTTGTACACAAATCACAAAAATTAGCGATTTTCAGGCTGACATAAAACCGGGTCACATGACTTTGTGTCAGATTTTCGAAAAATTGTTTTAAAATGCGTAAGACTCGAAAGAAAAAAGTCATGAAAAGAAAAATGTATATCTGCCGCGGTTCTGGAGTAGTCGCTAAATTACAGGGGGAGGGGGTCAAATTGACCCCCCCCCCCTCCCCCAGGGTTAAGCATCTGCTATATGAGTAATTGACCTAGCTCTAGCACACACACCCCACTATATTGCATAGACTGCACACAATAGAACCAGCAAATTTGACATCAGTAAGGGTCTAGATTTTACAAATTGAATTTTTAAATTATTCTTTTTAACATCAGTAATTTGACAAGATTATATTTCACTGTTATTAAGGTGTCATCAATTATCACTAAAGTACAGAGTTTGCATGAAATCAGTTTTGTACAGGGTGTTTGAAATGTTGAGAATCAGTTCAGAAGTCTATCCAAATTTGACCCGTAACTCCAGCGTGGAGATACCCACTAAAACATACCAAAAATGAAGTAAATATTCATCAAATGTCCAAATAAAGTTCATGATTCAAAAGTTGATATGTTTGTTACTTGTTTCGTGTCATTTTTCTCATCTTTTTCGAAGTATTTTTCCTAAAAACGAAGACTTTTATAATATATGCACTTTCTCACGGGAAAACTGCAGCACGATACAATTGCATACCCGACGGTGGGGTGCGGGCGCGCGCGTGTGTTAAATTGGCGACTGTAAGCTAGTTTACGGTCGCTAACTGAATTACACAGTACGCGTGCCCGCACCTCACCGTCGGTAGGGTATGCAACGTTTGGATAGACTTCTGAACTAGCACCAATAAAATGGCTTTCAATACACAGCCAAGACAGTAATGCACCGGCTATGTGTGCTAAGACAGACGTAGCCTAGAATCGAATCTAGACCTATATTGTTGTTGTCATGTTAGACCTTCATTCTTTCTTACCATTCGCATAGCCATAGCTGCAGTTTTCTGAATAGCTCTGATGAAAAAAGGAATTGATCCGTAGGATTAGGAAACAGTACAGAGGAAGGTCTCACTTGGCGCTGTACAGTATGCGGCGTTGCGGCGCGCGCGGTGTGGTGCGTTCAACTAAAGAAACGTCTTTGGTCCTCAGCTATTAACATAAGAAAAAGAGGATCATGGGGACCAACACAGTGGCGGATCCAGGGGGGGGGGGGGGGCCGAAACGGCCGCGGCCCCCCCTATTGGCGGCGCAAAAAAAAAAAGGAAAAAAAAAAAAAGAAAAAAAAGAAAGGAGAAGAGAAGAAAAAAGGAGATCGAGAAAAGAAAGGAGAAGAGAAAAGAAAGGAGAAGAGAAAAGAAAAGCGAACTCGGAGAAAAGAAAGAAGAGAGAGAGAGAGAGAAAGAAAAAGAAGAAGATCCCCCCCCCCACCTCACTCCCACTCCGGGGTCGGAGGGACCGATTTTGTGTTCCCAAAATTTCCGATAATTAAAGGGTTACTTTTCACGAAACAAAGTCCGGCCCGTAATACACACAAATCCGGCCCGCACTGACTTTACACACTGAAGATAAAGGGGTGCTTTCAAACTATAAGAGAGGGAACATACATGCGCGTACCCTAGATAACACTGAGTGGGTTGGGGGGGGGGGGGGGGGGGGGGGGGGGGGG
>NW_022145607.1:28365474-28722974 GCF_000002235.5 Strongylocentrotus purpuratus
CCACAGCCACATTGGAGCTGGACGGAGCTGCAACTGAAGCAACAGAAGGGCACTCGGATTCAACTACATTATCATCATCACTCAGACTACCCATCTGGTCTGGTACCTGTACCCCAGGATCCTCTTCTAGTGGCAAGCCTGCAATTGGTAGGGATGTGAACCATCCTGGTCTCACATTTTTTCTGACCAGTTGCCAGAAATAGCATGTGTTCCCGCAAGTGAGGGTCTCTGAGGGGCAAGAAATTCAGCGAGGTCTCGTTGAAATGTCGCACAACGGCATACTGGTGCTTGCAGGGAGCGCCATTCATTCCTGTAATGCATGTGCACACTCCAATTTCTGTATCAACGTTGTATTTTGTTTCCTCCTTCGTCTCACTCTTCACCTCGTAACAATGGGCACCAATCTTGGTGATGCTGGTGGCTGGAATCGATGACCCACCAGGGAGGTACTTTCTTGAAACTGTCACATCAACACGTCCATTAGCCAAGTCAGTGAGTCTACGCTCGTAGTAACTGGAGACACGTGTCACAAGAAAGTCAAACAGCTGAACAACATTGTACGCTCTCACTCGCTCAAAGATTTGATCCTTGAGAATTCTCATTGCCGCCTCGGCATAGTTGTTGGTGTTGTTACCCGAGTGGGTAAGTCTTGACGATAGCACACAGCCCATGCTTGACGGCGACTATACAGTTTCTCAACATGTGCTAGGAAGTTTGGATAGAGGCGAGCAACGTCACTACCCTGGAGCTCTTCATATGCTTCCTCAAGAGTATTCTCAGACATTGAGAATGTCATCTTTTTGACAGCAAAAAGCAGCTGTGGTCTATGCTCCTTCCTGATCTGATTCTTTCCTTCCCACAGGAATCTCCACACCGCCTGCAGCAAGTGGAAAACACAAAGAATTAACGTAGCGTCTGGAAAAACTGCTGCCAGGCTCTGCCTTTCTGCCTCGCTATCATCAGACAAAAAAACACGAGGGCCAAGTGTACCACGGCCAAAAAAGGCATCTTTTGGTATGATGTCCAAGTACAGTTTCAATGCCAGGGTAATGCAGTCCCTAGACTCAGAGGTCACAATCAGGCATCCCACGGGCAAACCACCAGCAGCACTGTGGGTCAAGAGCATAAATACCCTGCAGTCATATCGATCCATACCCCCGTAGCATCGATAAAGACAAGTTCTCTGCTGTATTCATGCTTCTGACTGCAACGTTTCATGAGCGGAGAACATAGAGCGATGGCAATCTTGTTGTTGACCTGATCGATCTTGGCACAGACTTCACCCACCTCACTGTTGTACCCTGCAATGGCAGCTTCAAGGTCACTCAACATTTTCTCGCCACTTGCAGCACCATATGCCTTGTCAAAGATCTTCCGGTACAACCTGGAATACAAAAATATAAAAATGGATAAATGGTGACTATAACATGGTAAATGTTTTAGAATACTAATTTACATCTTCCTACTACAAGATGTTATTCAGACATACGCATGACTGAGAGGATCGACCAAGAGAATTTTTCAATGATAGGCAACAGAATGCATTACAATGAGGACTTATTTGAAAATACACATTAATTCCAAATTTCTTCAGTTATGTTTAATGAATCTTAAATGGGCAATGCCATGAAATTTTCTACATAGATTCAATTTTTAAAGTTATATTTTGATTCCTTAACTCCCCAATTGATATGTTAAATTAAAAAATTTGACCATTGACCTGTGAATGATGAGATCAAACTTATTCAACAATGCCAAAAGATCTTATCTGCATATGTTACAGAGAACACATATTAATTGATGCTACATGTATTTGAGGTTCTCTGCATTTCAGGATGTTCTTCCTGGTTCTCGCAATTGGACTTTCAAAAGCCTCTGCAACCAAAATGCAAGTTGCAAGCATACAACTCATATTTGCTATTCAAATATCCAAACATGTTTCATGGATTTTTGAACAATTATTCTTTCAACCTGCTCAGCTCCGTCCCTAAAAAACCTCCAGATCTCATGCCTTCAGTGACATCAACTGTCAATCATTAGTGAGCTATCAATCAACGGTGTTATGTAATAGCTTTGCCAGAGCTATTCAACTGTTTACAGTACAACATAGGAGTTGCTATGTCAGACATGTATCACCAGTGTAAGAGTCAGGTTTGAACAATTCCTAGCACACTCTTAAACAGAGTAGAGACAGCACAGCAGACATTTTGCATGGATATATCTATTAACTGCTTGTAACCAGCTAGTCTCAATAATGAGTCTCTGCATAGTTTTGTTGTCCAAAATCGAGGGTATCTTGATGGATTTCCATTAAAACTAGATGGATTCTTGACTGCGCGCAGTCAAAATTTATGCCTCCGCCATTGCCAGATCAGAAATATATTACACGCCTAACTTCTTAAATTTTCAAATATTGACCTGTGTGACCTTTGACCTTGTGACCCCCAAATCTTATCAGATGCACAGTCACTCCCATACATGCATGAGCCAAGTTTGAAGATGATCCCTTAAATGGTTCTTTAGTTATCGCGAGAACGAGATATTTTCAGGTATATAATGACCTCTGTGATCTTTGACCTTATCACCCCAAAAACTAATCAGATCATCGTCAATCCTATGTGTATACTTGGACCAAGTTTTAAGTTGATAAAGTCAAACGGTTCTTTAGTTATCGCAAGAACGAAAATGGGATGGAGGGCGGATGGACGACCCGATAAAACAATCCCTCCGGCAACCACTTACGATGGGTGGGGGCATAAAAAATGACATCTTTTTTTTTGGGGGGGGGGGGGGGCAAGACTATAATATGAATTCTCACCTGTGACAGAATTGTGTGTCTGGACAGTTTGCACGGTCAGCAGCTTCATACACATAATCTTGGTCATACTGTAGTTGCAGATCCAGTTTGTGTGTGTTCAAAGCTGATGCAGGTGAATGGCCTTTAGAGAACAAGTCTTTGAATTTCTCAATCGTCTCCTTGCTGACATCTCTGTGCTTCAGTGTATCGGCACTATCATTCATGTGGTTATGGGTGTGAGAGATCTTGACAACAGTTTGATAGGCTGGCAAGTGAAGATCCTTACTTTTGGCTCTGAAATTGACAATGAAAGATATAAAATAAAATATAATCTTGAAGAACGAATGTAACCAATAACTTTTAACCCCTGGCATTTTTATTCAATACAAACTGAACCAAACAATTGAATACTGGAATACAGGAAGGGCCCAACTCCACCATTTGGGGCATATTGTGTCAACCCAAAGAGGTACACAGCTTTCATAAGGTCTATTAGATTAATCTGCTTTTGCTCCTCAAATTGGCAACAATCGTTAATTTTGTTTATTTTCATATTTTGAAAAAATTAAATATGGATATAACATGAGATCAACATGAACGATTATAGCAAATTTTTAACGAAAAGTTGCCAATTTGTATTTTTAAATAGTGATTTTGTTGTTTTCATCATGTTGCCAACTTATATTTTTGAAACTTACCTGCTTAGTTTCCCAGGAATCTTTTTAACAGTCACAGCTAGCTTCGCTGGACAATTCGTGTTCTTTGACGACATTTTCTGACTTGCTGTTTCAGACCGAGGAAGAGTCTTGTGTTGGCAACGGTAAAAAACCTTGAACAGATTCACCCATCCATTTTTTAGCTTTGTTGCTCCAACACGGAATGTCACTTTGGTGAGCTGTTGGTATTTTTCTAGCCACAGTTTAGCATCATCTTCATTGGAAATGTCAATTCTGAATTCTGCCTCATATTTGCCATCCGCAACCTCTTGATAATTGCAAATGTGGTAGGCATAGTCAGGTGGAAGGGATTCCTGTAATTTAAGAAAGAAGTAAGACATGTTTAATTGTTTTTGTAGAAGAGTCATGATTGACTAAAGTTGTGCTTCACAGATTAAGTTGGCGAGAATAAAATGAATTGTGGTTTGTATCCCACTTGGTCTACTAGCAGATCGATTCTCACATTGTCTAAAACCAGTTAATCTCTTGCCAATAAATCACTGAATTAAACACCAATCATACAAATCACTGCCAAACTCACAAATCCTCTCTCCTATTAAGTCTCTAACTTATCATGCCAACAGAACTCTAAATCAATACCTCTTACACAGTGTTAGTCCAGTCCAGCTCTGTATGAGTTTATTATATGAGGCTGTACATGTGCTTCATGCAGATTATATTCAAATGAAAAATATGTTATCAACCAATAGCAAAATAGGATTTATGAATAAAAATGAATATTCATAAGAAAAAGGAGAAGAGAAACCATTGATAAGTAAGAAGTTGAAATATGTAAATGAGAAGAGAACATACCACCTGTTCTAGCTTTATGAGTTGGTATGCATGTGGTGGAGATGAATGGACGAAATGAATATGCAAATGATGTGAAATGAATGAGAAGAGAACCATTGATAAGTAAGAAGTGGAAATATGTAAATGAGAAGAGAACATACCACCTGTTCTAGCTTTATGAGTTGGTATGCATGTGGTGGAGATGAATGGATGAAATGAATATGCAAATGATGTGAAATTAATATGTATGGAGAGACTAGAGAAACAATAGTAACTATAGCATAACAAGCCCTAACTGGAGATTAGACATTAGACAAAATGGTAAATGGGCTTAGTGGCAATTATACCAAGCAAATGGTTAGTAGATGAACTAGGATTAGACCATGTGGGGTGATGAAACCAGACGAAAATCTGGTGGGTGCAGACCAAGTGGCAATTTACCTGATGTTGGTAAAGCTAGCACCTATGTACATGAGCCTATACTGTGCCCCCCCCCATATGTGTTTCAATGTTTATGACAAATCAAATGGCAATTCTACTTTCATGGGCCTCCGACTCTGAGGCATTGACCTAACGTTAGGTGTAGCGGGAAACAGGCTGCATGGAACATTTTGGCACAGTGCCCACCCCCCCCCCCATTTTTTCAAGCACCCGAAAAGTGCCCCTTTTAACTTTGTAAGAAGTACCCTTTTTACATAGGAATAGTGCCTCTTGTACATTGACAAATGCCCCTATTAATTTGTAAAAGTGCCTCTTCCCCTTTTCAACTCTGATAAGTGCCCCTTTTATTTGGACACGTGCCCTTTTCCTTCAACAAGTTCCTTTTTCCTTTGCAATAAGTGTCCATTTTCCATTCTCCTCAATGCCCTTTTTTCTTGGTGCCCCCCCCTACTTTGGAAGTCGCTCGGCCGCCCCTGTCTGTTCCCTTTTCCACCGCAGATTATGAACATATCCTGATAGTTAGGCCTAATATTAACGAAACAGTGACAAGCTGAGGTGACCGTGTCATTACGAAAAGCTCTCGTTCGTCATATATTAAAACTATACCCCACACTTTAACACAGCAGTCAATGTAATCTGATGGGCTACCCCATTTTTGTTTCTCTCGTTAAAGTAAAAGTCCACTCCAAAAATAACTTACTTTCAATAGAAGCAGAAAAATTAGACAAACCAATCAAAAAAAATTGAGCAAAATCTTATAAATAATAAGAAAGTTATAAATTTTGAAAAAGTATGTAAAAGTATGGAACTATGATAATCACTACACAAGTTGCCAATTTGGTTATCAGGTTGTGACGTCATGTCCTCACTATCTTTCAATTGCTCTATGTGGTTTAATCCCATTTATTTCCCTTTTTATTCCCCAAAACTTGATTTCCCCATGCCTTTGCCCAGGTTATATGATTTGTATCATATTGCGTGAATAACATTTCACAAAATCTTTTATGAACTTTGAAGAATTTATACTATTTTCTGAATATTGTATATTCATAATTATTGATTTTTATATAAATAGTTTATCAAAATTCACATTTTTCATAATTTAACTGGAAAAAATTACTAGATATTAGTGCATCCACACAAAAACATATTACTTTTAATCTAACTTGGATGCTGGTGTGAAGAAGTAAGATTCTTAAGGAGAAAATAGGAAATTTATATCATCAATATAAAGAAAATAATTAGTGGATAGTGAGGACATGACGTCACAGACTCATGAGTGAGTTGCCAATTCGTCTAGTGATTTTCAAAGTTTTTTAATGTCATTAAAAATTCATAACTTTCTTATTAGTTATCCGATTTTGCTCGGACTTTTTTGATTGGTTAATTAGTCTGATTTTTCTGCTTCTATTGAAAGTAAGTTATTTTTGGAGTGGACTTGGGCTTTAAAACTTTGAGAGAGCTTCTGGTGGGGTGCCTCTACCATATGGACCTACTAGACTACTACTACTTGTGATAGTAGTAGGTCCATGCTCTACCCCATTTCGTTTCTTTCGTTAAAAACTTGGACAGAGCCTTGAGGCTCTTGAGTGAGAGATTAAGATAATATTAATGGATTGCAGCTGGACTCTTCATCATCTTACGTAATAGTAGTAATACTAGTGTAAACAAACTCTTACTGGGGCTCTGCCTGAAAGGAAATGAGAAGTAGGAAATAAGTATTTTACTTGTTTTAAGATATTTTCATGTCCAAAAGTCACTAATAAGTTAGATGAAGACCAAAATGAAAGTTCAAACGAAGCAAAATGACCCATAATTGGCGATATAGGGTCTAGATCTACTGTAACAACAATTTTAACTCTGGCAGCAACCCCTGCATGTCATGTGTCTCTTTCTCCCTTCTCCCTTCCTTTCCCCCTCTATCATGCTTATCTCTCTCTCTCTCTCACTATCACCTCATCAAGGTCTCGGTGGGGGTGGATTACAGCGCTAGTGTTTACTTCGGCCATGTTCGGGCTTATCACAATCTCAGCTCTAGGGGTCTAGTGCCTAGTGGTGAAAGTCAAATGGAGGTTTCACAACGAGTTTTCGTCATGTAACAATTGTCATTACTGTCTCTAGACCGAAAGCTTCAGTCTCTATAATCGTCGGTTGTTCCACTGAGACTACGTCTGGCTCCACTAGACCTCCGGTTATAGAGACAGAACAGAACGATCGCCTATGCCAGCCTGTGTTGAACTTATTCCGCTAGATTTTAGCCGCTATAGGCCCCTCCCACAAACTTGCCACGGCCGTATTGTTATGCCCCAAAATCCCCCAAAATGTCATTTTACCTCGTTCATTTCCAATTTTAAATTAGGCCTAGGCTATAATACATCGGTTCCACTTACTAACTTGATTGATATAATCCGTTTAATGGTCCCTTTTAAGGAAATTATCGGTCAAAATCGACATCCATGTTGAAAATCTTGCAAGCCGTGTTAAACTCTCGCTGCCGTCAATCTCATCCCTTCTAGTCTACGCCGAAGGCAAAATGATTATGAAGGAAAAACTGTGCGCCATCTACACGTTCGTAATGGCGTTATCACAGTTTTTCCTTCATAATCATTTTGCCTTCGGCGTAGACTAGAAGGGATGAGATTGACGGCAGCGAGAGTTTAACACGGCTTGCAAGATTTTCAACATGGATGTCGATTTTGACCGATAATTTCCTTAAAAGGGACCATTAAACGGATTATATCAATCAAGTTAGTAAGTGGAACCGATGTATTATAGCCTAGGTCTAATTTAAAATTGGAAATGAACGAGGTAAAATGACCTTTTGGGGATTTTGGGGGCATAACAATACGGCCGTGGCAAGTTTGTGGGAGGGGCCTAGCGGCTAAAATCTAGCGGAATAAGTTCAACACAGGCTGGCATAGGCAGTCGTTCAGTCTCTATAACCGGAGGTCTAGTGGAGCCAGACGTAGTCTCAGTGGAACAACCGACGATTATAGAGACTGAAGCTTTCGGTCTATACTGTCTCATAGTCATACTCATACATACACACAACAATTAACCCTAGACAATCAAGTACTGTAGTAGATCTAGATCTAGGCTAGTTACCTAAATCTAGGCCTATACGGTAGGTACTACCCTGATAGCAGACTGACGTCTTAAAGACGTCATAAATTGGTCGTAAAGTGGTAAACACGTCGTACGTCGTATGGACGACGTAATTATGACGTCATTATGACGTCTTCAAAAGACTATTTTTTCCAAGATAATTTTTGTCGCATTGACGACGTCATAACGACGTCATAATGACGTCTTTAAAGGACTAATTTTTTCAAGATATTTTTTGTCTTCTCGACGACGTCATAATGACGTCTTTAAAAGACTCTTTTTTCCAAGATAATTTTTGTCGTATTAACGACGTCATAAAGACGTCATTTTGACGTCTTTAAAAGACTATTTTTTCCAAGCTAATTTTTGTCGTATCGACGACGTCATTATGACGTCTTTAAAAGACTAATTTTTCCAATGTAATGTTGTCGTATTGACGACGTGCTAACGACGTCATTATGACGACTATAAAAGACTTATTTTTCCAATGTAATGTTGTCGTATTGACGACGTGATAACGACGTCATTATGACGTCTTTAAAAGACTATTTTTTCCAAGCTAATTTTTGTCGTATCGACGACGTCATTATGACGTCTTTAAAAGACTAATTTTTCCAATGTAATGTTGTCGTATTGACGACGTGCTAACGACGTCATTATGACGACTTTAAAAGACTTATTTTTCCAATGTAATGTTGTCGTATTGACGACGTGCTAACGACGTCATTATGACGACTTTAAAAGACTTATTTTTCCAATGTAATGTTGTCGTATTGACGACGTGATAATGACGTCATTATGACGTCTTTAAAAGACTAATTTTTTCCAATGTAATTTTTGTCGTATTGACGACGTCATTACGACGTCATTATGACCTCTTTAAAATACTATTTTTTCCAAGATACTTGTTGTCGTATCGACGACGTCATTACGACGTCTTTAAAAGACTATTTTTTCCAATATATTTTTTGTCGTATTGACGACGTCATTACGACGTCATTATGACCTCTTTTAAAGACTATTTTTCAAGATATTTTTTGTCGTAAGGACGACGTTATAACGACGTCATTATGACGTCTCTAATAACCTAATCATTTCCAAGATAATAATCGGGTAAAGACTACAACATCTAATATGAGCATAAGTCAAAGTAAATAGGGCAATTATCAGAATTGAAATCAGGGAACAACTCCCCCCCCCCCCCCCTCAAATGTCATTAGTCATTATAGATTGTGCAACATCTTAACACGCACCAAGGTCTGCAATATCGATCAAGACTAAACATGCTCGCATCTAGTTTAAACGGGAGTGTGTACGTGTGTGTACAGATGCATAGTACTCAAGGCATGCAAGGCGTAGGACTACATGCACTATGCGATGTGTATGTAATGTATTTGAATTCAGAGTAAATTAGCCGTTGCATCAAGTATCATCCTCCTGAATACTCTCGTTTTCTCCTGCAAATTTACAGTATGGGTAAGTCCTAGAATTACCTAATTTATTTACAAAAAGTACATGAATCTATAGTTACTGTTTTGTGTTCTGAAAAGTTGATATGTAGACTCAATGTATGATCTTATGTCACTATAATGTCAGTGATAGTGAGCTCGGACTTTCAACACTTGGTGACAAGATTTGGAATGTATGATCCCATATATGTATTTTTATGTAGGGTCTTGATTGAAGGTATGCATGGCATGGGGCATCATTTAAAGCAAAACAGTTTACTCATTTGCCTACACATGGGCTGCATGGCTTTAAAGGGAAATCTAACTCGAATATACAACTGCTCTAAAAGACTAAAACTAAAAGAAAGCAGAAAAATAAGAGAAGCAAACTGATGAAAGCTTTGGCACTAGATCTAGGTAGACTCGTCTAGATTAGACAGCAATAACCATCTGATTTGGGTCATTTCTTTAATAAAACTGACATTTGTTGTCATTCCCCAATACAGATGGCAACCCAGAGATCTCGTACCGTGGGGGTGGCTATGTACATATTTTCGTCCACGACATTTTCTCCCCGATTTTCTTTGTTTATTTTTAGATCTAATTTCCTGATTTCTAAATCAGATGTAAATTAACGCCATTACGAACGTGTAGATGGTGCACAGTTTTTCCTTCATAATCATTTTGCCTTCGGCGTAGACTAGAAAGGATGAGATTGATTTAGATGACTCCGGCAGCGAGAGTTTAACACGGCTTGCAAGATTTTCAACATGGATGTCGATTTTGACCCATAATTTCCTTAAAAGGGACCATTAAACGGATTATTTCAATCAAGTTAGTAAGTGGAACCGATGTATTATAGCCTAGGCCTAATTTACAATTGGATATGGACGAGGTAAAATGACATTTTGGGGGATTTTGGGGGCATAACCCTACGACCTGAAATGGCCGTGGCGTTATCAAGGGAATGTGTATAGACGGTTTCCGTCTCTAAAGAGAGAGCCGGCCGACCCTACCCCAATAAGAGGCTAACGAACGAAAGAGACAGAAAATTCGGTCTAGGCCTACCCCAAATCAAGCAAATATTCATGAAATGTTCAAATAATGCCGGTCATGATTTAAAAGTCGTTATGTTTCTAACCTGTTTCTGGTCAATTTTCTTATTTTGGGGGAGTATTTTTTCGGAAAAACATTGATAGTAGTATACACTTTCTCACAGGTTGCATGGCAAACCGCTGCACAATACAAGTGCATACAGATGGAGGGTTGCGGGGGCACGTAAGTCTGCGTGAAGTGATCTACCTCCTCATTGTACGGTAGATAACTTCACACAGGCGTGCGTCCGCCCGCAACCACCATCGGTATGCACTTGTAATGTGCAGCGGTTTGCAGTGAAAGTGAAACCTGTGAGAAAGTGTACTACCGGCCCGGGCCCAGATGTCTGGAAATTGAGCATTACGTGTCGATACGTAGAGGAATAAAGCAGTGACTTGTGTCACAAACATGTAACCTTAAACAAGTCGTTTCTATAGTCTTTAGACAGCAAATTTATCTTATAGGCTACCGCTTATACAAAAATCTTTATCTGGAAATAATCGGTTAGACCTGTAAATGGTAAACAAAATTCTTTCCCCACAGGCTGTTCAAAGAAGTTTGTAGTATATGTGTTGCACATGCATACATTATCAACCATTCATTTTGTTTTTTATTCATTTTCTCATTTATTTGTAGGTATCCTTTTTTAACATCTTTCGTCAAAGAAGTGGATTCAAAGCACATTGTGGCCTCAGTATATTGATGTGAAACCATGCAGAAAATGCTACTCTCTCTCAACCTTGTGGATGTTCCCTACTTCCTAAGGATCAGCAGCCTCTTGAAACAGTTGAAGCCATTATCGGTAAATGTGTACATGTACTTGTATTATTTCTGTACATTTATTTGTCATATTGTGCATGATCACTGAGACACTGACCAATTAGACACTACATAATGGTTCATTTCATTTGAAAGGCTTATTTCAGTTATTTGTCATGAGTTTCAAATATATTTTTAATTCAATTAATTTTAGATCACTAAAACCTGCAGGTATGTTGCAATAACCGACAATATTATGTGAGTTTCAAAGTTCAAACAGTGTTTTTTTACCCTTCAGCATAGGTCAAGGAGCTTTCATTCTACCCTCATCAGCAAACTACAGGAATGCCAGTTTTCAGGCAATAGCCTGAATTCAGGCCCTGGCGACTTATTTTCATACCGTAGTTTAGGTTTTTTGTGTACAAGCTAGCACATTCTAGGTGATTTTTCAGGCCCTCTGATCAATTCTAACTGGCATCCCTGAAACTACAATTGTATTGATAATTTACCAAACAAAATCCTGAATCACGTTTTGCATTGCCCACAAATGTTTAAAATCCAAAGGTGTGTTGACTTTATGTTTGTGAGCAATGAGAAATTATTTCTGATAAAACTTACCAAGCAGTACTTTTCTGACATAATTCATTATTTAATTCATTGTTTACGTTCCAGTTTTAAAATATATAAAAGTTTGTCTTAAATTGTATTCCTTTCTTTTTGCTTTATTCATGCACTAGAATTCCTTGCGTCTATGTTTTCTGGATCTGAAAGCAAAGCATAATGCCAGAGATTCCACCCAAAAGCTAACCCATGAGTCCAAGCTGAAGAGGAATATTTCCAAATCGATGGCTCCACTAATCCGATTGGTGAGTCATGGCCCTCATCAGCAAACTACAATTGTATTGATAATTTACCAAACGAAATCCTGAATCACGTTTTGCATTGCCCACAAATGTTTAAAATCCAAAGGTGTGTTGACTTTATGTTTGTGAGCAATAAGAAATTATTTCTGATAAATCTTACCAAGCAGTACTTTTCTGACATAATTCATTATTTAATTCATTGTTTACGTTCCAGTTTTAAAATATATAAAAGTTTGTCTCAAATTGTATTCCTTTCTTTTTGCTTTATTCATGCACTAGAATTCCTTGCGTCTATGTTCCCTGGATCTGAAAGCAGTGCATAATGCCAGAGATTCCACCCAAAAGCTAACCCATGAGTCCAAGCTGAAGAGGAATATGTCCAAAATTACATGTAGATCTACACTCACCCGATAGTTAAACTGCTAGAAAAAAGGGTTTTTTTTCACTTCATTATAATTTATAGAGAGAGATTGGGGGAGGGGGAGAGGTGAGGTGTAGCCACAAACCTGAATGGCTAAGCTGTGGAACTGAAATTCCCATTCATGTCACTTACAATTTTAATGAATTACAGGGTGTACGAACTGACATAATAACAGTTTGAGTAAAAGATTCCAGTATTTTGCATATATTTGTAATTACTATTTATGAGGTTGACCTGTTTCACAATGCTTAAATGTAGTAGACTTGATATGCTCAGTCTCATGCTCACCCCCACCCCCCCCCCCCATCCGCTTCTTATCAGTTCTTAAAACCTGTTGCAAATTATATATAAGTTGGTAATAGAGAATAATTGAGTGAGTTAAATACAATACAAATCAATTCCATTATTAAGCAACTAAGACTTGTTCAGATACGGAACGTGAACCGCCAACAATTTTCGAAAATGATGCAGTTTGGTTTTATGTGTAAAGCGAATGGCAACAAGTCTTTGTATGTTTTGGACTGCGCATATTCAGTGAGCTTTTTTAAAAAATAATATACAGAAATGTAAAGCATATTGAACTCTATGTCAACATTAAAAAAACTCTGAGATTTTGTTTTGCAGCATCATATCTGAACGAGCCTTAAAGGGACTTGGTAACATTGTTCATATGAGAGAAAATGATGCTAAGGTATTGACTTCAATGCTATACTGTATGTACACTTAAAGATAATCTGAACATTTGAGTTAAAAATAGACCACTATTGATGATTAAAATTGGGAAAACTGATCTAATCCATTCCTTAATTCTCCCAACTATATTTTTATAATTTGATTAAATTGAAGTGAGTGTAAATCATCACAAAGCAACGAATTAGCTCCAATACCTTTTCCAAATTTAGGCGTTGAAAGATTTTTAAAGGCCTGTTTTATATCTTATTTTCATGGAAAAACGGTTGGGGAAAATTGAAAATTTTGTTGGGAGAATTAACTGTTAAAGAGTGACACACAGTAGCGCCTTCAATGAAAACCATAAATACCTTGTGGTTTGAAAAAAAAATTGGTAGTTAAAAGTATAAAATTCTTGGATTGTATCTGTGATTTTGAAAGCACAATATGGCTTACCTACATGTATATTGAATTTGCTGTTAAAATTTAAGTTAAATTTTAATTCTTTTGTGAAACTCCTGGGACTTGCCAAATGAATGTTGTGACATTAGCAATGGAATATATCTCTTTGTGCTAAACTTTTTCAGCATGTTTGCTATTTTATCTTAAACAGGGAAATATCTTCTGAATAATTATTCCACCGTCACCTTGGAATTGCCCAACTGAGCCAATCGTACTGGCGGGAATGTTATCTGATATAAATTGTATTTTATACTTGAACTTCAGCTTCTGTATTTGCAACAAAACTAATTTTTTGATATTTATAAAGATGAATGTTGCCACTAATGCCTTTTCTTATATTTAAGTCATGTGCCCGTAAGAAGCAGGTTTCTAGCACAGAGAATAGGTACAGTTGAGCTGATTTCTGCACAGTTTTCTAATATGCTGTATCGCCAAATGTGAACATCATGGTTTTGACGGGCAAGCAACCATCATCAGAAAACTCTGCAGGTATCAGTGAAGCTCTCCCTGTTCCCCTTGCTGCCAACTTGTTCCTTTTGAGTGTAAGAAATAACTTAGCTAAGCCATGTGTTTATCATTTGTGCCATTTTTCTCCTGTGTGTGATTTAGATTGTATAGTTTTATACTTTATACTGAATTCTTGCCATGAACTTAGATATTCCCCTTGTATGTAACAAGAATTGATCTTTCATGCTCAGAAATTCTTTCCAACAACCTTTTGTTTTATGTGATAGTCTTTATCTGCATTAAAGTCTTGGGGTTGTCAGGAGCGGTTTTGCAGCATGGAGACGAGGTAGAGCTGCACTGATGAATGCCTAGCTTTCCACTATGCTGTTTTGCTGAATATGAGGAACTTCCCCAGTGTGCTGTTTGCTTGTCTACTAAAATACTGCGGGTATCAGTATAGCTTTACCTAGTCTCTATGCTGCTAACCTGCTTCCCACAACCGTAAGACTTATAAGTTTAGCCAATATGTCATAGTTTCTTGTAGCACAATTTATAACGAAACAGATATCTTTGTGATGGCCTGTTAACTTTCTTAAAATAAATTATGAGACTGACAGAAATACACTAGGTATTTATACAGCATGTTTTGGAAGAAGTGTCAGGATAGTGATGAAAAGATTTTGTACCAATGGAAAACAAAGTTAGATAGAATAAGAAGGTATAGAAATACGTATTTTATATTTTTGTTATCCATTTTCATACCATATACGTGTACATTAAAAATATGAAAATTACTTTCTGTTTGGCATGTATATATATATTATGTGATGCAATATTTGTTGCTTTGATTTTACTGTGTGATTGTTCAGAATGTGTACATGAAGTGACTTTTACACTTTCTTCCTTGATCAGGTGGTCGTATAGATGTTATTTAGAGGACAACAAAGACGTAAAGATCATGTAAGGATAAAAGGTACATCGAAATGACCAGTAAGGTGTAAATATCACGTCAAAATTTGATGTCCATACAACGTATACAGGTCTTTCTTGGGTGAAAGTTGACGTCTTAAAGACGTCTTTATTTAACCAATAAGACCTAAAAAGAAAATATGACGTCCATACAACGTCTTTATATGGTACAAGTTGACGTCTTAAAGACGTCTTTCTTTGACTAATAAGACGTTAAAATCACGACAAAATATGACGTCCATACGACGTCTTCCTATGGTACAAGTTGACGTCTTACAGACGTCTTTCTTTGACTAAAAGACGTAAATATGACGTCCATACAACGTCTTTCTATGGCACAAGTTGACGTCTTAAAGACGTCTTTCTTTAACTAATAAGACGTAAAAATCACGTCAAAATATGACGTCCTCGTGACGACGTGCGCGGGTGCAAAATCAAGTCTTTTTGACGTCGTGTTATGTCGTCTTAAAGACGTCTTTCTTTAACTAAAAGACGTAAATATGACGTCCATATGACGTCTTCCTATAGTACAAGTTGACGTCTTAAAGACGTCTTTCTTTGACTAATAAGACGTAAAAATCACGTCAAAATATGACGTCCTCGTGACGACGTGCGCGGGTGCAAAATCAAGTCTTTTTGACGTCGTGTTATGTCGTCTTAAAGACGTCTTTCTTTAACTAAAAGACGTAAATATGACGTCCATATGACGTCTTCCTATAGTACAAGTTGACGTCTTAAAGACGTCTTTCTTTGACTAATAAGACGTAAAAATCACGTCAAAATATGACGTCCTCGTGACGACGTGCGCGGGTGCAAAATCATGTCTTTTTGACGTCGTGTTATGTCGTCTTAAAGACGTAGTACAAGACGTAAATATGACGTGATATTTACCAGTCTCTGCTATCAGGGTAGTAGCCTAGATCTACTTCAGTAGTACGGTATTAGCCTAGATCTAGCTCTAACAGTAGACTAGATCTAGAAGTCTAGGCCTAAACAATTTTAACCAAACTGCTGCACCATAATTCATAGACTAAATTCGCCTAGGTCTATGGCGGTATGGGATGGGCCGATTTACAATTTCACAATAATATTGTGGTACTTACATAAAGACTTGTATGGTTCTTGCAGAAGAAATCGGTATTCTCTTCTTTAGAGCGACCAAAATTGCAGAGAGTTGTACTTGTAGACTCCGCCATAACTAATACAATAGCTCATGTAAAAGTTATAACTTAGAGCCAATCACTGCGCATGCATATCCATGCATGCAGTGTATAGCCTACTATAGCTGCGCTGCATCAACGAACTCAAACTTTCGATGAGCTGCATGAGCAGCTTCGCCTTGTGTCACGCGCATGCGTAATACTACTAGTATCTTTCAGCTCAGTCATGAATATTCATGATGCGTATACCTCTGAACCAATCAGGAGGCAGGATTTTACTCTCATAGGTAAACCTGTTTGGAAAAAAAAATTCGCAACCCGCTCCCATCTAACATTTGCAATAAAACGTCTCTTACGCACATCTACATACTGATTAAGCACTTATGTATAGCTCAAGAAACCAATGCCCCCCTGACGCACACACACATGGAGAACTAAATTTTGAAAACAGTATAGAAAGTTAGCTCATTGATGACTGACAGATGATGTCGCAAGGGCAATGAGATCTGGATGTTTTTTAGGGTGAAGCTTAGCAAGTTTGAAAAACAAATATTTCAAAAAATATTTCAAAATCTATGAAACAAATTCAGAAGTTTACATATCAAATAATGAGATGTATGCAGGACTGCACACCAACAGGAATGCACTTGTACTTCGATGTCATGGGCCCTTTAAGCCCGTACGACATGTAGTACACAATACTACCTTGTAAATATAACTCTACCTTGTAAATACCTCAAACGACAAAGGCCAAGGACTTAATCGATTATGTTATCAACTATTTAAGCCCGTACGACATGTAGTACAAAACACTACTTTGTATCACCACCAGACAGTCAACAGAATCAGCACCTGATGCATTGGCAAATAGCACGCCTTATAATCTTCTTGAATTGCATAACTTGAATTGTCAACTCTAATTTGTGGACACTGATAAACAACGAGGTCAGCACTAATACTCCTACTTTTGGCCTGTATTATGTAACAAAGCGTTGTGATAAACGAACTCTTCCATAGGATGATATGTTTTGTTGGGAACTAGTCACGCTCTTACTCTTGGTCAGGAAAATATGAAGTTTGACGACATTTTGAAGATTGTTGGAGAGTTTGGGCCGTATCAGATTAGAGTGTATAGCCTGGTGTGTATACTGGTCTTCACCAGTTCATGGGAGAGCCTCATTACTGTGTTTATAGGGGCTAATGTAGATCACTGGTGTGCGGTAAGTTGAAGAATGTTTTCTCTTTAATTCAATATTTCCCCGCCGCGGCACTAATGTCCTTTGGCAAGATATTGATCTACATTTGCCACACTCAACCCAGGTGATGTAAATGGGTACCTGGCAGGAATTCATTCCTAGAAATGTTAGAGCGCCGCAGTGGCTGCCTTGCTAAAGCCAGGGTAATAATCGGGGCAGCGCCAGGAGCGCCACAACGTGACGTACATGTGCGCTATATACAAGAAGCCACCATTATTATTGTTATTAATATATCAAACCACTGGCGTAGCCATGGGGCGCATTGGAATCCACGCCCCCTCCAATCACAGTCGAATTATTGAGTTTATATCTATTCTGCATTATGCGGGAGAGTTGGGGTATGGGGGCACGTCCCCCATTTAATGGAAGAATGGTTCGTAGTTCGGGTCCTGCCACGGCACTAACGTCCTTTGGCAAGATATTAATCTACATTTCATACACACTACCCAGGTGAGGTAAATGGGTATACCTGAGCGCTATAATGCCAGCCATAAAAGCCGGGGTAATAATTGTGGAGCACCAGAAATGTTATTTTGACAGACATGAGCAATTTACAAAAACACCCTATTATAATTATTGTTGTTGTTTAAATTTATATACCTACCATATAATGTGTAAATACTAAGTTATACTAGAAATACAACGTGTCAACATTTCAAAATTGTCAAATGCTACTATGAAATTTGAGCACTTTTTAAACATCGAAAGATTAGCTGTTTTGCGTTTTTTTTTTGCTACTTTGTGCTATTTCTTATTGAAGTGCAATATACAGCGCTTGTTTGAAAGTATCCTCTCCAAACCATAATCAGTAGATGGATAGATGACTGTAATAACAGTCTACAAAGTACATGGATTTATAAAAACTGGCCTGATTATAATTCATCATGAGGTAGGTATTACTACCTAACATCTTCCTGTTATCCTATCCATTTACAACCTACTTTCACCCCCTTTAATTCCATCATGTAATGTATATCTGGAAGAATTAAGACTTTCCATCCATTTAATTGCATTTATTGTGTGTGTTTACACCTTTCCACGTTATCAGTACTGTTAATCAACTATACAAGGATGATGATGATTACCATCTATATACATAGTCTCTTTGGTTTCGGAGAGGACAGTACACTCTAAATGAAAACTATTCAATGTTGAGTAAAATTTTACTGTTTTTAGTAGTAAAAAGGGAACCGCTCAAATTTTGAGTAAACTTTACTCAGTCTGTGTTGAGTAACAAATCTACTAATCTATTAAGTAAGAATCATAAAAGACCAAATCTCTACTCAGTTTGAATGAGTCAACCTTTACTCAATATTAACTCCTTTGTTGAGCGGTTCCTTTTTTACTCAGCATTTGGGTAGAAACGTACTCAACCCATGTAGAGTAAGAAACTGCTCATGAGTTGAGCCAAATTTTACTAAATTAACCTGTTCATGTTTTGACTCAATTTTTTTTAGCAATTTTTTGCTCAAATGTTGAGTATGATTTTTTCTGGGTGACGCTTAGTTGAGTAGAATTTTGTGAGTAAAAACATGTACTAAGCTATTAGTATTAACCATAGGCGCAGGAAGTGAGGGGGCATGGGGGGGGGGGGGGGGGTGGCAAAACAGATTTTTGCACCCCCCCCCCCCCCCATTTTTTCCATATATTTCTCATTCGATACCAGTGATTTACAAATGTTGCGGAAATGACATGATTTTCCGGTATTTTTTCTCAATATTTTTGTAAGTCATACCTTTTTATGCGTTTGTTGGAAAATTAGAAATTCCCAAATTTACAGTCGGGCAAAACATATACGCTTATTTCGAAGCCTTTATGTCAGGGTCTACAGATCGGCTGGGCTCGGGGGCTCGAGGCCTCCTCACTTTTTGAAAAAGTATGTTAGAGAGAAAAAGAAAGAAAAAGAGAAAAAAAATAGGTGACCTGCCAATGTCACAAATGAGGTATCAAAGTATGCTCATCTGACCGTAATTAAATGCCTAAAACCCCCGAGCTTCCGGGGTTCTGCCCCCTGGACCCCATCAAGGGCCCTAAGGCGGGCCCATGGATGCTCATCTGACCGTTATTAAATACCTAAAACCCCTGAGCTTCCGGGGACTTTGCCCCCTGGACCACATCAATGGCCTTAAAGAGGGCCCCTGGATGCTCATCTAACCGTAATTAAATACCTAAAACCTCCGAGCTTCCGGGGGCTCTGCTCCCTGGACTCTCCGTCAATTAATGACCTGCCAGTGTCACAAATAAGGTATCTTAATATGCTTATCTGACCTAATTTAATGCCTAAAAACCTTGAGCTTCCGGGGGCTCAGCCCCTTGACCCCCTGCCGGGGCTCAGGCCCTGGACCCCACGCCAATTTACGCTCTACCTGATCGTTAATACTCCACTTTGAAAAACGTTCCGCGGGGCCTGCATGTAACGTGTAAGAGCTAGTGGTGGTGGTGCAGATTGTTCTTTTGCCCCCCCCCTTCCAAACGTTTTTGCTCATTACGACACTGCCCCTGGAAGGTGAGCCCCCTGGAATGTTTGCCCCCCCCCCCCCATCCCAAAAAGCTTCCGTCGCGCCTGGTATTAAGTACATATTTCTACTCAATACTGAATAAAGCAAAGGTGGATTCAACCAGGGTTGTAAGTCTTTGACTAAGGGTTTAACTAAACCACTGAATAATATTGTCCTTTTTTTACAGCTGTTAAGTAACCTTTATTTGTCAATAGACAATATAAATCATAATTTTGCCTGATTTCAAAATATAGCATTGATTTGAATATCAATAAGAACAACAATGACAATAATGATTATGTATCATCTTTATACAGCGTAATAAACAAAGAAGTATAAACGTTTGAACCCAGGTCCATGACATAATAGTATGCAATACACAACTGTGTCACTGGCAGGGTATACAAGACAAAAACAGCATGAACAATACAGGAAACATACAAAGCATATACAGAAAATAGCAATAACAATGATATCATTTAACAAAGATAATAATAGAACATTATTATTGTCATTACCATTATTATTAATGTTACTATTAATTACAATACCAGTACAACTACGTCTGATAATAGTAATAATAATAATAACAATATTATTATAATTATTATGTTTCCTGTTATTAATAAGATAATTTCATTTTATTTCTATTATTGAATATAATAATATTAATAATGATAATTTTCATGACGATGATAATAATACTAGTAATAATAGTAATAATAATAAGAACAATAATAATGGTAGTGATAGTAATAAGGATAATAGTAATATTAGGGAGCGCCAGGAGTGTCAAGTCTGACAGACATGAGCGCTATACAAGAACCCACTATTATTATTATCACTTGTTTTTTATTGGCATGGTTACTGATGATTACATAAGGTTCCTGAGTGGGACTCGAATGACTGCAGTGCCTATGGCCTTACCGCCTCCGAATGCGAACTCTCGAAGAAAAATGGAAGTATCCCATCAAACTACACGTCAGATGGTGAGCTGGAGTACGCCCAATGTGAGAAATATAACGTGTCAGGGGTGGGATTCTGGCCTGGGATGGACCCGTCTAACTACACCGACGGGAGCACCGGCACCATCCCCTGCGACGCGGGTTGGGAGTACGATGATAGCCAGTACAAGTCAACTATCGTCTCTGATGTGAGTAAATAGTCCGATTTATGTGGACGAGAGGGCGCCCCACGATTTGCCCTATTTTCTAATTTGTGATATACTTTGTTTGCGGAATAGAATAATGACGACGATGATGACGATGATGATAATGATGAAAATATTAATAATAATAATAATAGACCAGTTCACGGTTAGCATATGTCCCAAATGACCCCGAATATCCACAGATCTTTAAAACATGAAGAGGTCTCACTTTGTAAATTTGGAATAATCGCTTCTGCAACGATGGAGGTGCTACATAAATAGCCTTTGTCTCCCCTTTTCAAAGAATACTTCCACCTGTGTATCATAGAGTGCACTGCTTGTACATAAATGAATAATGACATACGTTTTATGAGCACGTAGGCCTATCCAGTATTGTGTCTCCGTGTATTTCACAATTTAGTCTGCAATGACCTTTATCTGCTCATGCTCAGACTGCAACCGTGAACTGGCTTACTATAATAACAATTATAAAATAGATTGAAAAGGAGGGGGGGGGGTGGTATCTGTTGTAGTTTATACATTTTAATCTGTAACTATTAGTCATTCCCGAGCATTTACTAAATATCTATATGAAACACAAGTTTTAAAAATATGTTGAAACCTCAGTATTGTTTTACAACTATTGATTTAAAAAAAATGCTAACATTTTATAATTCTTTCCGCTGTTTATTTTTCAGTTTGAACTCGTGTGTGGAAATGAGGATCTGAACCAAATCTCACAGACAATTTACTACGGTGGATTTCTAGCCGGGTCGATTATCTTTGGAGTTATGTCCGATGTGTAAGATTCACATTGTATTTAGGTATCGTTTCATGAAACCGTCACAAGCATATAGGAGTTTGCCGAAATCCCATTGAAGAGTATTTGAATATATATATACAGGGGAGTGTTTCATAAGGATTCGAAGTCGAACTTAACTCTAAGTTGGACTTAAATATCATGGAGAGCCATTTGTAGCCTTATTTTGAAATATATTCAAAACGCAAAATTTCAAGAATATCAGATTTTTCATGAATTCCACATCAAGAACCTGAAATCTCCCATGATAATAGAAAATATAAATGATTTGAATCACCATTTTATGCCTTTTAAAATAACTTTTACAAAACAACTTTTTACAAAATAGTTTCAAGGATGCTAACGGCTTTCCATGAATGTTAAGTTCAACTTAGGATCCTTGTGAAACACCCCCCCCCCCCGGTTTGAACGGGATGTCTGCGAACTAACGACAGTTTCGTGAAATGCTGCCATGTTTTCCATCACGGAAATTTCCCGGCTGCTATTAATAATAATAAAAAAACAATTCTAGAAATTTAGCCTTGAATATAACTTCTGCAAAGAGAAACTTGAAAACTTAACAAACTCAGCTATACACTTTATAATCATACAACCCTATATTGTTTCAAAACATGAATTTGGAAACTGGAGACTGACGAATGATAATCACAACTCTTGACTATTTTTTGGTAAATAAATTCTGTATTGCCTTCTTCGTGAAGTTCATCCATAGATTAAAGGGTATTAATTTGGTTTATCTACTCTACCATTAACTAACTAATCTTTTTATTTTTTGGGAGGGAAGGGGTATTTATTATTAGGTTACATACAATTTTTCTAAGGCAATTGGTTCCCTTTAACCAACGGCTATCTAAAGTGTCTTTCTTCATTATTAAAGCCACACGTGTACTAGAAGCATTACCTCTAGCGCCATCTCAGGTCAGCTGTAACAGTGTGGCCTCATTACTCGTTGCGCTGTCGGTTCCACTTCTTCTTCTTCTTCTTCTTCTTCTTCTTCTTCTTCTGTACATGTCGCCAGACTTGTTAGTCCATATAAAGACACGGAAACGAAGCACGGAAGTTAACTCATAGCCTGCCCTATGGCTGCATGCAAGCTACCGTCAAAGTGCTTTGTACATGCGAGAGAGCCATCGCTTCAGTGCCTTGTGTATGCTTGCACGCATTCGTATTGACAGTTAGTGTTCATGCTCATTGGACTGTGCTGTGTGTTTTGCACGCGCTATTCATAGAACCATCGCGTTAATAAGATTATCTCAAAATAAACTTGGCACGGAGGGATTCGGGGCTTGGCACAATGGGGATTAGCCCTGTGGCATGATAAGAGTAAAAACATTTCTTGTAACTTTCGTGTAATGTTTTAACTTCCATGGTAACCTTTCCACAGAATGGCAATTAAGTTGACCGTGAGATGGCGCTGTGTGATAAACAGAAGGCTAGGGCTAAGCGTTTCATGTTCAGTATCGCTTTAATTAAATGCATGCAGTATTGGACGCTGGTGGACTCTTCAGATCTGTACCATCGTGAGACTAGTGACGGGCGTCCTCATCGCCTTTGCTCCAGAGTTGTGGGTTTACTCCCTCCTAAGATTCTTCCAAGGGATGGCAGGTGTCGCCACATACATCATTCTTTTCATCTTAGGTAGGTTCTACTCCGGACCCGTGTCCATAAAATCCACCCACACAATAGGATCTGGTTACAATCCGATTTTGGAACACTTTGCACTAACATTTGAATTTAAACTAAATTCTTAATGATCAATGATTTGAATAATTATTATGATTAATAAAACTAAAGTTTCCATGGATTTCACACTTCCTTGGAAGAGGAATATCTAAATCGGCTCAATATCGTAGGGAGTCATACCGGTAATGCAATTTGAATCGATACGGTTCTTATTCAGACTAGAAACCTAATCGCCCCGACATTCCAGTTGTTGGAATATCATATTCATAATTATTTAAACCTTTTAAAATCTTTTCATTCGATGGAGAGGGGAAAAACCTTTTCAGACCCCCCCCCCCCCCCACACACACACACATAACCACTCCTCATTAGTCACTTCCACCTCTCCCCTCACTCCCCTCCGATCGTGACATTAAGAAACCGCCACCCCACGGGCTATCTTATCTAGATATGAACTTAGAATTAATTTTCTAGATTCTGGATTGTATACATATGCGTTATAGAAAATAATAATTTCTATTTAAGCTTCACATTACATGCCTATCCCTATACCAATACCACCCACTGGCACCATGGGCCAGGGGTAATACGACTTTTAAAGAGCGCGGGTACAATCGCGGCCCCCACTCAGTGTTTAGGGTGCGCGTATGTTTTGTCCCTCCCTTTGAAAGTACCTCCCTATATCTCCTTGTGAAAAGTCAAAACGGGTCGGATTTTGTCGCGCGAAAATGTACCCCTCCGAGCCCGGAGTAGGGGAGAGGGGGAGGGGGGGGGGGGGGTGGTAAACAAAAAAACCTAACATTTTGTAACAAGCAAAACAAAGGTGATGGTCATCAGATTTGTCTTCCTGCTAAAATAAATAGGATCTTTGACAAATGCAATCAAGGAGGAATGCCGTAGGGATATCAAAAAGTGGGGGCGCAGACCGGATGAGCCCCCTTAAAAATATCCGCCAGTAAATAGGTTGTATGACATTATGCCCCGCGGTAAATTTACTGCACTCGTTCATGTTAACTTTGAACCAGCATTAAAAAGGATCCTAATCCTAATCCTAAACCTAACCTAACCAATTAAATAGCAACCATAAGCGAGAAAACTTAAACTTAATTTTTTAACCCTTTTTCTTCTGCGTCGTGTTTTTTTTTACAGGAACGGAGTTCGTGGGGCCGTCCAAAAGAAACATCGCCGGCATCCTGTTCTGCGTGCCATATTCTTTGGGATACATGCTACTAGCATTAATCGCTTTCTATTTGCCGTATTGGAGAACGTTACAGCTTGCTGTCACTGCACCGGTTATACCTTTCTTCTTATTGATGATGTAAGGCATCAAGAAAAATGTAAAACCTCTCAAAAAAGTTTGGAAACTCAAGTTGGATCAGTTAAATAGCGCTATTATTGCATAATAATCGCTCTGATTGTTATCATTAAGAAGTGTATATATTCCTTTTAAAAATGACATCCCATTTGTTATGATTTTAGTCATAATTAAAGGTTCATTTGTTGTAATACGAATACATTCTATAGGGGGGAGGGACTACTGTTTCTTGCCCATCAATGAAATTTCCAGTTTTTCAATTTTCTTTAATCTCATGTCTTATATCGTGAATTTTGTTTTCCATTTTGAAGGTTTATGCCCGAATCCGCCAGATGGTTAATATCGGTCGGGCAGTACGAAAAGGCGGAGAAAATCATAATAAAAGTTGCGGAGGTTAACAAGGCGACTGCACCAGATCCAATTTTTACAGAAGAGTTTAAGAAAGAAGAAGTAAGTGTTCATAATGTTTCTCGAAAAAATAACACTGCCTCGAAGCAAAACATACAACGCAGCGGGAAGAACGTCTATCATTGTATCATTTCGAAAAATCATCTCAAAGATTAAGATTTCGTATATCGCATAGAAACCATGTTGGGATTACGAAATCCGTTACTCTTAACATTTCGATGGATGATAGGCCTTTATACAACTCACTCCCAGATCCTAATCAAATGATTGGTCATGCGCGGTCACGTGTGATTCATTTATTGAGCCTATTGCACTCGTTTTCATGAAAAGGAGTGCAATATTTTCCAGTACTATTGAACTCGTTTTCAGAGCGCAGTAGTGCGCGTAGAGGTTAGAGCGCTTAATACTGCGTGAGCATGAGCCTATTCTTGCGCAGCACTATGCGTAAATGGGTATAGAGGTAAGTGCGCTTGCTATATCTATAGATATGTGTGCGCACTAAATTAAGCCTTATTAAACTTGAGATTTATTTGTCAGCCATATATACCGTGTTTACACAGTAAACCGCATCGAGGGTTGAAGCCGGCTTGAAGCCGCGAGGGGATTGAAGCCGGCTTCAAGCCTGCAGTTTTATGTGTGTAAACGGGATCCCAGTGAGGATTGAAGCCGGGTTGAAGCCGCCGCTTGAATCCACCAGAATTGCAGGTCTCAATCCACCTCGCGGCTTCAACCCTGCAACTTTATGCTGTGTAAACGGGATCTGATCCGCCTCGAGGGTTGAAGCCAGGTGGGCCGACGTGAGCAGCCAATGAAAATGGTAGTACTGATATGCGCGCATAGCTTTCCTTTAAGCGCAACCTTAAAAGTATAAATATAGGCCGCGCGTATGTAACTGGACCCCCAGCTGAAGCTGACGTAGGTCAAATTCCCCGCATTGTGACGTCATTGTGATCCGTCTCGAGGGTTGAAGCCGCCTTTTTTTTCCTGCTGTGTAAACACGATCACATTTGCGCGCTTTAGAGGCTTCAATCCCCTCGCGGCTTCAACCCGGCTTCAATCCTCGAGGCGGATCACTGTGTAAACACGGTATAAATACTGTCACGAAACAATCTTGAATGAATTCTTTTTACATCAAATAACAAGGATCTAGGAGTTTCGTTGTATAAAACAAATGATGCATGTTTTCATTCGTTCATTATACGATCTATCCACCCTCGTTGATGCTGTGTGTATATCGCACTCAGCCTGACGGCTTCGTACAATAAATACACACAGCCTCAACTCGAGTGCGGATAGACCGTATAATGAACTCATGCGCATGCATCATTTGTATAATCATGGACAAGGCTACTGAAATTGCCGTTCTCTGAAGGCACAAGTTCAAATATTGTGTAAAAATCAAGCAACTCATCCCCAATTTTCCCCTTCTACCCCATCCCGTTTGTGGTTAAGGGGCGGGGGGGGGGGGGCACATGGCTATAGCGCCCCTTAGATCTGCATATTAGTAGTATTGTAATATTATTGTTATCATTACTTTTATCATAATTATCACAATTTTTCTTACGATAGTATTGATGATTATCAGTATTGTTTATATCACTATCATTGTTATTGCTAGTATAATTTGTTATGATGTTTATTACTGTTTTATTACTATGTATACATCGTTAAAAAAGCTCAATATTCATGTTTCCTCCCAGATGATAAATCGAGAACAGAACAAAGCCACTATATTGGATCTTTTTCGTACTCGTTCAGCATGCCTCCGAACTCTCAACCTTATCTTCAGTTGGTGAGTTACCATGATAACACAAATTTTCATTGAAAACCTCAGAATATTGGAAGTAACATCAAATACAATGCAGCCTGCGAAGTTGAAAACATATAAAAGCTTTTAAACACCCTATAAAACATCTAATTAAATAATGATAATACAATAATGAACTTTTCATATTTATTGCATTATGAGTATGCTGAAGATACTCTGCACTTTAAATCCAAATTATTAAAAAAATTGTAAAATGAATTATATTGGATAATACCCTCTGCCCCGCCCCCCGCCCCCCCCCCCCCCCCCCAAAAAAGGAGCTAATATGGCCTCCCCCATCGTTTTGGAAAAAAGGAGTCAATTAAAAAAAAGAAAGTGTACTAAAGAAAATGGAGAGCTAGGGGAGGGCAATCTGAAAAAGTTACAAAAGTATCTGACACCCTCATCTTCTTGGTGGCCTTGTTTAGGCTTTCATTCGCACCGAATGTGCCCCTACCAAAACACGAATGACCCCTCAATGCTTTACTCCCGCTGCCCCACTGCATAATCATAAAGTATTTTCTTTTAATCTTTTGTAAATTCAAGTTTTTACAGCCTTTGGCTGTTATTTGGAATGTATGTTTTTTTAAAGCAATAAACCAAATCAAATTAAAATAAATATATATATATTCAGAAACTCCTGGTCGTCTAAAACAAAGAAACAAAGAAACAAAGAAACACGAATCCATATCTTCGGTGTTAAGAGTCTTACATAGATTATCGGTCAGATCACGTATAGCTTTCCCTTGTTGTCATGACATGGCTCCATCCTATATATCTTTTGCAGTTACTCATAGAATATGAACCGGTAAGAAATCTGAGGTCACTACATATTAACAGAAAGATATGTATATAATTTATGTTTTACTTGTGTTTAAAACAAAGTCTAACAGTGAATAGGCTTCTGAGCATGCTGTCCCGGAGCCTGAGCAATGGAATATTAGGGACTTTTAGATTCTGCACGACGAGAACGTGGACTGCCCTTTTCAGGCAATGTGACGTCCTTTTAAGACAGTGGCATTGACGTCGCATTGCCTTAAAAGGGCAGTCCGCGTTCTCGTCGTGCAGAATCTAAAAGTCCCTACTATCTCACACAATGTATGACATGTTAAGACAATTCAACAATTCGAAATGGCTCTTTAGACATAATATTTGTGATCAATCAAACACAAATCGGCAGCTCTGTGACGTTTCGTGCGCCCCCCCCCCCCCATACGATATGTCTTTTTTTTTTAAATTAGAATGTTGTTTAATCATACATGCACCTTAAATATAATTATCGCAAATACATTTGATACAATCCCTGTAAAAAAAATATATATATATTCCGTCATATCACACAAAATGGCGGTTTATGTAATTTCTTGTTTAGAGAGAATTGGAGAAGACATCGCAAAATTATGTTGATGGCAACTACGACAACTCATAACTTTCCCTTTCTTTAGTCGAATATTGCTCAAACTTTCAATATTTTTTGGTGGCGTTTTTTTGTGGCTTTAATAATACCAGACATCTATCAGGGTAGACTTCCACTTTAAAGTCAGCATACAAAGATCTATACAAATGCGACGGTGGTTCTTTAAATATATATATCATGTTAATATATAGGATGGTCAATGTAATGGTATACAACGGCTTGTCACTCAACACTTCGAATCTCGGCGTCAACGACTACGTCGCGTTCACGATCTCGGGCGCCGTCGAGATTCCCGCTTACCTTCTCACGATCTTCACCGTCGAGTACTTCGGGAGGAAACCGAGTCTCGTTACCTTGGTACTGCTAGGGGGCGTGGCTTGTTTGACAACTGCTGCCATTCGTAAGTACATAATGCATCAGTGAGGGCGCTAGTAAGAGCTATCAATATAGCTACTTGAGAGAGACAGTTACGTCACCGGAAGTTGCTTCTGATTCGTCAAGCTTCATGATTTAACCTATATGACCCATCTCGCGTACGCGTATATGTAATTATGCGGGTGTCACAACTATCTCTTTCAATACGCTATGCAACGTTCCGCACAATGGTATACGCCCATCTTTATGGTGATTAGACTTTCAACACCAATGGCATACATAACATAATAATCCCAAATGAAGGCTAAGAATTTGTAAACAATAATTTTAAATGTGCCGCTCAAAATATGTAAAATGCATTCTTGCCCTCATCTATTAAAGGAAAATCCAATCTTTAATGGACAAATCGTCAATATTTGTTTATTGTAATTATACTATCAGACTGGTGAATTTAATTTGACTTGATAAATAAAATACATTTTTACAGGCATATTTCGTTAAAATATACCTATGTATATTTTTTCAGTATTAACACCGTGAATGCGGTATATAAAACATGTATTAGCTGACTGTTTTTCCTGGTTTACCCGGTTTACACTATAGCTTCCCGATGATCTCGAGACTGCACTGTAGTAGCACACAGCGCAGTTTTCAGATCACATTGGGCAATAGTGTTAACCATAACCCCAAAATCAGTCAATATGTGTATATTATTTTCTTCACTTTTAAACTCAGCTGAGGGTGTATGGCTAACTACAGTGGCGATGATTGGTAAATTCGGCATCGCAGGATCACATAGTGTCCTGTATCTTTACACGGCTGAACTTTATCCAACAAGCATTAGGTAAGAGGACACATTTATCTTAAAGCTCAATGCACATTATATACGATCCAACTACGATCTGATTTTGGAATAATTTGCAATACCCTTTTGATACGAACATTCAAACATGTCAAATCTCAATGACCGAGGATCTGAATATTCATATGATTGAGAAAATCTAAATTTCAACGTACTTCATACTCACTTGGAAGAGGTAAAGCTAAATCTGCACAGAATCGTAGTGACGTCAAACCAGTAGTGCTATTGTCTATCACAAGGTCCGCGGTTCTATACCCGCCGCGGCACTAATGTCCTTTGGCAAGACATAGATCTAGATTTGCCACACTCAACCCAGGTGATGTAAATGGGTACGTGGCAGGAATTAATTCTTTGAAATGCTAGAGCGCCGCAATGGCAGCACAGCGAAAGCCGGGGTAATAATCTCCTAATTTGGAAGCGCTTAGTGAGTCTAATAATTAAGCGCTATATAAAAACTGAGTATTATATTTATTATTATTACGAATTGAAGCTGATTCGGCTTTTATTCCAACTAAAGGGTTCAATGTACCCACATTTCCGGTTGCTGTTATTCTCATCATTATTTAGAAGCGTAATCAGAAAGATGATGTTTGAATGAATGTCCTATGTACGTGTCATCAAAATGACGCCTGTTGTTCACATTCCTGTACATGATTGTAATTAGCCAGTTGGCTTTTATGTTACTCTTGAGTACCAAATAAAACAATTATAACTACCAAAAAAGAGAAAAAAAGTGGCTCCTCTTGTGTAAAGGCCAGGCATAACATTAGTGTAGGCCTGCAATGAAACCTGTATATACAAAGATTGCTCAAGGAAGACAAGACGAGTGTTCCGTATAATTATACAGATGGTCTTTAGGCCTATGTACAGGCTCCTTTAGTATTATGTTTCAATGAAAAACACTTTTCTAGGGAAATAAAAAATGCGGTGGTCGCTATTAAGCGGGTTTGACTGTACAATAACATACCGTGTATTTTTCTGACGCAGGACTGTGGCTGTAGGGACCTGCTCCATGTTCTCGAGGGTAGCTAGCATGCTGGCACCGCTGATTCTTACACTGGACAAATTTTGGGCTCCCATGCCACTGGTGATCTACGGCTCCGTGGCTGTCCTGGCCGGGATCCTGGCCCTCTTCCTCCCCGAGACGCGCGGCCTAACGCTACCAGAGACCAGGGCGGAGGGAGAAAACTTTGGAAAGTAAGAGAAACACAGTTTTCAAATCTTTAATAGGAGCGGCTATGAAAATTAAAGTTGCTCACCATAGTTGCTTCTAAGCCTCGTTCAGAACGAAGCGGTAATTAGCGGCATTTTTTTAATGATGACTTAGTATAGTCCTGAATGTTTTTGATAAATCAGGATTAATGACGAGAAGACGGGACGATGCGACACGAGAAGACGAGAAAAGGAGTCTAGAAGAAAAGAACACGAGACGATATCCATTGATATCCTTGATCTCGTCTAATCGACTTCACCATGCAGGACGAGAAAACAAGATCCTGGATCTCGTCAAGTCGACTTCATTTGGCTAAAAAGATGAGTAGATGAGATTTAGTATCTAGTCAAGTCGACCTGATTTGGACGAGAAGACAAGATCCAGCATTTCATCTTCTCGTCTCCTCATTCTCATCAGGTCGACTTGACGAGATTCTTATCTACTCATCTTGTTGTCCTAATCAAGTAGAAAAGATCTAGGATCTTTGCCATCGTATTCTCGTCCTCATCAAGTCTTCTAGGCGCGATCCAGTGTCTCGTCTTCTCGTATTCCGTCGTCCAAACCGAGCCGAATTGACGATATCTAGGGAGTTTGTCTTGTCTTTTTGTCTCGACATCTTCTCGTCTTCTGGACTTTTTGCTCGTCTTCTCGTCCCGTACATACATCATAAATTAGAAGAAAACACTATTTAGATCCATGTCAATGCAGACATGCAATGTTTGTGGCCAAAACCATTATCAAAAGATTATTAACGGTAATTATACTGCGATCAAAAATATATCTTATTATCACGTGTTTATAATTCAAATCTCATCGTAATTTCTCCAATCTCTCATCTCATTTTTTCTTCACAGGAAAATGGCTGCCGATGACGTTGCTAATATTGACAAGAAGGAAATGGTCTCCTTATTGTGAGCAAGGGAGTCGAACTAGAAGAGATAAACACCACACAAGAAAAGAGTGACACTGCAGACTACGTCAACCATCCTACGTAATATAATGTAACCCTGTGATTTTCATTGACTCGCTCGCGACTCACCCGGGTAGGATTTAAGTGATCCGTTTTTCTTCTTCAAATTGACAACATTGTTAACGGATATACATTGACAGAAACTTGAAACGATAACAACGGCCGCCGATTAAATTTCAGCATGTTGCCTATTTAACGATCTAAATCCTCATTTAACTCGGTCCTTTCCAAAATCTCTATGCCTGGTTGGCACTGGCCGCTATGAAAAAAAAATCGTAAAAATAAGTGTTTATGGTAACGTAATAAAATGGGAAAGTCACCAAGTGCAGACATTAGTTTTGTGCAGATTGTTTCGGCTCAAAATTCAAACTACATTGAGCCTTTAGCACAGAATATATGCAATTATCATAAATGGCAAAATAAAGCGCACCAATGAAAATACTTTTCTAAACATGCTAACGACAAAAACTGACAAAATGTTGTTTTCTTGAGATTATTGACATCTTAACCATTCCTCTTAAATATGATAATAACAATAATGATGATATTATGATGTAATTTCCGTACATTTTCTGCTCATGTCCCTTTTGCAGCCAACCTCAAATGCTGTAGAAATTTGCAGGAATTATGAATATGTCATGTATGTCCTATCTGTGAAATTTAAACGTTAGCAGTGTCCTCATATTCAAATTATGCAAGGAAACCCGTTTACTTGCTAGACTTCACTGTCAGACACTATTGAGTGACTGGCTGGCTTTTTTTCTTCTTTGGTAATAACATACATGAAAAGAGTTGTAAAGGGTACTCTCTTAAAAAAAAAAGAGTGAATTTTCAAAATCACGGACGTCACTCCTCTGGAGAGTGAAAATGGAGTGAAAATAGAGTGAACATTCACTCTTTTTTCTTAGAAAGCACTCTAAAATCAATCGATTTTCACTCCTAAACAAGTGATCACGGACGTCACTCCCAAGAAAGTGAAAATAGAGTGAAAATTCACTCTCTTTTTTAAGAGAGTACATGAGCATTTGTCTACATCAATAACCCACTTCTTGTGATGGCCAAGATTAAACTGATTGAATCTTTGCGCAGCATAAAACGTATGACCATTCGGTACAATTGTCTGAAAATCAAGACTATTACTTTTGGGTTCTGGAGCCCTAAAGTCTTTTTGACAACTAATAGTTGTTATTTTCCCACTTGAAGACATTTTCAAGCCCCACCTTTTTTAGGGAAGTTCTGAATTAGTATTATCTTTCAAATGCAGTTGGAATTTAACTTTTTCATTTTTTTGGCCTGCAAATGGGACATAGTACCTTTACTGAAAGAAATAGCCTCTTTGACAAATTGAATTATGTTTTTCTTTGATTGATTATATATTTTAATAACAATCATATCACAAATAAGGCGACTTCATACATGTGTAGGCCTGCGTACAAAGCAAGATAACTTTGATATATAGGGCACATCTCCGAAGATCCTTTATACCCGACTCCATTCATCTTTTCAATTCCAAAGCAAAACGTGTTTGACTACTATGAACCTACCATGTCAATGTATCAATATAAATGTAATATAATATCAATTTCAAACATATGCCATGAATATTGCATCCAACTATCAATTACCCATTGAGCCAGTAACTACAATATATGTGTTATCATTAACTTAACAATAATAACGATGCCGGTAATAATTATACTACTGAAAATGGTAATCGATAATAATAATAATAATAATAATCCAAATAATAATAATAATAATTTATGTATTTATTATCTTTTTAAGATTAACTATGGAATAATCAATGATATTAAATAATTTAGCTTCATATTTTGTCAAATGGGATCTGATATTAACTCTATAACCACTATATATACCGTGGCTTACTCATATTACCTCATTCATTATGTATGTTTATCATGTGTGTATGTTTATCGCTGTCCTGTAATATTTCATTTATATGTTTGTATTGTAATACTCTGTAACTAGTGGAAACCAAATTTCCTGAAAAGGACAATAAATTATTATACTTATACTTATACTTATACTTATACTCAATGAATTGAGTCAAAAATAAGAAATCACAATTTTTAATTTGTGAAGTCAGACTTACAATCCCGAAAAAGGAGACATAGAATCAGTGAGATGAAAGAAGCTGAAAAAAGCTATAACTTTGGGCGTTTTCTTGTGTAAGAATTTGTTTACTATTTTCATTGATTGAAATGAGAGAGCATGAAAAGACTTACCAACAAAGCAATAATTTTTTTGGTATTCTTGTTGATTGAAATGAGCTCATGTGTGACCTTTTACACCATGAATGACAGGGTTTCTCTATGACGTAAGTGTGTAAATACAATTTACATTAAATACTTTGATAGTGAGTATTTGCTTTAATTAATGGTTCTTGTTCTTGTTCGTGTTCTTCTTGTTCTTATCGTTATTGTTTTGTTAATCTTGTTCTTATTGTTATTGTTATTCTTGGTGTTAATCGGTTCTTCTTCTCCTTCACCTTCTTCTCTTTCTCCTCCCCCTCTTCCTCCCCCTCCTCCTCCCCCCCCCCCCTCATTGCCTTCCTTCTCCATCCCCTCCTTCTATTACTTTTGTTTGTATATATTTAGTGATTTTATTGGTCATAACATACTATTTATTCTTTTCATATTTGAAACATATTTATTAATTATACATGTGTAAGTAATAATTAATAATGTACCGATACATTATTTCTGTGAACACACTGAACATAGGTCTTTATCATAAGGGCTTTGCAGCCTATCACTAAGATACACTAAAGATTGCAATATTACGAGCGTTGCGATGAAGATTATTAATGCTGAATCAAAGGCGGTGCCGTAAAGTGAGAGAAAATATATTTTTCTAACGCATTGTACAGTGTAACTAGTTGTAATCAGGGCAAAGTTTGTGAAGAGTGCCACCAATATGTGTAACTCATCGATTTTTTAAATTTTTATTCAGGAGTCGGGTTCGGAGCCATCGGGAAACCCGCTCCCATCTAACATTTGCAATAAAATGTCTCCTACGCACATCTACATACTGATTCAAGAAATCAATGCCCCCCTGACACACACACACACACACACACACATGGAGAACTAAATTTTGAAAACAGTATAGAAAGTGAGCTCATTGATGACTGACAGATGATGTCACAGGGGGAAAGAGATCTGGAAGTTTTTTTGGGTGGAGCTTAGCAAGTTTGAAAAACAAATATTTAAAAAAATATTTAAAAATCTATGAAACAAATTCAGAAGTTTACATATCAAAATATAAGATGTATGCAGGACTGCACACCAACAGGAATACACTTGTATTTCGATGTCATGGGCCCTTTAATTGATTATGTTATCAACTATTTAAGCCCGTACAACATATAGTACAAAACACTACTTTGTATCATCACCAGGTAGTCAACAGAATCAGCACCTGATGCATTAGCAAATAGCACGCCTTTCAGTATATATACATATATATATATATATATGTATATAAATTATAATGTGCGCACAGATTTCAAACGAAAAAACCCAAGTAGGCCTACTTGACTATGTTATAAACTACTTAAAGGGATAGTTGATTTCTGTGGCAGAGGGCGCTACACAAAATAATTTTGTTGTGAGATAATGAAAAACTGAGTGTCAAATTAGAAAGAACATACAATTTAAATTACGAAATCATCTTTGTTTGATCAAAATCGGTTCAGAGACGGCTGAAATATCCATAAATATAACGATTTATAATACTTGTGTACCACCACAAATATTAGATAATTTGAAAAAACCGTTGGAAAAAACGAAATAGCGCCTTTTACGTCGTATTTCAGTCAATGCCGATGTTGGCTTTTTTGTTGGCATTTTCGTGTTGGTTACATTACGCAACCAGCCGGCCCATGTATCGTTATTTTTAATTAAATAATTAATTAACGGTCACCATATTTTTGGGAAAGCGGAGCTGACTTAATATGATCGTATTGGCTCAATTTCACACATTTTGGGGTCTAAAATTACCTTCATAGCAATTTTAGGTTCTAAAAGGGCACTAAAAATATTAAAGATAAGAATAAGAGCAATGACCATGCACTTTGGAGGCGTTTGTGGTCTGAAAACAGGACTCAACTATCCCTTTAAACCCGTACAACATGTAGTAAAAAATACTCCCTTGTAAATATAATCACCAACAGATAGTCAACAGAATCGGCACCTGATACATTATCAAATAGCACGCCTTATAATCTTCTTGAATTGCATAACTTGAATTGTCAACTCTAATTTGTGGACACTGATAAACAACGAGGTCAGCACTAATACTCCTACTTTTGGCCTGTATTATGTAACAAAGCGTTGTGATAAACGAACTCTTCCATAGGATGATATGTTTCGTTGGGAACTAGTCAAGCTCTTGCTCTTGGTCAGGAAAATATGAAGTTTGACGACATTTTAAAGATTGTTGGAGAGTTTGGGCCGTATCAGATTAGAGTGTATAGCCTGGTGTGTATACTGGTCTTCACCACCTCATGGGAGAGCCTCATTACTGTGTTTATAGGGGCTAATGTAGATCACTGGTGTGCGGTAAGTTGAAGAGTGTTTTATTTAATTTAAATATATATCAAACCACTGGCGTAGCCATGGGGGCGCATTGGAATCCACTCCCCCTCCAATCACAGTCTAATCTATAACAGCCGAGGACAGAAAGGCTTACAGAGCGGTAGTCAAAACTGTGTCGTATTTTAAGAAACAAAATAAACAAAAGAAATATGATAAATCTAGATCACACATGGAAAAGAGATACCGGAATACTTTTATGAATTCTCGAAAGCTGCATGTACCGGTTCGTTCAATGAGGCACCAACAAAACCATTTTTTTCTGATGATGTTGCTAATGATTATTTTGGAGGTAAATACAGCACACCAAATGTTATTAATAGCGGTTCTCTGATTTGGTTTCCTTATGTGAATATTAATACCCCTGACCGCTTCGAGTTTGACATGACTCCAATTAAACCGAAAGATGTTAAGAATGTGTTAAGAAGGGAAAAAAAGCTATGTCAGCACCTGGATATGATGGCCTTATGTACGAAATGATAAAACATTTGGACTCTGTGCACCACTTCCTTGCAACTCTGTATAACAAGATTCTTGACTCTGGTGACCCGCCCGAAAGTTGGTCAGAATCTAAAGTCAGGGGATACCGATAAGCCAGAAAACTTTCGTATGATTTCGTTAACATGCTGTATCAGCAAATTTTTCCACCAGATTATTGCTGAAAGATCAATGTCCTATCTTACTGACAATAACTTTATTGATAAAACGCTGTATTCACGATTGAATGGCAGGGTAAGAGGCCCCGGATGGATAACAAAATATTTCGAATTCAAGCGCGGAGTATTTCAAGGGGACCCCCCAGGCGCGGATCCAGGGGGGGGGGCCGAGCGGGCCTTGGCCCCCCCCCCCCCCCCCCCCGCAAAAAAAAAAAAAAAAAAAAAAAGAGAGAGAAGAAAGGAAAAGCAGGGAAAGGGAAAGAGGAGAGAAGGGAAAGAAAGAAGAGAAAGAAAAAAAGAAAAGGGGGAAGAAGGAGATCGGGGGGGGGGTCGAAAGGGCCTTGCCTCCCAGGCTGTTGACCCCCCCCCCCCAATAAAAAAAATAAGAGAGAAGGAAGGAAAGGGAAAGAAATGACATAATTCCGAGATTTTTCCTCACTTTTGAGTAAATACGTTTGTATGTGTTTGTTTGAGAATGACAAATTACTAAATTTACAGCCAGGCAAGAAATATGATTCTTGAGATTCCTACATGTCAGGCCCAAGGTGGGGCGGGGATCGGGAGCCTCGAGCTCCCTCCCCCCCCCCCCCCACACTTTTTTGAAAAAGTATATTACAGAGAAATAAAATAGAATAAGAGCAAGAAAGAAACAATAGTTAACTGCCAGTGTTAAAAATTAATGAGGAATCTAAATATGCTCATCTGACCGTGATTAAATGCCTAGAACCCCTAAGCTCCCGGGGGCTCTGCCCCTGGATTCCACCTAGGACCCTACGGCGGGCCCTTAGATGCTCATCTGACGGTAATTTAATGCCTAAAACCCCTGATTGGGGGGGGGGGGGGCTTCGCCCCCTGGAACCCACCAGGGGCCCTAAGGCGGGCCCCTAAATGCTTGCGGGGTCGGACAAGGTATCAAAATGTGTTTATCTGACCGCAGGCGCGTAGCCAGGGGGGGGGGGGGGCGGTCCCCCCAAATCGGAAGAGGACGTAGGAAGAAAAAAGAGCAGACAAAGAACACATTTAAAAAAGGATTAAGAGTATAGACAACGGTACAACGCATCGTCTTCTTTCTCTAAAAATTTAATGAAACGTCAAAGCTTCGCTCAGGAGGGGAGGGGGGGGGGGAACTGAATTCAGACAAGGATTAAGAATCGAGAACGGTACAGCGAATCGTCTTCTTTCTCTCATAATCTTGTGAAACGTCAAAGCTTCAGCGCGAAGCGCAAGAGTGGGGAACCTGAATTCAGACGAGGATTCAGAGGCGAGAACGGTAATACGAATCTTTAATGATTTAATGAAACGTAAAAGCCTCCGCGCTTCGCGCGGGATGGAGGGGGAACTATATTCCGACGAGGATTATTTTTCGAGAACGGTACAACGAATCGTCTTTTTTCTCTAATGATTTAATGAAAATTAAAAACTTCCGCGCTTCGCGCGGCAGGGGGGAACCTGAATTCAGACGAGGATTTAGAGTCGAGAACTGTACAGCCAATTGTCTTCTTTCTCTCATAACATTATGAAATCTAAAAGCTTCTGCGCTTTGCGCGGGAAGGGGGGGGGGAGGGGACCTGAATTCAGACGAGGATTAAGAGTCGAGAACTGTACAGCCAATCGTCTTCTTTCTCTCATAATCTTATGAAACTTAAAAGCTTCCGCGCTTTGCGCGGGAAAGGGGGGGGGGACCTGAATTCGGACGATGATTAAGAGTCGAGAACTGTAAAACGGATCGTCTTCTTTCGAATGCTTTAATGAAACGTAAAGGCTTCCGCGCTTCGCGCGGGAGGGGGGGGGGGGGGGGAATGAATTCAGACGAGGATTCAGAGGCGAGAACGGTAATACGAATCTTTAATAAATTAATGAAACGTAAAAGCTTCCGCGCTTCGCGCGTGATGGAGGGGAAACTATATTCCGACGAGGATTATTTTTCGAGAACGGTTCAACGAATCATCTTCTTTCTCAAATGATTCAATGAAAATTAAAAACTTCCGCGCTTCGCGCGGGAAGGGGGGGGGGACCTGAATTTGGACGAGGATTAAGAGTCGAGAACTGTACAACGAATCGTCTTCTTTCGAATGATTTAATGAAACGTAAAAGCTTCCGCGCTTCGCGCGGGAGGGGGGGGGGGAGGGACTGAATTCAGACGAGGATTAAGAGTCGAGAACGGTACAACGAATCGTCTTCTTTCTCTAATGATTTAATGAAACGTAAAAGCTTCCGCGCTTCGCGCGAGAGGGGGGGGGGAACCTGAATTCAGACGAGGATTAAGAGTCGAGAGCTCTCCAAAGAATCGTCTTCTTTCGAATGATTTAATGAAACGTAAAAGCTTCCGCGCTTAGCGCAGGAGGGGGGAACTGAATTCAGACGAGGATTAAGAGTCGAGAACTGTACAGCCAATCGTCTTCTTTCTCTCATAATCTTAATGGAACTTAAAAGCTTCCGCGCTTCGCGCGGGAAAGGGGGGGGGACCTGAATTCGGACGAGGATTAAGAGTCGAGAACTGTACAACAAATCGTCTTCTTTCGAATGATTCGCGCGTGATGTAGGGGGAACTAAATTGCGACGAGGATTATTTTCGAGAAAGGTATAACGAATCGTCTTCTTTCTCTGATTCAATGAATCGTAAAAGCTTCCACGCTTCGCGCGGAAGGGGGAAAACAGATTTCAGGCGAGGATTAGAGTCGAAAACGGTACAACGAATCGTCTTCTTTCTCTAATGATTAAAGTAAACTTAAAAAGCTTCCGTGCGAAGCGCGGGAGGAGGGAACCTGAATTCAGACGAGGATTAAGAGTCGAGAACTCTCCAAAGAATCGTAATAATTTAATAAATCGTAAAATTTTCCGCGCTTCGCGCGGGAGGGGAAAAACTAAATTCAGACGAGAATTATTTTTGAGAACGGTACAACGAATCGTCTTATTTCTCTAATAATTTAATGAAACTTCAAAACTTCCGCGTTCGCGGATGAGGGAGGGGGAAACTCGCCCCTCCCTGCATCGACCCCCCCCCCCGCATTACGTCACTGTTGGTCACCATTACGTACCAATATTTGGCTCGCATAATTTCAAATTTGGCCCCCCCCCCTAAGAAATCCTGGATCCGCGCCTGGGACCCCCTGTCTCCTACAATTTTCCTCATGTGTTTTAATCCCGTTCTACAATATCTGAAAGAACAGCAGGATCAGTTTGGATACAAATGGGGAGACAGGAACATAATAACGACACCCTCCGCAGACGACTTTAATCTGATAACGGGGAACAAACCACAACACCCAAAACTCATGGGTAAGAGGACATATTTTTTTTGGTCCCAAAAATTTCGCAACGACCTTTCGGTCCGTTGGGGGGGGGGGGGGTAAGGTCACGTTTTTAGGTCACCCATTGGCATAAAAAAAAAAAAAAAAAAAAAAAAACAACAACCAAAAACCAAAAACCAAAGGGGGGGGGGTTCGTCCAAAATACACACATAAAAAATACGAAAGGAGGGGGGGGGGTTCAACCCCCCCCCCCCCCCCCCCACCCCCCCCCCCCCCCCCCCCCTGCGTACGCTCCTGGATTAATGTATCATGTATGGGGATCTTTCCTTCCTCATAATGTTACAATCTTCTTCTGTTATCATGTTCGATACTATACCACTTCTGTTTTTCTCTCCTTTTCTCCTTTTCTCCTGTTCACCTCTTCACTTTCCCTTTCTCTCTATTGTAATTGCAATGACGAATATTTTGTATTATTATTGTTAATGTACTTTGCTATTATTATAGTGTTGATTATAACCTGCCGCCTAACCCACTGGGTTGACGGGCCTAATAATGACTATCATCACTGATCACTCTGCCAATGGCATTATGGGGAAGAGTTGGGGTTCGGGGGCACATTCCCCCATTGAATGGAAGAATGGTTCGTAGTTCGGGGCCTGCCATGGCACTAACGTCCTTTGGCAAGATATTAATATACATTTCATACACACGACCCGGCAGGTGAGGTAAATGGGTACCTGGTTGGAATTGTGTGGTAGATGCTGTTTTATGATAATTACATGCAGACTGGATATGATATTTCAATAAATAAAACAAAAGTAATCAGAATTGAAAATGAATATGTTTTCTTCCCCTCTCCCACCCCCTCTCTCCCTCCCTCCCTCTCTCTCTCCCTCTCCCCTCCCCTATCCCTTTCTACCCTTCCCCTCTCTAATTCTCCATATATAAGTGATGATGAACAATTTAAGAAAACATATCAACAAATAAATTGTATGTTGAGTTTCATTATCTTTCATCGCGTAATCTTTGTGGAATGCTATAGGAATCGGCCATTATCGTAATGTTATCAAATTTAATGCATAAATATGTATTATTAATAATAATAATAATAATGGTGGCTTCTTATATGGCGCACATGTCCGTCACGTTGTGACGCTCCTGGCGCTGCCCCGATTATTACCCTGGCTTTAGCAAGGCAGCCACTGCGGCGCTCTAGCATTTCACGGAATTAATTCCTGCCAGGTACCCATTTACATCACCTGGGTTGAGTGTGGCAAATGAGTGTGCCATGTTACAAATTCTTCGATTCACCTGTTACGAATAGCATGTATTTCATAATCATAATGCCTATTGCATACATTACGAGTTGATAGGTAGTTTGTCCTACCTATCAACAATTAATGTATGTAATCCGCATTCCGAGTATTAAAACACAATTATTAATTACAGGTGAATGCAATAATTTGTAACATGGCACTTACCAAAGATTTATGCATTCAATTTAATTTTATTACAAAAATGGTGTTTGTTGACACCGTGCAGATTATGCTACCGTCATGTTCTTGACCTATAAAGAGACGAACGATCGGGTTATGGACCAAGTGATAAGATAAACTTGCCAATCTTACGTCATACTATTTACTCTGGCTTTATTGGTAGACCTTACTGACTTGTAAACGTGCCAAATACGAGTCATGAATGTAGGCTCTATTACAGTTGGATTCGTAAATCATTTTACGATACAAGATGATATATACTAATGTAATATATATATATTACCTATTATTTTCAGTGAACATGGATGAACTTTTATTTAGCCCTTACACTAAACTACGCCTCAAATTCAAAGCCCAAGCCCGAAACCGGTCCCTTCATCTTTGACGACATAAATCCATTGTTTGTTTGTTTTGAGGTTGCGCCTGTAATTCAAAGACTGTAAGTAGAAAAACAAAATCAAACAAGGCACTATACAGAATTTTATGTAACAATTTAAGGCTCCATCCGTACATTTTTCGACAGAGATGATTACGATCTGGAAAAAAAGTGTTAATGAATTATATATATATATATATATATATATATATATATATATATATATATATATATATATATATAAATATATATTATATTCCAAACAATGAAAACAGCTGTTATTACATAATGAATGAGGTGTCGAGAGTCAAGACACATTGGTTCATTCACCTGCCCAATCCAAGGATTGAGGGTTCGAATCCAAGCCTGGAACTAACGACCTTTGGCGACAAAGAGATTCGATCATACACAGCTGGGCGAGGTATGATTTCTGCATTTGCCACTCTCCACCCAGTTGTTAATGGGTACTTGGCAATAGCTGGGGTAGTAATATAATTACAGAGCCCTCAGGGAGAACAGATTTGATGCCGATAGGCTTCCCTGGTTAGACAAGAGTAATATCAATAACAACAACAAGGACAATAATGATATATATGTATCATCTTTATTCAGCGTAATAAACAAAGAAGTATAAACGTTTGAACCCAGGTCCATGACATAATAGTATACAATACACAACTGTGTCACTGGCAGGGTATACAAGAAAAATACAGCATGTACAATATAGGAAACATATAAAGCGTATACAGAAAATAGCAATAACAATGATATATCGAAAATATTATCGCTAGTGATATTCGTTTGTCTCGCAATGTGGTCAATAAGGAATCTAAAAGTTCACGACGTTTCGTGCGCTATTTGCAACACTTCGTCTGGTGATAATAACTACTGTAAGCAAGGGTCTTTTATACTCTACGGGAGGACCGGCGGAGCGGTCCATAATTCAATCGATAATTGGAACAATAACGCACAATGCCTATTGGTCGACGCACACGGTGATCGACCAATCACCAGGCCGCTGGTTCGGCCGCTGGTTCGGCTAATGCACCAGGCCTATTGGCCTATTGTGCGTTATTGTTCCAATTATCGATCGAATTATGGACCGCTCCGCCGGTCCTCCCGTAGAGTATAAAAGACCCTTGCTTACAGTAGTTATTATCACCAGACGAAGTGTTGCAGATAGCGCACGAAACGTCGTGAACTTTTAGATTCCTTATTGACCACATTGCGAGACAAACGAATATCACTAGCGATATTATTTTCGATACTACATCCGCAATGAGTAATATATTTAGCATTAACAATGATATAACTTAAACAAAAATAATAATAGAACATTATTATTATCATTACCATTATTATTACTGTTACTATCAATTACAATACTAGTACATCTACGTCTGATAATAGTAATAATAACAATAACAATATTATTATAATTATTATTATGTTTCCTTTTATGAATGATAAGATAATAATTTCATTTTATTTCTATTATTGAATATAATAATAATACTAATGATAATAATACTAGTAATAATAATAATAAGAAGAACAATAATAATGATAGTGATAGTGATAGTTCAAGTTCAAGTTCGTTTATTTACACTCATCATTAAAAATACAAGAACATATACAATTAAATACGGAATAATCACACATAAAATATCATGCATTCAACAACAAAAAACAAAAAAACATAACATAATCGGAGTGAAGGGATGAGCTAAAAAGGAGTATGGTCCTTATGCTAGAGCCCATCCCTCATTATAATATAAATAAAAGGCAAATTAAATTTGTACAATTAGAAGCATGAAAAAATGAGGGAAAACAGGGGGGGGGGTAAAGAGCCTGGTGAGTTATAGCACGTAAGATTCAATTAAATACATTTTATATTTTCGTTTAAAAGTTTGAAGACTTTTGCAATTTCTTATATTTATTGGAATGGAATTCCAAATTTTTGGACCATCGAAAGATATTGACTTTTTCATTAAAGTTGTTTTAATTTGTGGTAAGTGGAAATTAGATGCATTTCTAGTTTCATAATCATGAAAAGTCGAATTCAAATTCAAATACTTTAGAAGTGCACATGGTAAAGATTCATTTCGACACAGGTACATAAAGACTGCAATATGATATTTACAGATATCAAATACATTGAGAAGCTTTAATTTATAAAATATAGGTTTCGAATGAGCTCTGTAGTGTGAATTTGAAATTACCCAGATGGCTTTTTTTTGCATTTTGAGTATCCTATTCAGATTGGTTTGGCTTGTCATAGCCCATACTTCAGAACAGTAATATAAATGAGGAAGAATTAAAGTATTATATAAAATTCTTAAAACACATTTTGGGAGAAATCTAAGTTTGTTTAGAATGCCAGTATTTTTTGAGATCTTGTTGCATAAGGATAAGGATAATAGTAATATTAGGGATCGCCAGGAGTGTCAAGTCTGACAGACATGAGCGCTATACAAGAACCCACTATTATTATTATTACTTATTTTTTATTGGCATGGTTTATTATTATGGTTTATTATTATGGTTATTTTTTATTGGCATGGTTTATTAGGTTCCTGAGTGGGACTCGAATGACTGCAGTGCCTATGGCCTTACCGCCTCCGAATGCGAACTCTCGAAGAAAAATGGAAGTATCCCATCAAACTACACGTCAGATGGTGAGCTGGAGTACGCCCAATGTGAGAAATATAACGTGTCAGGGGTGGGATTCTGGCCGGGGATGGACCCGTCTAACTACACCGACGGGAGCACCGGCACCATCCCCTGCGACGCGGGTTGGGAGTACGATGATAGCCAGTACAAGTCAACGATCGTCTCTGATGTGAGTAATTAGTCAGATTTATGTGGACGAGAGAGCGCCCCACGATTTGCCCTTTTTTTCTAATTTGTGATATACTTTCTTTGCGGAATAGAATAACGACTATGATGACGATTATGAGGATGATATAGATGATAATGATGAAAATATTAATAATAATAATAATATGGACCAGTTCACGGTTAGCACATGTCCCAAATGACCCCGAATATCCACAGATCTTCAAAACATGAAGAGGTCCCACTTTGTACATTTTGAAATATATCTCTCCTACAACGATGGAGGTGCTACCTAAATAGCCTTTGTTTCCCCTTTTCAAAGAATACTTCAACCTGTGTATCATATAGTGCACTGCTTGTACATAAATCAATAATGACATACGTTTTATGAGCACGTAGGCCTATCCAGTATTGTGTCTCCGTGTATTTCACAATTTGGTCTGCAATGAACTTTATCAGCTCATGCTCAGACTGCAACCGTGAACTGGCTTACTATAATAACAATTATAAAATAGATTGAAAAGGGGGGGGGGGGGGTATCTGTTTAGTATTTAAATCTGTAACTATTAGTCACTCCCGATCATCTCTACATGGAACACAAGTTTTAAAAACATTTTGAAACCTCAGTATTGTTGTACAACTATTGATATAAAAAAAATGTTAACACTTTATAATTCTTTCCGCTGTTTACTTTTCAGTTTGAACTTGTGTGTGGGAATGAGAATCTGAACCAAATTTCACAGACAATTTACTACGGTGGATTTCTAGCCGGGTCGATAATCTTTGGAGTTATGTCCGATGTGTAAGATTCACATTTTATTTAGGTATCGTTTCATGAAATCGTCATAAGCATATAGGAGTTTGCCGAAATCCCATTGAAGAGTATTTGAATGTATATATACAGCCATACAGGGGAGTGTTTCACAAAGATTCGAAGTCGAACTTAACTCTAAGTTGGACTTAAATATCATGGAGAGCCATTTGTAGCCTTATTTTGAAATATATTCAAAACGCAAAATTTCAAGGATATCAGATTTTTCATGAATTCCACATCAAGAACCTGAAATCTCCCATGAGAATAGAAAATATAAATGATTTGAATCACTATTTTATGCCTTTTAAAATAACTTTTACAAAACAACTTTTACAAAATAGTTTTGTGTCTGCGAACTAATGACAGTTTCGTGAAATGCTGCCATGTTTTCCATTACGGTAATTTCTCGGCTGCTATTAATAATAATAAAAAAACGATTCTAGAAATTTAGCCTTGAATATAACTTCTGCAAAGAGAAACTTGAAAGCTTAACAACTCAGCTATACAATTTATAATCATATAACCCTATATTGTTTCAAAACATGTATTTAGAAAATGGAGACTGACGAATGATAATCACAAGTCTTGACTATTTTTTGTGAATAAATTCTGTATTGCCTTCTTCGTCAAGTTCATCAATAGATTAAAGGGTATTAATTTGGTTTATCTATTCTACCATTAACTAACTAATCTTTTTTTTTTTGGAGGGAAGGGGTATTTATTATTAGGTTACATACAATTGTTCTAAGGCAACGGCTATCTAAAGTGTCTTTCTTCATTATTAAAGCCACACGTGTACTAGAAGCATTACCTCTAGCGCCATCTCAGGTCAGCTGTAACAGTGTGGCCTCATTACTCGCTGTGCTGTCGGTTCCACTTCTTCTTCTTCTTCTTCTTCCTCTTCTTCTTCTTCTTCTTCTTCTTCTTCTTCTTCTTCTTCTTCTGTACAAGTCGCCAGACTAGTTAGTCCATATAAAGACACGGAAACGAAGCACGGAAGTTAACTCATAGCCTGCCCTAAGACTGCATGCACGCTACCGTCATAGTGCTTTGTACATGCGAGAGAGCCATTGCTTCAGTGCCTTGTGTATGCTTGCACGCATTCGTATTGACAGTTAGTGTTCATGCTCATTGGACTGTGCTGTGTGTTTTGCACGCGCTATTCATAGAACCATCGCGTTAATAAGATTATCTCAAAATAAACTTGGCACGGAGGGATTCGGGGCTTGGCACAATGGGGATTAGCCCTGTGGCATGATAAGAGTAAAAACATTTCTTGTAACTTTCGTGTAATGTTTTAACTTCCATGGTAACCTTTCCACAGAATGGCAATTAAGTTGACCGTGAGATGGCGCTGTGTGATAAACAGAAGGCTAGGGCTAAGCATTTCATGTTCAGTATCGCTTTAATTAAATGCATGCAGTATTGGACGCTGGTGGACTCTTCAGATCTGTACCATCGTGAGACTAGTGACGGGCGTCCTCATCGCCTTTGCTCCAGAGTTGTGGGTTTACTCCCTCCTAAGATTCTTCCAAGGGATGGCGGGTGTCGCCACATACATCATTCTTTTCATCTTAGGTAGGTTCTATACTCCCGTGCCCATAAAATCCACCCCACACAATAGGATCTGGTTACAATCCGATTTTGGAACACTTTGCACTAACATTTGAATTTAAACTAAATTCTTAATGATCAATGATTAGAATAATTATTATGATTAATAAAACTAAAGTTTCCATGGATTTTACACTTCCTTGGACGAGGAATATCTAAATCGGCTCAAAATCGTAGGGAGTCATACCGGTAGTGTGATTTGAATCGATAGGTCCTTATTCCGACTAGAAACCTAATCGCCCTGACATTCCAGTTGTTGGAATACCATATTCACAATTATTTAACCGAGGGAGTCTAGGTTGCACCCGTTTTAAACTGCATAATATAAAATCTTTTCATTCGATGGAGAGCCTGGGGGAACCTTCTCAGACTCCCCTCCCCCACACACCCACACCCTCTCCTCATTAGTCACGTCAACTTCTCCCCTCACTTCCCTCCGACCGTGACATTAAGAAACCGCCACCCCACGGGCTATCTTATCTAGATATGAACTTAGAATTAATTTTTTAGATTCTGGATTTTATACCTATGTATTATAAAAAATGATACTTTTTATTCAAGCTTCACATTACATGAATTTCCCTATAATACCACTAACACCCATAAGCACGATAGGTCAGGGGTAATATGAACGACTTTTTAAAGAGCGCGGGTACAATCGCGGCCCCCACTCAGTGTAATTTAGGGTATGCGTATGCTTGTCCCCTCCCTTTGAAAGCACCTGCCTATATCTCCGTGTGAAAAGTCAAAACGGGTCGGATTTTGTCACGCGAACATGTACCCGTCTGCCGGAGATTTGGGGAAAGCGCATGTGGTCCTTCCCAGCCCGGAGTAGGGGGGGGGGGAACAAAATACAAAAAACATTTTGTATCAATAAAAAGGGGGGATGGTCATCAGATTTGTCTTCCTGCTAAAATAAAAAGGATCTCTGACAAACACAATCCGGAAGGAATGCTATTGGGATATCAAAGAGTGGGGGGGGGGGCACAGGCCGGATGAGCCCCCCCTTAAGAATATCCGCCAGTGAATAGGTTGTATGACATCATGCCCCGCGGTAAATTTACTGCACTCGTTCACGTTAACTTTGAACTAGCATTACAAAGAATCCTAATTCTAAACCTAACCTAACCAATTAAATAGCAACCATAAGCGAAGAACCTAAAACTTATTTTTTTACCCCTTTTTCTTGTTCGTCTTTTTTTTTTTTAAAGGAACGGAGTACGTGGGGCCGTCCAAAAGAAACATCGCCGGCATCCTGTTCTGCGTGCCATATTCTTTGGGATACATGCTACTAGCATTAATCGCTTTCTACTTGCCGTATTGGAGAACGTTAGAGCTTGTTGTCACTGCACCAGTTATACCTTTCTTCTTATTAATGATGTAAGGCCCCAACAAGATGTAAAACCTTTCAGAAAAGTTTGGAAACTCAAGTTAGATCAGTTTAATAGCGCTATTATGGCATAATATCCCATTTGTTCAGTAGCGTACGCAGGATTCTTTCGAGGGGGGGGGGGGGGGGGGGGGGGGGTTAAAAATTTGAAAATCGCGCCGAAAATTTCGCAACGACTCAGCCAGCCGGTGAATATGCGGGGGGGGGGGGTCCCAAAAATCAGTTTGGCTGACCGTTATTTCGTTCAATTAGGAGGGGGGAGAGGGGTTACCCTTTAGCACAATTTTTTTTTAATTAAAAAAAAAATTAGGGTGCGACCCCTACCCTGCGTACGGGCCTGCATTTGTTATGATTTTATTTATGGAATGTGCGGTAGATCAATAATACAATAATGACAGATTCATTTGTTGTAATACGAATACATTCTATAGGGGCAGGGGGCTGCTGTTTCTTGCCCATCAATGAAATTTCCAGTTCCTAAATTTGTTTTAAATCTTATATCTTATATCGTGAATCTAATTTTCCATTTTGAAGGTTCATGCCCGAGTCCGCCAGATGGTTAATGTCGGTCGGGCAGTACGAAAAGGCGGAGAAAATCATAATAAAAATTGCGGAGGTTAACAAGGCGACTGCACCAGATCCAATTTTTACAGAAGAGTTTAAGAAAAAAGAAGTAAGTGTTCATGATGCTTCTCGAAAAAAACACTGCCTCGAAGCAAAACATACAACGCAGTTGGAAGAACGTCTATAATTGTATCATAGTAGCAGAAACACGATCGCAAGGGCTTTCGAAAAATCATCTCAGGGATTAACCTTTTGTATATCGCATAGAAATCATGTTTAAAAACGAAATCCATTACTCTAACATTTCGATGAATGATAGGCCTATCATGGACAAGGCTACTGAAATTGCCGTTCTCTGAAGGCACAAGTTGAAATATTGTGTAAAAAGCGAGCACCTCATCCCCAATTTTTCCGTCTACCCCATCCCCTTTTTGGTTAAGGGGGGGGGGCACATGGCTAGAGTGCCTTTTAGATCTGCATATTAGTAGTGTTGTAATATTATCGTTATTGTTGTTACTTTTATCATAATTATCACCATTATTCTTACGATAGTATTGATGATAATCAGTATTGTTTGTATCACTATCATTGTTGTTGCTAATATAATTGTTATGATGTTCATTACTATGTATAGATCGTTAAAAAGGCTCAATATTCATGTTTCCTCCCAGACGATAAATCGGGAACAGAACAAAGCCACTATATTGGATCTTTTTCGTACTCGGACAGTATGCCTCCGAACTCTCAACCTTATCTTCAGTTGGTGAGTTACCATGATAACACACATTTTCATTGAAAACCTCTGAATATTGGCAGTAACATCAAATACAATGCAGCCTGCGAAGTTGAAAACTTATGAAAGCTTCTAAACACCCTAAAACATCTAATGAAATAATGATAATACAATAATGAACTTTTCATATTTATTGCACTATGATTATGCTGAAGATACACTGCACTTCAAATCCAAATTATTATTTAAAAAATTAACATGAATTATATTGATAATACCCTCTGCCCGCCCCTCCCCCCCCCCCCCTCCCCCCCCCCCCCAAAAAAAAGGCAAAAGAGGCAATCAAAGAAAGAAAGTGTACTAAAGAAAATGGAGAGCTAGGGGAGGGCAATCTGAAAAAGTTACAAAACTATCTGACACCCTCATCTTCTTGGTGGCCTTGTTAGCTGGCTTTCATTCGCACCGAATGTGCCCCTACCAAAACACGAATGCGCCCGTAATGCTTTACTCCCGCTGCCCCACTGCATAATTATGAAGTATTTTCTTTTAATCTTTTGTAAATTCAAATTTGTACAGCCTTTAACTTTTGTCTTTAATTATTTTTTTTAAAGCAATAAACCAAATCAAATTAAAAAATACATATATATATATTCATATTGAAACTTTCTGTGTACGAACTTCAGAAACTCCTGGTGGTCCAAAACTCGGCTACAAGGCTCGTGACAAAAACATAGAAACACGAATCCATATCTTCGGTTTTAAGAGTCTGACATAGTTTATCGGTCAGATCACGTATTAATTCAAAATCTTGCTGCTATAATTATAGCTTTCCCTTGTTTTCATGACATGGCTCCATCCTATCTTTTGCAGTTACTCATAGAATATGAACCGGTAAGAAATCTGAGGTCACTACAGATTGATATGTATATAATTTATGTTTTACCTGTGTTTAAAACGAAGTCTTGTAGTGAATAGGCTTTTGGGCATGCTGCCCCTGAGCCTGAGCAATGAAATATTATCTCACACAATGTATGACATGTTAAAGGGAGTGTATCATGGCAAATAATGGTTAACGCCGTCTACGTCTTTTTTTGGACAACTGCACGTAAACGAATAGACTTGATAAACTGGGTCAGCGCGCGCTAAACTTGGTCAGTGCGCGCTAGCGTTGGCGAAACAGACCGAAGTTCTCCTCACGCTTCGGTTTCGCTTAATGTTGCACGCACGCGAATGCTGCGGTCGCATCGTCCGTAGTCGTATTATACCCGATTGGCCCCGGGTAGGGCCACGGGAACGACAGATAGTCTTGCATGACACACTCCCTTTAAGACAATTCAGCAGTTCGAAATGGCTCTTTAGACATAATATTTGTGATCAATCAAACACAAATCGGCAGTTCTGTGACGTTTCTTGCGCCCCCCCCCCCTCCCCATACGAAATGTCCTTTTTTTAAAATTAGAATGTTGTTAATCATACATGCACCTTAAATATAATTATCGCTGTAAAAAAATATATAGTCCGTCAGTAATCACACAAAATGGCGGTTTATGGAATTTCTTGTTTAGAGAAAATTGGAAGAGACATCGCAAGATTATGTTGATGGCAACTACAACAATTCATAACTTTCCCTTTCTTTAGTCGAATATTGCTCAAACTTTAATTTTATTTATTTATTTATTTATTTATTTATTTATTTATTTTTATTTATTTATTTTTTTTTGGGGGGGGGGGCGTTTTGGGGGCTTTAATTAATACCAGACGTCTATCAGTGTAGACTTCCAATTAAAGTCAACATACACAGATCTATACGGTGGTTCTTTATATCATGTTATTACTATATAGGATGGTCCATTCAATGGTGTACAGCGGCTTGTCACTCAACACTTCAAATCTCGGCGTCAATGACTACGTCGCGTTCACGATCTCGGGCGCTGTCGAGATTCCGGCTTACCTTCTCACGATCTTCACCGTCGAGTACTTCGGGAGGAAACCGAGTCTCGTCACCTTGGTGCTGTTAGGGGGCGTGGCTTGTTTGACAACTGCTGCCATTCGTAAGTATGCATCAGTGCATGAGGGCGCTAGGAAGAATTATATACCTAACTTAAGAAATCCAGCCATCTGATTGGTCGAAATTGCAGTCATGGTTTTAGCCATTCCCTTAAATAAACGAAAAATGCCACGCCCATGTAATAGTTCGAGGGTAAAATTCAAGTTACCGGAAATAGTTCAGTCTTGCTTAAAACCTGGTTTGAGCGATCGCGGATACCATACACACGTGTACGTGTGCGAAGAATTGGTCGCTAGCTTAATTAACCAATTTTTTTTAATACAGAGCGCAGCGCAGACGACCGTACGGCAACCTCGATCGTACTGAATTTCAAACAAGGCAAAAATGGCTGAAGAAACTCTCCCAAGATTTCAACTTCTTGATGATGATCAAATGCAAGGCTTTATTAATTCTGAAGAACACCAAAAGGTATCTGAAATTCTCCATAAAAAATGTGTGTGCTAAAACCTTCCCATAGAGATTGCACATATCTCTAGATCTATGCAGTCCAAGTGCATTGCGCACTAATGCTAAATTGGTCGATGTTTTAATTACCAAAATGAGATTCAAACCAATATTGCTCGTGATCCTGAAGACAGGGGCGGATCCAGCCGGCGACAGGAGGGGGGGGGGGGGGGGGGGGCCCAAATCGTGATAATTTTTTTTATTTATTTATTTTTTTTAGCGCCGACTTAGCCGGCCGGGCCGGTGAATAAGCGGGGGGGGGGGGGGGGGGGGGGGGGGGGCTAAGAGCACATTTTTTTTTAAGGAAAAATTTAGCGCCGACTCAGCCGGTCGGTGAATAAGCGGGGGGGGGGGGGGGGGAGGTGGGGTAGGGGTGGTTCGAGAGGAGAACCACTAATTTTTTTTTGAGGGGGGAGAAAATATATCTAATTTTTTTTTTGTTGGGGGGGGGGGACGCTTTTGTTTTTTGTTTAAAAAAAGGTTAAATTTACGTTATTATCCTATTTTTTTAAACAGTTTGGGAGGGGGGCTGGGGGGGGGGGGGGGCCGGGCCGGAGATATCGCTACGTGGATCCGTGCCTGCCTGAAGATGATACTCAATAAGTGAGGTGTCATATGAAAGAGCAGGTTTTTCTCCATATTCCCCACAGGGGCCAACCCCCAAATTTTTAAAAATATCTTGCTTAGAGTCAGACTAGAAATAAACTCTTAAAGATACACTCATAAAAAAAAACCGTGCAGATAAACTAGAGAAAGGCCAAGGTGGTGTCATAATTTTTTTCGGCATATAAAAGTATTAATGACTGCTTTAATGTTCGAGAAATAGTTGTTTGAATACGCTCTCGGGAAGGTTACAATTGGGCTATTGCCCTCGGCACGCCTCGGACAATAGCACAATTGTAACCTTCCCTTGAGCGTATATAAACAACTATTTCTCTCAAAGCAGTCATTAATACTATACTATCAATACATAGCTACTTGAATGAGACAGTTACGTCACCGGAAGTTGCTCCTGATTAGTCAGGCATTTCATCAAGCTCAAAAATAGTTCCCTCCAATAGCGAAGATGCGCGTATCACAACTGTCTCTTCCAATACTATACCAATTGAATACATTTATGTATATATAACATAATAACCCCCAATGAAGGATAAGAATTCGTAAACAATAATTATAAACGTGCCGCTTAAAATATGTAAAATGCATCTTGCCCTCATCTCCTTTAGGGGAAATCCAATCTTTAATAGACAAACGGTATATAAATTTTGTTAATATATAGGCCTACTCTCAGACTGGTGAATTTAAATTGATTCAATAAACAAAATACCATTGAACAGGTATGATTTGTTAAAATGTATCTCTTTTTCAGTATTGACACCTGGGATGCGGTACATAAAACAAGTATTAACTGCTTTCATCCTGGTTTTTCCGGTTTAAACTGGAGTACAGTACACAGCACAGTTTTGGGATCGCGTTGGGCAATAGTTTTCATCGTGACCCCCAAATCAGTCAATTATTATGTGTATCTTTTTCAATTTTAAACTCAGCCGAGGGTGTATGGCTAACTACAGTGGCAATGATTGGTAAATTCGGCATCGCAGGATCGTTCGGTGTCCTGTATCTGTACACGGCTGAACTTTATCCAACAAGCATTAGGTAAGAGGACACATCTTAAAGCCCATGAACCGCACAATATAATGCGATCCAAATACGATTATGTACGATCGTCCTGCGATCTGATTTTGGAAGAATTTTGCACCACCATTTTGATACGAACATTCAAATATGCACTGTGAAAAGGTTGGGCAATATTTTCCAACACATTGCCCAACGTTGTGCCAATATTCAAGCCAATCATTTATTAGGCAATATTTTGCAATTGTTTCGTATTTTTTCCCCAACAGCTGGTCAAGATTCTCCCAACAAGTGGGCTACGGTAGTCGGGCAGTTAAAGGGTCATTATTTTTGCCCAAAAATTAATGTTGGTCAAAATACGAAATAATTATGCACGTGTGAAGTAGGGTTTACCAATACCGCTGGGTGAAATATTGCCCAATAAGATGGTTGGGTTGACTATTGGCGCAACGTTGGGCAAAGTGTTGGAAAAATATTGCCCAACCTTTTCACAGTGTGTCAAATCTCAATGACCGAGGATCTGAATAGTCATAATTGATTGAGAAAATCTAAATTTCAAGGGATGTCATGCTTCCTTGGAAGAGGAAAAGCTTAATCGGCTCAGAATCGCAGTGAAGTCAGACCAATACTATAATGCGACTGTCTACGAATTTGATGGAGACAAAAAAAAAATCGGTCTTTATATACATATGGTCTTAATGTGCAGGTTCCTTTGGTATACATGTTTCAATGAAAGACAACTTTCTATATAGGGAAACGAAAAATGGGGTCTGTATATATCGACAGGCGGTATTTCTAAAGCAGGTTTGACTGCACAGATTTTTTTTTTTCTGACGCAGGACTGTAGCTGTAGGGACCTGCTCCATGTTCTCAAGGGTAGCAAACATGCTGGCACCGCTGATTCTTACACTGGACAAATTCTGGGCTCCCATGCCACTGGTGATCTACGGCTCCGTGGCTGTCCTGGCCGGGATCCTGGCCCTCTTCCTCCCCGAGACGCGCGGCCTAACGCTGCCAGAGACCAGGGCGGAGGGAGAAAACTTCGGAAAGTAAGAAGAAAAGAAAATGTTGTATATCCAGGAGCGGCGATGCAGATTAAAGTTGCTCACCATAGTTGCTTCTAAGCTCGTTCAGAACGAAGCGAGAATTAGCGGCATTTTGTGAATGATGACTTAGTTTAGTCCTGAATGTTTTAGATAAATCAGGATTAATGACGAGAAGACGGGACGAGAAGACGGGACGAGAAGACGAGACGAGAAGACGAGAAAAGGAGTCTAGAAGAAAAGAACACGAGACGATATCCTTCGATATCCTTGATCTCGTCTAATCGACTTCACCATGTGCTGGACGAGAAAACAAGATCCTGATCTCGTCAAGTCGACTTGATTTGAATGAGAAGACAAGATCCAGCATTTCATCTTCTCGTCTCCTCATCCTCATCAGGTCGACTTGACGAGATTCTTATCCAGGCACGTAGCCACGGGCGGGGGGGGGGGGGTGCACGTGCCCCCCCCCCCAAAAAAAATCCAAGATCGGTTGAACTTTTTTTGACCTCGATCGATTACATGTATGTGCCCCCCCCCCCCAAAAAAAAGAAAAAAGAAAAAAAAAAAAAAATCAAACTCTGGCTACGGGCCTGTTCTTATCTACTCATATTGTTGTCCTAATCAAGTAGAAAAGATCTAAGATCTTTTCTTAGCGTCTTCTCGTCCTCATCAAGTCTTCCGTAGGCGAGATCCAGTGTCTCGTCTTCTCGTATTCCGTCGTCCAAACCGAGCCAAATTGACGATATCTAGGGAGTTTGTCTTGTCTTTTTGTCTCGACATCTTCTCGTCTTCTGGACTTTTTTCTTCCCGTCCCGTACATACATCATAAATTGGAAGAAAAAAATATTTAGATCCATGTCCATGCAGACATGCAATGTTTGAGGCCAAAACAATTATCAAAAGATCGTAATTTCTTCCATCTCTCATCTCATTTTTCTTCACAGGAAAATGGCCGCCGATGACATTGCTAATACTGACAAGAAGGAAAATGGTATCCTTAGTGTGAGCAAGGGAGTCGAACTAGAAGGGGTAAACAACACACAAGAAAAGGGTGATACTGCGGACTACGTCAACCCATCATACGTAATCTAATGTAACCCTGTGATTTTCATGGACTCGCTCGCGACTCACCCGGACCCGTCATTTTTTTCTGCGGCACAGATTAGGGCTTTTTTTTTTAAAGAGGTCTTGATTTAACCCTAACCCTAAACTTTCCCATAGGCTCAACACGCACCTAACCCCAATCTGTGCCGCAGAAAAAAATAACGCCACCCGGACAGGATTTTAGATATTAAGTGATCAGTCTTTTTCTTCTTCAAATTGACAACATTGTTAAAGAATATATAAACTGACAGAAATGAGCACTAATTTTTGTTTTGTTTGGGTCCTCGAAAATTGAAAAATTGCACCCCTTGAGCTTGTGGAAACGTTATAAAACTGGACAGTCAGCAAAATTGTGTGCAGACATTAATTTGTAATATTCTTTCGGCTCAACATTGAAACTTCATTGAGCGGTAACCACAAAATAATATATGTAATTAGTATGAAGGGCAAATAAAGCGCATTATTGAAATACTTTTCTAAACAATCCAACAAAATAAACTGACATTTTTTTGTCAGACTGTTGAGACCTTAACCACTCCTCTTAAATATGATTATATATAACAATAATGATATTATGATGAGATTTCCGTCGTGTCAATTCGTTTATACGGAGACAACAATGGGAACGTCTAAACTTCGTTCACAAATTATGAAAATGATGCATTAAACCGCTGTTAGATTTTTAGGGTAAATTTATGGCATCTGTGATGAATTAAGTTATGTTCTTCTTTGATTTTATTATATATTTATATAATTATCATATCATATCATAAATAAGGCAACTTCATAAATGTGTAGGCCTGCGTATATACAGACCAAGATAACTTTGATATTATAAAGGGCACATCTTACGGAATCGAGCCGAAAATAAGAAAACACAATTTTTGATTTGTGGAGCCAGGCAGACTTACAATCCTGAATAGGAGATATAGAATCAGTGAGATGAAAGAAGCTAAAGAAGTCAAAACCATTTATTTAATTTTCTTGTGTAGGAAATTATTTAACATTCTCATTGATTGAAATGAGAGTGAATGAAAAAACGAACAAAGCAATACACTTTTTGGTATTCTTGTTTATTGAAATGATGTCACGTGTGACCTGTTAGACCACGAATAACAGGGTTTTCAGATTATAGTAATAATATAATTTTTATATAGCGCTTAATTAATGTCTATAAGCGCTTTACAAATATACTATTACCCGGTCTTTGGATTTAGTGCTTGCCCGCACAATTTCCACTCCCTGGGAAGCATTCCAGCCAGGCGTTACTTGGCGCTCAAAAACTGTTTGACCAACAATGACGGTCGCATCCTACCGGGTACCCATTTGACACCTGGGTGAAGAGTAGCAAGTGCAGGTTAATATCTTGCCAAAGGATATTAGTGCCGTGTCGGGATTCGAACCTCGACGTAAGTGTAATACATTTCACATTAAATACTTTGATATGAGTATATTTATGCTTCAGTGAATGGTTCTTGTTCTTGTTATCCTTTTTTTGTCTCATTGTTGCTGTTCTTCTTCTTCTCCCTCCTAGCTTCTTCTTCTTCCTCCTCCTCTTCGATTTCATTATTATCATATTCTTCTTCTCCCCCTCATATCCTTCTTCGTCTAATGGCCTATCACGAAGATGTACTCAAGTTTACAAGATTGCGAGCGTTGCGACGACATTTAATGCCGCAAATGAGAGAAAACTTTTATTTGTAACAGTTACTGTTGTCAACAGGTACAGTTCAAAGCTTGTGAAGAGCGCCCTCAAGGTAAAGACGCTCATCGAAGAGTACTGTTCTTATAATCAGGAGTCTGATGCGGGGCCACCTTGAAAAGGGGGTGTGCCGCTCAAGCCTCGTCATTTTTCTCGAAAAAAGACCCACTTTTCACAATTTTCGGGTGTTTTTCGGGTGTGTTTCAAAACATTTGCACATTTAGGGAATTTTGAAAATACGGACCCATTTTTAATGGTAGTTTTGTTAAAAGTGGAACCCATGTTTAGGGATTTTTTGTGTGAAAAAGTGACCCATTAGAGCGGGACACCCCCGTATGTCCTCATATGTGAGCCCCCCCCCCCCCCCCCCCGGGCTGGAAAACCGCTCACACCAAACATTTGCAAAGTATCTTTTTGTATAGTTTAAGAAGTCTATTTGTCAACTTCACCCTACCCCCACCCACACCTCCCTCCCTCCAACGGACACTACTTATCTTATTTAAATATTAAAAATCTTTTATTATACAGTATGAAAAACTTGGTCAAACCATGAACCTAATACAATAGTCAAACTCGTTCACATAAAACTAAGAAAAAAAGGCTAAACTATATAAAGCTCCTGATGCCTGGTAAAAAAAAAAAAATTAAAAATACGTCATGCATTTTCGTAAAATCGTCTTTATCTAATTAATTCACTATACTATACCAAAGTCACATCGATTGAATTAACGAGCCATTGTATGAATGATACTATGATCTTTGATCGGAAAAACAAGTTAATTACGAAAGGATGCCTCATGCAGTATCGCACGTAAACGATCACCATGACAACCTAATCATCGGCCTGGTTGTACAGCGACACATACTCTCGCCACAATATCACTAATTGATAATTAGTGTGGCAGAGCTCAGTTTCCTATACACACCAATTGTATTCCTATAGTCTCGACCCTTCACACAATTAACCATAAACCTAATTCTAACCTAAATATTAGTTTTAACCCTAACCGTGACCTTCTATAGTTGACAATAAAGTTCGGAGCAACTTTTTGTCTTCTTCTCTGATCACCCATCTGATTGATCAATTTAATTCACTACAAGTCAATGAAATTGTCTATATTAGAAAGGCAACTTAAAGGCCTCTACATTATAGCCATGAATTGGTGAAGTTGGGCATTTTGACATTGTATACAGAAATACACATCTGTGACTCTCACTGTCTGCATTTAAAAGTTTCGATCTTCCTCGCAGGCCTATACACTGTTTTTTTTTTTTTACACAATAATATCATAATGTCATGACTATGTTATATAACTCCAAGAAATTATGACTACTGATGTTGTCGACACCCCCCCCCCCCCTCTGCCCCGCCCCACCCGTCCGTCTCTGTCTCTATGTCCCTCCCCTCTCTCTCTCTCCCTCTCTCCCTCTCTCCCTCTCTCCTCTCTCCCTCTCTCTCTCTTAAACCCTCACGTCACACACATGAACATGATTTAAAGGTAAAGACCAATTTGGAAACGCCCCCCTCTCAAAAAATGAAATGGAAGCTCATATTATGGGAAAGAATATGTTTTGACTAATCTGATGATACACATTTTGCCGGGAAACCGCCTACTTAATGATATATTTGGTAAATTATCATATTGATCCGGTGTGACCGCGTAGAATGTAACCCGCACCGATCGTCCGACTATTAGAGATCGATCGAGAGCGGACGATCGGTGCGGATTTTATCCGCGCAGAATGTCCGTCTCGGACATTCCGTGCGCGCCTCAAATGTCTGACGGACAATCCGTGCGGAAGAGGTCTCGCACCAATAGTCCGCCTGCCGCACCGAATGTCCGTACTTTAGCCCACACGTATACATAGTCAATATAGTGGAGGCTGTTAGGGCTGAATAGGGGTTGTTTGGTGCAGATTCTTCTAAAAGCACCAAATTTGGCCAAGAGGTAGATTATAAAATTACCATACTTTTACGATTTCTTCCGGACGCCAAGAAGGGCACCCTCTGGGTATGCCATATTGGGCAAATCCAAAATGGCCGCGATCTGAGTTAAAGGTTGTATGATAATAGTTATATATTTATGGGGTTGGGGGGGTCAGAGAATCTAATTTTGATGTTCTTCATCGATTTGAGGTCTCCTAGGGTCTACCATACTGGTCATATTGGTCAAATCCAAAATGGCCGCCATCTGATAGTTACACATCAAGTGTAGTTACGAAAGGAAATGGGCTAGTATAATAGAGTTTATATAACTATGGGGTTTGGGGGTCATAGAATCTGATTATGATATTCTTTCATCAATTTGAGATCTCCTTGAGGCTGCCATACTGGTCATATTGGTCAAATCCAAAATGGCCGCCATCTGAGTTAAAGGTTGTATGATAATAGTTTATATATTTATGGGGTTTGGGGGGGTCAGAGAATCTGATTTTGATGTTCTTTCATCGATTTGAGGTCTCCCAGGGTCTACCATACTGGTCATATTGGTCAAATCCAAAATGGCCGCCATCTGATAGTTACACATCAAGTGTAGTTACGAAAGGAAATGGGCTAGTATGATAAAAGTTTATATATCTATGGGGTTTTTGGGGTCAGAGAATCTGATTATGATATTCTTTCATCAATTTGAGATATCCTTGGGGCTGCCATACTGGTCATATTGGTCAAATCCAAAATGACCGCCATATGATAGTTACAGGTCAAGTGTAGTTACGAAAGAAAATGGCTAGTTTGATAAAGGTTATATATTTATGGGCTTTTCGGGGTCAGAGAATCTGATTATGATATTCTTTCATCGATTTGAGATCTCCTCGGGTCATACAGGTGATATTGGTCAAATCCAAAATGGCCGCCATCTGATAGTTACAGATCAATAGTAGTTACAAAAGGAAAAGAGCTAAAATGATAAATAAAAAAAAAATTAAAAAAAAAATTATATAGTAAGGGGGTTTTCTGGGTCAGAGAATCTGATTATGATGTTGCTTGTATCAATTGCAGGTCTCCTTGGGGCTGTCATGCTGGCCATATTGGCCAAATAAAAAATGGCCGCCATCCGAGTTAAAGGTCAAGCGTAGTTTCAAAAGAAAAAGGACCAGTATAATAAAAGTTGATGAATTCATGGGGTTTCCGGGGTCGGATAATCTGATTATGATGTTCTTTTATCAATTTTATTTCACCATCCTGTCCTAAGGCTACAATGAAGTCCATTTCCTGGTTGAAGAAGATGAGGGAAGATGCGCCAAATTCACACTTGAGTGGGTTTAAATCTTGGCCTGCGCCCTTATGTTTCATCAATATACAAACTTTCCTCTGTGAAATCCATAATAAATTCGTTTTCGAGGGTTGGCAAGGAAAATAGATAAACAGTAGAAACAGACAGACCATGAATAAAGAAATAAACAGCTTGTTCGATTTGTTTTGAAGCATTATCTTTAAAAACCGGGACTGCTTTATCTTTATTGTCCTTAAAAAATAACTTCTATTATCACTCTGAGATGGAATAAAATATCAACACGAATTTCATTATGCAACGTCTAGACATAAGGTGAAATCTCAACTTTATTTTTCTTATTCTTCTTTTAAATTTCGAAGCGTTGCATGGGATCTTTATCCTGTTTTTCCTACATACATCAATGCCCCCATTTAAGCATACTTTGAATCTGGTCACGCTTCGAAAAGTTCGCGGCTTAGCATTTTGCTTCTGTTGATGATCAACTTTCGATTTGTTTTGAAGCATTATCTTTAAAAACCCAGACAGCTTTATCTTTATTATCCTTAAAAATAAACGTCTATAATCACTTTGAGTTGGAATAAAATACCAATACGAATTGCATTATGTAACGTCTAGACATAAAGGTCGAGTCCCTGGGGACTTGGATCACGATAATGCCGATAATACTTTACCGATGACAGATTTCAAGTAAAGTTTACTATAAAGAACCAATTCCGACATTCAGAAATGATTTTCGGTGACTGATGTTTTAGATGTGATCAGGCGCGTACGCAGGATTTTTTCAAGGGGGGGATTTTAACATTTATAAATCGGTCCGAAAATTTCGCAACGACTCAGCCAGCCGCTGAATAAGCGGGGGGGGGGGGGGGGGGGGGGGGGGGGGGGGGGGGGGGGGGGGGGGTAAGAGGACACTTTTTTTTTTTTTTTTTGGTCTCGAAATTTGGAATTTGACATTTTGCTCCGTTGGGGGGGGGTTAAGGTCACCTTTTTTAGGTCGGCCATGGGAATAATTTTTTTTTTTTTTTTTTTTAAAAAAAAAAAAAAAAAAAAAAAAAAAAATCCAAAAGGGGGGGGGTTTTTAGGTTTTTTTTAGGGGGGTTTACACACAAAAAATTTCCAAAGGGGGGTTTTAACCCCCAAACCCCCCCCCCCCCCCTGCGTACGCGCCTGGATGTGATCATTCACAAAGGAAAGGCCAGCACACAAAAAAATTAAAGTTCCTCTCTCAGCTCTCTTTATGTTCATGTGACCTTTGTAAAAGTTCGAATAAAAGAACATCATAATCAGATTATCCGACCCGGAAACCCAATGAATTCATCAACTTTTATCATACTAGCCCATTCCTTTCATAACTATACTTGACCTGTAATTCAGATGGCGGCCATTTTGGATTTGACCAATATGACCAGTAAGGCAGCCCCAAGGAGACCTCAAATCAATGAAAGAACATCAAAATCAGATTCTCTGACCCCCCCCCCCCCCCCCCCCCCCCCCAAACCCTATAAATATATAAACTATAATCATACAAGCGCTTTTCCTTTTGGATCTACGCTTGACCTTTAACTCAGATGGCGGCCATTTTTGGATTTGCCCAATATGGCAGTCCAGAGAGCGCCCTTCTTGGCGTCCGGCAGAAATCGTAATAGTATGGTATAATCTACCTCTGGGGCAAATTTTGTGCTTTTAGAAGAATCTGCACTAAAATATCCCCAACAGCCCTCACTAATACAAGTATAATTATACTTAATGAATGAAACGACTGGATAACCCATATTCAGCTTTGCCAGCTAGCTAGGGACCACACTACAGGTCTTCCCGGCGCGGGTCCAGGGGGGAGGGGGGGGGGGGGGGGCGAGAGGGTCTTGACCCCAAACCGCCAACACAAAATGAAGAGAGAGAGAGAGAGAGAGAGAGAGTCAGAGAGAGAGAGAAGGTAAAGCGGAGAGTAAGGGAAAGGAAGAAGAGGAAGAAGAAAAGAAAAGGGGGGAAAAGAAGGAGATCGGGGGCGAAAGGCCTTCGCCACCCCCTCCCCCCTCCCTCAGCAAAAGAGAGATAGAGAGAGAGAGAGAGAGAGAGAGAGAGAGAAAGAAGAAAGGAAAAATAAGGGAAAGGGAAAGAAGAGACAAAGGGAAAGGAAGAAGAAAAGAAAAGGGGAAAGAAGGAGATCGGGGGGCCACCGAAAGGGCTTTGCATCCCAGGCTGTTGCCCCCCCCCCCCCCCCCAAGCAAAATGAAAGAGAGAAGGAAGAGAAGGGAAAGAAAAAAGGGAAAAGAGGAGATAAAGGAAAAGAAAGAAAAGAAGGGGGATATCAGTTGCAGTTTTCCCGCCAACAAGTTGGGGATCGGGGGGGGGGGGGGGGCAAATGACCTTGTCCCCCTTCTACAGCAAACTTAAAAGAGAGAGAAAGGATGAGAAGGGAAAGGAAAGAAAAGAAAGGTACGGAAGATCAATTGTGATGTTTCCAACCTACGCGGTGTGGATCGGGGGCGAAAGGCCTTCGCCTGCCCTTCCCTGGCAAACAAAAAGAGAGAGAGAGAGAAGGAAGGAAAAGAAGGGAAAGGGAAAGAGGAGAGAAGAGGAAAGGAAGAAGAAAGAAAAGTGGGAAAGAAGGAGATCGGGGGGGGGGGGCTGGAAGGGCATTGCCTCCCATGCTGTTGCCTCACCCCCCCCCCCCCCCCCCGCCCGCAAAACAAGAGAGAAGGAAAGGGTAAGAAACAAAAGAAGAAAAGAAAAGAAGGGATATCAGTTGCAATTTTTCTGCAAACAAGATGTGGATCGCGGAGAAAGGCCTTTGTCTCTGTCCCCCCCCCTCCCCGACCACCCCACCCTTCCCCGCCAAACAAAGAGAGAAAGAAGGATAAGGGAAAGAGGAGAGCTAAAATGGTACACAAAGGAAGAAGAAAAGAAAAGGGTGAAAAAAAGCAGAGATCAGTTGCGATTAATCCCACCAAAATCGTGTGGATCGGGGGGGGGGACGAAAGGCCCCTGCCTCCCTCAGCAAACTTAAATGTGTGAGAGAGAGAGAGAGAAGTAAGGGAAGGAAAACGGGGGAAAAAAGAGGAAGAAGAAAGGTAGGGGGGATCAGTTGCAATTTGTCCCGATTTGTGCCCCTTACCCCCCCCCCCCCTTTAGCAAAGAGAGAGAGAGAAGGAAGGAAAAGAAGGGAAAGGGAAAGAAGAGAAAAGGAAGAAGAAAAGAAAAAGGGGAAAAGAAGGAGATTGGGGGCCGGAAGGGCCTTGCCGCCCATGCTGTTGCCCCCCCCCCCTCCCCGCAAAACAAGAGAGAAGGAAGGAAATGGAAAGAAACAAAAGAAGAAAAGAAAAGAAGGAATATCAGTTGCAATTTTTCTGCAAACAAGATGTGGATCGCGGAGAAAGGCCTTTGCCTCTGCCCCTCCCGACCACCCACCCCCTCCCCGCCGAAAAAAAAAGAGAGAAAGAAGGGAAAGGGAAAGAGGAGAGCTAAAATGGAACACAAAAGAGGAAGAAGAAAAGAAAAGGGTGAAAAGAAGTATAGATCAGTTGCGATTAATCCCACCAAAATCGCGTGGATCGGGGGAGGGGGCGAAGGGCCCCTGCCACCCTCAGCAAACTTAAACGAGAGAGAGAGAGAGGAGAGAGGAGAGAGAGAGAGAGAGAAAGAGAGAAGTAAGGGAAGTGAAAGGGAAAGAGGAGAGAAAGGGACAGAAAACAAAGAAGGAAAAAAAAGCAATTAGGGAAGATCAGTTGTGATTTTCATTGGTTCTTCTATCATCATTTTACAATTATCATTGTACAAATGTATTTATATATTCATTTATTTATTCCTGTTTGATAACAAAAATATGAATATAAACTCATAAACTCATAACAGCAACAAAATTAAATGTAGGAGGAAACTATCTTGCTGGGAGCAAGAAGCGCAAAAATGATTATAAATATAATTCATACTGTTTAATAACATCTTGTGAAATAGTATGCATTCAAGCTTTGGGGATTTTTTGTTGGTGTATTTGTATGAAAGAAAGCGTTTGAAGCTTATAATGCACATGTTGCAATTTCAGGTGTAACTTAGTGTTCAAATATGGGACACGCACGGCCAGGCACTAGTGTAGGAAATCTTCAAATGTTAATCAGGTATATGACTAAATTATTTGTCTGTTGCCTTACGAAAAAGTTTATATTTAGTCCGGCCTGAATTGATTCGCAAAACAATTATTAGTTTAAAAGGAAAAAAACATATTTGATGACATTAGAAATTCCCCAATAACCAATACGATTGGAGAGCGAGTACTCGTTTTTGTTTTTCTTCAAAACTTACTCAACTATAAATAGCTGGCCCGGATACTTGAGCTTCTCACAAAACGCAAGTATAGGCCTGATGTGTCGTCAGTGGCGTCGCTAGACCTTTTTCAGTGGGGGGGGGGGGGGGTATAGAGGCCAACGATTCCCGACAAAACAAGCCACCAATTAATTACCGACAAAATTAAATGTTCCGATATAGTAAATTGTTATGCGCAAATGGTCATTTTCGTCGACGACATAAATATACAAATTATTTCGTCAACTTAGTAAGCATTATAGCTATTTAATGCAGGCGCGTAGAAAGGATCTTATTTTAGGGAGGGGCGGTATTGAGCAAGCGAATCACTTAAAGAGCGCGCAAAGCGCTCCCTAGGTGGTGGAGGGGATGGGTGAAAGGCATCCCGCGCGAAGCGCAGTAGCTTAGACGTTCCATTAAATTATTATGAAAAGAAGACGATTTGTTGTACCGTTCTCGACTCTTAATCCTTGTCTGAATTCAGTTTCCCCATCCCACACGAAGCGCGGAGGCTTAGACGTTTCATTAAATTATTATAGAAAGAAGACGATTTGTTGTATACCGTTCTCTACTCTTAACCCTAATTGTCTGAATTCAGCTTCTCCCCCTCTCGCGCGAAGCGCGGGAGCTTCGACGTTTCACTAAATTATTAGAAAAAGAAGACGATTCATTGAACCGACTCTAAATCATTGTCTGAATTTTCAAAAATGTTTCTTTGTCCGATAAAAAGTCACAGTTTTAAGGGGAAAAAAAAATCGCTGGCCGACCGACATAATAAATACCACCGACTTTAACCCCACCCCCCCCCCCCTTTAGCGACGCCCCTGAATGTAGAGTGGCTTGAGCGGGTAGGCACAGGGCGTGGTTCTAAACTTACAGAGACACTTCGATGAAGACACCCTTATTTCATGATTGCGTGTGTCGAACTGCCATGGGCTTTACAACTTTAAACCTCCAGGATTTATTTTGCATATATAGGGATTTACATGATCATTAAAAGGAAATAATGAATATTCAAATATCATAGGTAGCAAATAAAGGATGACTAACAGAGGAATGAAAACAAACAGATAGGAGAGGATGATCAAGCATAATGATGTGCACCAATCTATAAATGTGAATTACTAAGTAGCCTGTTCACACTACAGCTCTACAATAACAAAGCATTTGTAGCCTTACTTTTAAGCAGTTGAAGAAATTAATAAAAGTAGGCCTACTTGAAGAAATCGTTGAATTATAAGATATTCAGTTTATTTTATTAAGTATGACAAAACACACATTTAACACCTTTGGAAAAAATAATACCCCAGGAACGTGAAAAACAAAATTTTTATTGTCACACATGCCTATAATCGGACATATTTAAAAACTGAAATGTGGCAACACCCAAAAATATAATTCTGAGATCCTTCTTTGTCTTTAATTTGCACCTGAAAATAAATTCTTTGTTTCTCATCTATCTCATCGCGGCGAAAAATTTCAGACTTTTCTTCTTTTCATGCATCCTCAGACAAATGTGCCAAAGAAGTTTTGTCTTCTTGTGTTCCTTGAAACAAAGTTTGGGCAATAGTTTTCAAGTTCAGTTTATCTTTACGAGATGTATAATATGTGTAATATTAAGCTTTGGTTGAGCTTTCTTTGGGTCATTGTACTTGTTTTGATCCGTTTCAAGACAGAGAATGTTCTCTCGCAAGTTGCCGTTGTAACCGGGATTGTAAGGTAAATGAGAAGAAGGAAGTGCACCTCTGAGAATGATCTCTTATAGATTGGACTGTTGTTGAAAATCTCACAGATTGTTTTAATGTATATTTGATAGGTTTACTCTCATCGTCACACACGTCTTGGAGGCTTGTTAGCTGCCGAGTTAATGCTACAAAGTCAATATCTCCGGCATACACTTCCCTCAACTCATCAGCACGAACAAAATCTTGGGGAGGGGGCTCATGATAACCGAGCCCCTCAAAAATATCGGGGGGCTCCGTGATGTTATCCGAGCCCCACACAAATATCGGGGGGCTCCGTGATGTTACCCGAGCCCCACCAAAAACACTTGAGGAGGGGGGGGGGGGGGCTTATGATATCTGAGCCCCACCAACATATTGGGGGGGGGGGGGCTCAATGATATCAGAGTCCCTTCAAAATATTTGGGGGTTTAAATGATATCCGAGATCCACCAAATATATTTTTGGGTCAATGATATGCGAGATCCGATGTCTGAGCCCCCCTCCCTCCTCCCTAAATAAATATTTATAAAATGTTTATATTTGAATGGTACGTCTGTATATTATAGGTATACACGAGTTTCATGCCTAGAATATAATCATTGGGGAGGAGGGCGGCTCAATGATATCTGAGCCCCACTTAAAATATTGGGGGCTCAATGGTATCTTAGCCCTTAAGGACTCAATGATATCTAAGCCCCACCAAAAGATTGAGGGGCTCAATTAATGATATCTATAAGCCCCGCCAAAAATATGGGGGGGGGGGGCTCAATGATCTCTGAGCCCCCCCCCCCCCAACATTTTTTTTTTTGGGGGGGGGGCTGTGCCCCCCAATCCCCTCCCCCGGTTCCTAAGCCTAATTACAGTTCAATGAAGTCTACTTTTTTAAACTTAAAGGGATTGGGTAACTTTGTCTTAGGTTCTGAAATAAAAAATCCTGGAATAATAGTTAAGGCTAGTTCTGATCTGAAAACGACCCAAATATCGGAGAATGGCTTGCTGCCCCAGGGCCTTGTCCTATATACGGATCAGAGAAAAAATACTATAAATATTTCGGGGGTTACTTTTATGACTTTCGGGGGCTCTTTTTGGCATTTCGGGGGCTAATTCACCCCGAGCCCCCGTGTATTTTTCCTCCTGATACGGATAAGTGAGTGCCCTGATGGGTCTTCTTCTAACTCGTGTTTTTAGCCCTTCCTTCTTTACTTTTTTCTCTCCTTTCCTTTCTTACTTTTTTCAAAGGGGGGGGGGGGGGTCCATCGCCCCCCGTATATAATAATAATAATAATAATACAATATTTATATAGCGCAAAATAAACATAAGTTTCTCTTTGCGCTGTACAAGCATATATATATAATCACATAAAAAGAATCAACACAGAGAAATATACAAATCTTATACCACTAAAATGACTAACTTAACATAGTAAATAACATAATAAAGAGATAGCTAACATATCCGCGCCTGAGTGACACCCACACAAACTAACCTTATTTATTACCGAACAAAAAATGAAGAAAGAGCCCCTCGACACCATAGGTGTAAGTATTCAGCCAGTTCCTACCCCCCCCCCCCCACCAATATAAACTTTAAAAGTGATTTTTTTTTTTTCTAATTTGATACCAGTATAGGTCTATACAGATCTTGCTGAAATGGCCTAATTTTCCGGGATTTTTTCCTCGCTTTTTAGTAAATTATATTTTTTATGCGTTTGTTGGAGAATGACATATATCACAATTTACAGTCAGGCAAGAAATGTGCTTATTTACTATTTAGAGGCCGACATGTCAGGTCCCGCGGAACGGCGGGCTCGGGGGCTCAAGCCCCCCCCCCCCCCCCACACTTTTGAAAAAGAATATTAAAGAGAATTAAATAGAAAGAAATAGAAAAGAAAGTATGCTCATGTAACCGTAATTAAATGCCCATACCCCTGAGCTAATTCCGGGGGCTCTGCCCCCTGGACCCCATCTTGGGCCCTAAGGCTGGCCCCTGGATGCTAATCTGACCTTAATTGTAATGCATAAAACCCCTGCGCTTCCGGGGGCTCTGCCCCTTGGAGCATACGCCAATTAGTGACCTGCCAGTGTCATGAAAATGGTATTAAAATAATTATGCTCATCTGACCGTAAGTACGAAGCCACGTACAATCGATTACAACAGTAATTGTGGGGCCGATATCACGAGTATGCCTTCATAGAATAAAGGTTTTAAAGAAAATATTCACTTCTACTTTCAAAAGGACTGGCCCATTTGCTTTAAAAAATTGTAGAGAGTTATTATTATGTAATTTCTAGAAGAAAAAAATGCCAACCACATGATTTACAATGAGTCTAAATACATTGATTTGCCGAGTTTCTTCCTTTTATCAAAATAAATGTACACGTAAAACGATGGGGGGGGGGGGGGGGGGGGGGACAGACTGCGCGGATGGCAATCCGCACGGATCGTCCCTCGGACGATCCGTGCGAGCAGAAAACCCGCATATTAGGTCCGACGGACAAACAAAACTGGTAGGACAAACGGTGCAGTCACACCGGCCTGAATAGAATAACGCGAATGCACTTCAACATTGAACATTTTGGTATATAGGGTCTATTTCAGTTTTTTTTGTGCAAATTTAGGTTGAAGTATTGCCATCTAAACATCTGCATTATAAACATTCCAAATGTTATCATTACAAGTGATGGTTTATGAACGATGATGATAATGAATAGGGCCTACGGAGAAATCAAATCAATTATAATCAAATCATCACCACCGTCATCAATAAAGACCTACACTGTATAGGTCTAAACTAGAGAGATTATGCGGTGGCAGAATGGATATAATATATCTCGGCTAGCGCCGCGTACAACGTAAGCGCGCGGCGAGCGCGAGCAGATGTTTAGCGCATAGAGAGCCATATCATATCGCGCACGTACTGCTGCATGCATACGTACGTGTGCGGAATGTGTAATTAGGAAACATTATTATTGCGAAAGAGCCGCTCCACAAAAGTCGACATGCAAACAAACAGAAAACAAATATCTAGGCTTACACCACGTTTGACCATCATCGTGGAACAATCACAGTTCTACGGATGCTGTCTATGAATGTGATAGTTGCCGTTTCTCTCAAGACACTTTTTGCCTTTGATCGTGGTCATTTGAAGACAAGATGACATCTTTAAAAGCAGCCGTTCTTTCCGCAGTGCTGGCGGCCTTCTGGTGGGAAGCCACCGGGACGCCGACCGCAGCTAGTGCCTCCAAGCCCCTTGTATTGATCGTGTCTTTCGACGGCTTCCGCTGGGACTATCTAACCAAAGTGGACACTCCAAACTTTGACGAACTTATTGCTTCAGGGGTGCAGGCAAAATATATCAAAGATGTGTTTATTACCAAGACTTTTCCAAACCATTTTACCCTGGTGACAGGACTTTACGAAGAGTCGCACGGTGTGACTGGAAACGCGATGTATGATCCTGCCTTCAATCAATCGTTTGGTATGAACAGCACGGATCCGAAATGGTGGAACGGGGGAGAACCAGTTTGGATTGCAAACCAAAAACAGGGAGGCAGGAGTTCCGTCGTCTTGTGGCCCAGCGGGAATGTCAACTTCAGTGGTATTCTACCCGATTATTTTTTCCCTGCTTATGATGCTAGCATTCCATTTCAGCATCGCGTCGACGTGATTATAGACAACTTTGTGAATGGCAGAGTCAATTTCGGAGCTCTGTATTTTCAAGAACCTGATCATTCAGGCCACCTGTTTGGACCTGATTCTCAAGAGATATTACCCATCCTCAGTATGTGTGATAGAACAGCAGGATACCTGATCAGTCGGCTGAAAGAAAGTGGTCTATTTGAGCGGATCAATATCATTATAACCTCGGATCATGGGATGACAACGATCAGCCCAGAGAGAGTGCTTGTGGTTGAAGAATTTGTGGACCCAAACACCTTCCCATACCGCACGACCAGTAACAATCCAATCATGAGCATTTGGCCAGAAAATGGTAGGCTATGGATATCTATGTTATTGTTAATTTTGTTGTTAAGCATGCCTCTCATCCTTTTGTTCCTCATTTTTACCTCATAGTCATAAATGGTTAAAATGAAGTGGAATATTGATATCACTTTGTATTTATTACTTTTTTACTTGTCTCATGTAAACAATTGTCTAGTGAGGAGATCCTTTATTACAACAACAGCAACTAGTCATAGGCACTAGTCATAATTTTTTACTTTTTTTTTCTTCTCTTGATGATATTCCTTCAAAACACAATTCATCCAAACAAATGCATTTTTAAACATTTTACTTTAATACTGTAGGCCCCATATTCAGATGAACTGCACATTCTGTGATTACATAATCATTAAAAATGGGGCATCATTGTAAAGATTAAAGAGGAATTAGTAGGCTTTCCAATAACACCAAGTCCAATATCAAGTATGATAATATACGACCAAGAGAGATATAAATGCTAAAACACTATTTTTTTAGGGGTTTATACATGTAAACGACCACACTTTGAACACTGACATTGATTTCGTCTCTTTTTTCCCATTAGATGAAGATACTGAAGCCATCTACAATGGATTCCATGGAAAGAACCAAAATATGACGGCATACCTGAAAGAAAACATCCCTGCAAAGTTCCATTACCGTGACAACCGTCGTATCTCTCCCATCCTCTTGGTCGCCAAAGAGGGGTGGCAAATCATCGACAACAGAACGGGGAGTTGGCCGAGTAAGTTCCTTTCAACAGATATTTATTCTATAAAATCCAGATAAGTGATGATAAGAGGGGAGGGGAGGTGAGTTGGCTCAGTCGGTAAAGTGTCTGCCTGTCGAACCAAAGATCTCGGGTTCGAAATCCCACCCAGGCGGATGACTGAAGCCTGCGTTGTGTGTTAACATGCCCCTCCCATTATTTCATAGACGCAGGCTATGTTAAAGTGGAAAACAATCCGTCCCTTGGATAGAACATTAAATGGAGTCACCACCCTTGCACGTTAAGAACCCACTGCACTATTCGTATAAGAGTAGGGGGAAACCCCGGTTTAGTGGTCCACCTGCACATCCCCAATCAGGCAGAGTATACAATATACGGCATCTGCAAGAAAAATCAGTATTGAAGGAGGCAGATTATCTTGAAGAAGAAGAAGAAGACCAAATTTATATTCATCGTTAATATCTAGATTAAGAAAGAAACACATTTCTTTAACTACTATTTTTTAGACCACTCTCCTCAAAGTGCTGTAATGATAATCACCTCCTTTGATTATAGGCATCTATTGGGGAAAAAGATGATCTAACATAAGATCTTCTGTATTTCTTCTTCTTTGTTGACTGTTTAAAAAAAAGGCTGTATTTTGGTTGTTCTGGTATAAAATGAACCCCCTTTCTGTGAATTCACTACTTGAAAAGTCATGATTATCTCTTCAAACTTGTATGTCATTGTGTGAATTATCTTTAAAATGGTGTTTAATTTAATTTTCTTTTAATTAAAAATTGGCAGTAAGGATCTTTGGAGAAGAAAACAAAAGCTGTTTAAAGTTAAATTCTTGACAACCCTGTAGATGCCATGGTAAGGGTATTTTATGCCATTTTGTGCATATTTTTTAATATGTACAAGTATATTTATACAGTGTATATGAAAATGAAAGTATAGGCATAACATATATTACGACTTTCCAAGTTAAGCCATTGCACAATCTCCTGATTATTTTCGACCACAGCTCACCTTGGCACCCACGGTTACAACAACGACCTCATGTCGATGCACCCGTTCTTCATCGCCCATGGACCAGCATTCAAGAAGGGCTTCGTTGCCGAACCGTTCAGCAGCACCAACGTCTACGCCCTCATGTGCCACATATTGGGCATCAATCCCTCCCCAAACAACGGCAGCTGGGAGAACGTGCGGTCACTGTTGGCCCCCACGCCCGTAAGTACGAGGGATAGGCCGAGCACCAATGATGTCTCTCCAACAGGCGGTGATGGACATTCTGGAGGAGGGGGCATATCCAAGTTTACAATCTTTGGTAAGTGCCGTAGGAGTACTTTAGGGCTACAGTCCGAGCTATTTTGTTCTTTCGCTATTTAGTTCTTTCTTTTACCAACAGTATCTGATATTTTAGTAGATTGTGTTTTTGTTTTGCCCTTCTTTTCTAGAGCCTGGATCAAACCAAATGTGAAGTAAAATGATGTATTTGATGTCAATTTATATTAAAGGCAATCCAACCCTTGTAATACACTGTAAGTACATTTGAATGAAATCAGAAATATAAGATAAACAGAATGGCAAAAGTATTAAATAAGTCGGACCAACAATAAAAGAGTTACAGTATGAATCTGTCAAATGAGATCTCTAAATCTATGCAAATCTCAAATTAGCAGATTGTGACGTAGTTGCTGAAAACTACCAATTTACCTTTCTGAATTTTGTACTATCCTCCAAAGTAGTTTCTAGCAAGTTTAGATTTTCCTTTTAGAACTCCCTCTTCTAAATGTAGGTCACATACACTGTTCATTGTATGTATTGTATAAATGACCAAATGAATCTGTAATGCAGGAGTTAAGCTATTTTTTTTTTTGGGGGGGGGGGGGAGGGGCCTTACCTGTTTCTTGCTTGTCTATAATTTTTTTTTTTATTAAGATGAAAAAGGTATTCATAATGCCTCCCTTGTTAAGATTGAGAAATTAGTATGGGTGTATAGATAGCTCTTTTTTATTGGAATGGGTTTCAGCATAGTGTATTGCAATCCCCCCCCCCCCCCCCACCCCGTATCAGGACAATTACCTCCTGGATAACCACTCCCAGAAAATTATCACCCTGGAAATTACCCCCCAAGGACAACCACCCCCTCCCAAGAGCAATTACCCCCTGAGACAATTGCCAATAGATGTCATTTGTATACCCCCCCCCCCACACACACACACACACTGACACGTACACACACGGGGGATTGTCCTCACGGGTGATTCACCTTTGGGGTTAATTTCCAGGGGGGGGGGGGGAGGGGTAATTGTCCCGCTGGTAATTAGTCGGGGGGGGGGGGGAGATTGTCCAGGAGGTGGTTGTCCTAGAACCCAATTTCCCAACTCTCATTGGCCTACATTATTGTGAAGCTTGCCCAAACATACAGCTGAAGGATAGGCCCAGCATACACTGTAACAGTTGAGCTGTGTATGGGAGCATGAGAGTTGGAAGTTTGTAATACAGCCTTGCCAACATTATATGCAGGCCTGTACATTGATGTGGACAAATTTCAGGCAAGCCTTAATGCTTGACTGAAAAGCCTTTTGCTTGATTTTGGCATACACTATACATGTATATGCACATGATTATATAATCTACAGTTCTACACATTTTGAGACACACTTCGTTACAGTGTTTCATTTCCCTCTCGTCAGCTACATTCCAATCAAGTCCTCATTGCAAAGTGACGGTCTATTTAAATGATAATTTTGTGGGCTGTGGCTTCTGTGGGGAAACCGAGCTTAGAGTACTTGTGGACAATAAGGCAGCTAAGCTGTTTCTCTTACCACTATTATATTTTTGCCAGTACGTGAGTGGGTTGGATGAGTTGTAGTTGTGTGGTCCATTTTCAGGTGGGCTGTATATCGTACAGACCACCTTATAATTTCTTTAGAATTGCCTTTATTATTTATTTATTTATTTATTTATTTATTTATTATTATTTATTTTTCTTAATTCTAACCAAATTTGGCACACATAGGTATAAGCATGTACAAAGCACAATAACGTTTTCAACATTGATCTTCACTGATGACGTCATCTAGGCGCCATTTTGTAAATTTTTTTGAAAAATCAACTCATGATCATATCTTTATTACTAAAAGTTATTTCTCTTTCATATTTATCATGATCAAGGTCAATATCCGTCCGGTCAATTTTAGTTTAACGAACGCGCGCAGGCGTGTACGCAGGGCGCGACAAACCCGCTTGCCCGACGTCCCGGGGCAACCAAATTGAGCCGTCGGGCAAGTAAATCAAATTATCACTTGCCCGATTCGGGCAAGTGATACTTTTACAGTAATTTCCTAGTGTCCAAGAACTCTACCATTCACCCGTCAACTTCTTACCCGTCGTCAAAATCCAGAAGCAAAAAAGCGATCGTTCCGATTTCGAAAAAACTTCACAGACAGCTAGCCAGCTCAGCTAGCTCAGCGCGCATGCAACAGTGACACTTCAAGCCATGAATGCCGCTCCGCCTCCACGCACGGCCGGCCGTGAGCTAGCTAGAGACAGCTAGCGCGATCGTACCAGCTGCGAGCTTATTCGCGCTCTCTCTCTCTAGCTCTGCAGGCCGCACCGACAGGCCTTTGCTATTCTCTGATTGCCGATTGGTTGAATCACGCCAAATATGACGTCATTATTCTAGGGAAATGAACACGTGCGAATCGGAATGGAATAAACAACAGGGATTTTCTAGTAAGTACAAAAAGTCAAATGTTTGATATTTATTCATAATGACTGTTAATGATTGTGAACATATTATTTAAAACTCGCTGCTCATATAAATCAGATGAATGTTTTTGTCTCGTTTTCAATTTATTACTGCGGTCTCAAGATCCGACCGAGCGAGTCATTTTGATAATAGTATCGAGACCCCCAGAATATAAGCCGTTGTTGTTTTGTTTTCATGGTTTTAGCGACGTTGTTTAGTCTAGTTTTCGCATACTTATCCGAGATTTATCGTAAAATATCTTCAATATTATTATTTAGTAAGAATTTACAAATTTTGGCATGATATTTATAGCAGTGAATGATGAACTTAAACCTGCTTGAACCATTCTACCTTGCCGAGATTCATGTGAATCTGATTATTTATGGAGAATCAATAAAATGCGTTTTTTAAACCTTCAACCATCCTTTGTTGACCATTTTCTTTGACATATTAGGTTATTATTCAGTACAGTTACACTGTACATGTATGTGCATTAATTTGCTATCTAAAACACTAACTTATCATTACGAGATAATAAATGCTTTAACCTCGAGTCCTTTTTCGCTTTAAAGTTTTGGGCAAGTGGAAATATTGTTTGGGCAAGTAAATTGAAAACCCACTTGCCCGACAGGGCAAGTGGTGAAAAAAATTCTTGTAGCACTGGTGTACGTCCGCGCGTCAATGCGCGCGCAAAATTTTTAAATGCTCAAAATCGTCTCAAAATCATTTTACATACGTTTTAGGCCATTCTAAGCATTTTATAAAAAAATTGCGCACACGCACATGCGTGCACGTTTTCGCCCGTAACACTATTAAACGACATAGATTCGCCATTTTTTTTTCTTTCATATTATTCCACATATTTTTACAAACAAATTGATACCATGTTTGTCTCTTTATGACTATTAATAACGGAATGATCGACCGTTTAACATAAATTTCTGTGCGCTCGAGCTCTTGTAATACATAGCATATATAGGCAAAAAATTACCTATACAAAATCCATTGTAGCTCTTTAGGATGCAAGGTGACCCCAATTTGTTTTCATATTTTAATAGAGTATGATTGGGAGATATGATTTCATGTCTCATTTGACCCTTAATTAACTCATGACGTCATCATAATGGCCTCCGAACTCAAAATCCCAATTTGCATATTATGACGTCAGCATATTTATGGAAAATTAATTTTATCTCTGTAAAAATGGATTGATTTTCTTCCAAATTTTGATATGTTCTAGCTGAGACAATCGTCTACAAATGTGGTCGTTCACGGTTTTTCATTTTGACAAAAGCATCATGGCGTATTTTTGCGATTAAAGGAGGCATGTCAATTCTTTACAAATTTGCGTGTATTCTCTATGGGACATGATTTTTTCTCAAAACTCGATTCTACATTCCCATCTTTCGCGAGCAATATCTCCCTCGTTTTAGCTTGGTTTACGCTTAACTTTGAGTATGTTGTAGCTGAGACAATAAGCTATCTCACATGTGCCCTTTATTTTGTCTTAAATTTTAGTTGGACCAGCCCACCTATACTTGTTCGAAACAAGTATTACAAATCTAGTTTTAATTAATATTTTTAATTTTCAAATTTAGGTTATAAAGTTTAACAAAGGCACATGCCATGTACAGGGTGTAGTTAATGATATTCATAAAATCAGATACTGGTACTTAGAATTGTGATAATAATAATAATAATTATAATTACATGTAATATTATGATTATTATTATCGTATCGTATCCCTCCCCCTCTCTCTCTATCTTTTTCCGTCTCTCTCCTCTCCCCCCCCCTTCTCTCTCTCTCTCTCCTTCTCTCCCTCTCTCCCTCCCTCTCTCTCTCCCTCTCTCTCTCCCTCTCTCTCTCCCTCTCTCTCTCTCTCTCTCTCTCCCTCTCTCTCTCCCTCTCTCTCTCCCGCTCTCTCTCCCGCTCTCTCTCTCTCTCTCTCTCTCTAATGGCTACAGTGTAGCTGCTGTAATGAGAAACGAGACTCGAGATGATTTACAATATAGGATTAATGCGCTAAGTTCTTGAGAGTCAATGGGCTTGCTTCTAATTTACACTTATTGATTTAAAGTTTATGAGCATACACATACTGTACACTGTACATCAAAGTCAAGGGGTTTAGACACTTCACCTGAGATGCAAAGGTCATGGGTTCAAACCCCAGCACAGAACTAATGTCTTTAAGCTAGGCATTTTATCAATATTGCTTCTCTCCACCCGGGTGTTAAGTGGGTACCGAGAAGGATGCAAGAGTTATATTGTACATCACATGTGGTTTGCTCAGCATTGTGAGTGTTTGTAAAAGCGTGCTGGAATGCTCCCCGGGAGTGGAGAATGTGCAATTATTGTGTTTGCAGACAAGCCTCAATGCAATGACTGAGGTATAATGTTTCTGTAAAGCAACCAGGGACGTTGTAGATATTAAGCCACATGTAAACCCAGAATATTATTGGAATATTATCTGCCAAATGAATATTAACTGTGGAAGGGAATCAAGACAAAGACTTACCGGTATTCAATCAATTTTGAATGGATTGTATCCAGCAGAACAATTTTATCTAGCAGAACACTTTTGTTGTTGTTCCGCATTCCTGAAGCTCCTACATTGTAACTGTGGCAGACACGGAACACAAGCAGCAAAGTCCAAGTTCATGATATAGATTGATTCAATAGATTTTGAACATTTTTTTATCTTGCAGTACAATTTTATCTTGCAGATCTAACTAAATATCAAGCAGAACAATTTTATATCTAGCAGAACAATTGTTTTTGTTCAGCATCCCTGAAGCTCCTAACTATGGCAGACACAGGGAACAACAGTAGCCAACTGAATAGAACTTTTTCAATATACATGTACGTATTTATATAGAGGGGTGTACGTGTACATGTTTCAAGGAACGGAGTGTTTTCCCCTAAACCCGGACCTGCATCAAGAACAGAAGGGGGGGGGGGGGTCTTACACACAACCCTGCATCAATCAGTTTTGCATTTTTATCAGCTCAGCGCTGGACTGGAACCCACGTGCATGACAGTCAGACTGATGACCCAATTGCACGAAATTGCCTCCTCCTTTAATTTTAATATACCTTTCATTGCACTCTCTGACACACTGGACTGAACGCAATCGGGAAGCCTGTTGATCGAGTGTGATCTGATGTTCGGGGGCCATTTATAAACTCATCAGCACTTATCTCCACTCAGTAAAATTAAGCGCCTGTTTCCATGACAATTCATGGGATTCGGTTTCACCTACATGCACAGCTTGCTTGGAACGATATCTATTTTCATGGACATCTAAATATTAAAATGTGACAATACAGATGAGATTACATGTACATGTACAGTATGTACATGTATTATTAAAAGAAATATGGAGAATGACTGTAGATCACGGAGGGGCTGCATTGTTGAATTGAAATAAAGAGGGGTTTTCCTTGCATTCTGACAGAATCCTCTTTGTATTAAACATTAACTAAAATCAAACTGTTATAATACTCATTATGTATGCTTCATATTTATTAAGTTGATATATCAAATGAAATTTCAATATTTACATGTACATGTAGCTCCTCTTATTTCATCTATACACTTTAGCTAGGAATATCCATAACTCCTCAGTTTTCACTATGTTGTAAGATTTAATAGTTAATTTTCGTTGATGTTATATAACATTATACACTGTAGATCTACATGTATATGTACAGGGTGTACATGTACTTTTAATGCCCTGCGTTTTCCAGTAAAATGGAATTGTCCTGGGCTATTGTATCTTCTCCTTTGTTGTGCAAGTTTGAACAATAAAGTGATGTTTAAAAAAAAAAAAAAAAAAAAAAAAATGCTGCTGAACACACATACCTTCTGGCCCAGGCTTTATTTTGTTTAAATACCAAAGATGTACAGTGTACATTGTGATTATAGGCTTTATATTGTATGTAAATTTTAGAATGTATAGGATTAGGGTTAGGTGTTACACATCTGGAGCCCCGTCTTTAATACAAAGAGTTACGATTGATCCAAATCAATCGCAAGTCCTCCAATCAATCGCAAGTTTGCAGTCTCCTATGTACATAGTTGCGAAGTAAATTGCGATTGATATCAACTCCTTGTAAGATGGGGCATTGTGAATAAGTATTAGGTGTCGGGTGTAATCCACTTTTGTAGTATAATCAGGCCATGGAGTACTAATTATCACTGATGAGTGTATTACAGTCTTGTCAAAAAATATACATTATTGGACCCTAGTACACATGTATGTACAACTTTTAGATACAGAGTGATAGAGAGCGAGAGAGAGAGAGAGAGAGAGGGGGGGGGGCGCAAACAATAGACACAGAAAATATTCAGAAAACACCTGTATACACTCTCGTTATATACATGTACATGTACATCTACTTCATATATTGGAATATTATTAGCAAATTAATTGGCTAATTACTAAAATTGTCAATATGCAGCATATGAATAATATTCACAAGCTCAATTTCCTGGAAGATACATGTAAATCTAATACTGATTGCTGAAAGTGGATTAAATTTTAATTCTGCTGGTGGTTTTTAATACACATGTGCAGGATGCAGACCTTGTATCAAACATATCTATACAGATGGCTGACAATGCATCTTACTGGTATTAAGTAATTCATCTAATAATTCAAATAATAAAGCATAAATCTGTCTCAGACTGCATTGCTTTTTTTTGTTTTTATAGATTTCCATTAAATATCACTCAGGAAAAGAATGCCCAAATGAACTGTTTCTGAGTGGCAAAAGATGGTAAACGCACCCTATGACAGTCCCAAAACTATGTACATGAATGTACTGGCAAAATCCAGTCTACAGTTTTGGTATAAAAGAGGTGTCCTCGTCCAGTGGTTTAAGCGCTTGACCTGATGTGCCAAGGTTGTGGGTTCAATCCCTGACATGCCACTAATGATGTCCTTTGGCAAGGCATGAATCTACATTCACCACTCCATACCCAGGAGAGAAATGGGGACCTGGTGAGAGCGAAAGCCCTTGTGTTTAATAGTAATTGCCCAGGTAATAATTTTATTTCGGGTACATGGATGATCCATCATTTTCTTGATGTTAACTACAAATTTCTGAACTCTTTTTAATATTAGGCCTACAGAGCAAATTGGAGGGGGCCCCTCGCAAGATATGTCACAGAGTTGCCAATTTGTATTTGATCGATCACAGCTTCAAAAATATCATCATTTCTTATTTTTAATCAGATTTTGCTTAAACAGTTGATGACCCGTTTTCTCATTTGTCTGATTCTAATGATACCAACTTACTACCAGGCTGGACTTCCCCTTTAACTTTTACAATCAGTCATACATGTACATGTAAAGGAAGATACAAATAATAGTAATAATAATAAAAAAAACGGTGCGTTGCCACAAAAGTCTCTAAGTGCTATCAGTTTTGTCCAAATCTAGAGTTCTCCCAGTTGCAATTTGTCACTTTCAAATCCAATAAGCATGCAGTAAACTCAAAACTTTCTTATTTTAAACGGATTTTGCTTATTAAAACAGTTGATGACTCATTTTCTAGTTTGTCTGATTCTATCGATACCAGCTTATCAGGCTGGACTTCCCCTTTAACTTTTACAATCAGTCGTACATGTAAAGGAAGATGCAGTTGTATGTATGTACATGTAGCTATCACTCTTGTTGGAATCTAGAGTTCTCCCAGTGGTAATCTTTTGTCACTCTCAAATCCAATAAGCATGCACTAAACTCGAAACAACGCCACGTTATCTAATTTCCTGTGCATAGAAAACCCACAAAAAATGCAATATCAGAGAAAAGGATCAGAATTGGATGCCTGTGCCTGGATATTAGTTCCATCACTTTTTCGAATCGTCATTGGCCGCAGAATTGATTTTCTTTATTGACAACATGCTGGCCAAGGACAAAGGACGGCTCCACTTTTCTGAGCGGTAGATTCGTCACAAGATAGATCATTACATCAAATGCCCTTGCCTGTTTATTACAGCACAAAAATTTATACACATATCTGTTAAGGTAGATGATTTGATGAATTTAATGAATTCATCATTGAAATGTAATGGGAATTAATTTTTTCACCAATTTACATCAAGGGTACCTGTACATGTACGATTTCTGGTTAAAAGTCCTTGAATACAATATTGAATTACAGTTTGTATTTGTCAGTTGATTTAAATCAGTGTTTTGTACAAGTTTAAATTTGAAAGATATGACTAATTTTTGTCTTTAATTAACAATTTGATTGTTTACGTGTAGAGATGAGAGAGTACCCAAATGTCAAAAGCCAAATAGTAATTTAACTACTTTTCATTTACAACCTTTTAAAAAAGTATAGAGGAATGTGCATTTCATTAACAGAATATTTACAGAATTTCTGTTTCAACTGCATCAGTCTCAGCTAAATGCTACACACTCATTTGGGAAAACAGCCTTTTGTATTTTCTTATATATATATATATATACCAATAATTTCATGATTTCATTGCAAGGGATGTTGATTCTGAATCCGTATATCCTCACATACATAGTTGATATTGATATAAAAGAGCACTCTCATGTACGTATGAATATACATTTGTATACATGTATTAGGTACATGTGTAGTATACATGTACGTCACCAGATTTTGTATCGCAGGGTTCACGGTTCAAGCCCCGCCGCAGCACCAATGTCCTTTGGCAAGAAATTAATGTATCTTTGCCACTCTCCACCCAGGTGAAGTAAATAGGTACCCAGTAGGAAGAATTTTTTTAAACGAGACCTACAGTATAATTGTTATTATTATTATTATTTACCAGAAGGGTGTTAAATCATATATTTTAACAAATGGGTATGAGGTTAAAACATAGTGAACTTGTACATTTATCCATGCGTTCACACACAAAGTCAATACTGATAAAATTACACTCTCATGTATATTTAGAATCAACTATCTTTTGCTTCTTTATGATTGAAAATGATTGATTAATAATAAATATACATGTAGAGTATGTGTGTGTGTAGTAAATTTTGGGATGCTGGGAGGACTGATACTAATGAAACCTAGTTCCTCATTTAATACATGCGTCTCACTCCCCAGAAGAAAAAAATAGGTTGGTAATGATAATGTAATGCACGTGCACGCAGACAGCACACCAACTGCATGAGAGACTGATCAAACCTCACATTTAAGATGGCGGGAATAAAGTCGGTTGCCTTGGTAACGGGTGTTCCATCTTGCAGCTGCTTATAATTGGTAGGAGTTGATCAAAGAAATGAAGGAAGAACCTCATGTGTTGCATACATTCAGAGCATGTACATGTACATGTACAGTATGTGTGTAAGAAATAGCAGCATATATAGTGACTGACATTTTGTAATGGGTACTGGCAAATTGATCAACTAGCCTTTTGTCAACAATCTTGTTTATGCATCGCTATTTTAGCAGACAACATGTTGACAAAGATTCTGATATTCTGTTTCTTCCCCAGGCGCATTGAGGCATACTTTTACAGTGTAGCTAATATTGTATTATGCACTATACAGTACGTGTACATACATACAAGAATGCTTTATCAATATTGTTGGCAACAATATTATGATAAAATGCAGCTGTAAATTTTGCATTAGACACTAAATGGAATGAAGTCATCGTTTGTCCAAAGTCCAAAGTCCAAATTCGGGATTACAAAGTGATTGTTATTTTTGTAATTTGCTCCTTTCCCTTACTCTACATGTACATGCATGTGATTCATAAATTGTTACACGTACATGTACCTCACCATTTTATTCTTACCATTTCTGTAAAGTCACATGGATTGGAAAAGAAGACCTTCGGGTATTAATAGTTAAGCTTTTACTTTTCCCGGCATCCATGCGACTCTTTTCCAAATGTACTTTTGTTTTGTATTCACTGATTTTTTTGGTCTTTGCTGCATAAATAATAATAATAATAATAATAAATAATAATAATATTAATCCTAATGACTGTTATGCTTTATTTCATTGCCAATTTTCGCTGTAGTAGGATCCCTGCAGCAGCAGTGACCTTGTTCTTGCTTTCCAGCTGGAATTTACATGTACATGTACTAACCATGTCCCTTTGACAACTGTTGATATCGGTCACAAATATGACCTGCCTTTTCAACAAAGAAAATCTAATTGAATTACAGCACTACAGTGCATTCTTGCTTTGTATGAGATGAAAAGGGCATTGATTGAAAAGCAAAGTTTTACCTTGGTCGAAAAATATTTTAACCATCTACAGTGTACTTTTGTACGTGACAAGAGTCACTATTTTGGTAGAACCTGTTTTGACCCACATTTGTACATGTAAAAAATAAACTAAATATAGTTCTACATGTACAACTTACAATTTAGTACACAAATACACATGCTGGAAGTGTTGTCTAAATATCAACCAATCTAGTTATTATTCAGGTTGATGAAATAATATTTTCCTCTCCAATTTGCAGTTAATGCTGAATATTACATTGGCTTTCACTCATCTTACACAAATCAATGTTATTAACAGTTACTTCTTTCATGAAGCTCTATTTGGATTCGCTATAGTTCAAGTTAAGTTTATAATAAATATTCATAGTTATTGTGACATTCCCCACATGACCCTCCCCCCCCCCCCCAAAAAAAAAAAAAAAAAAATGAATAATAGAATTGATAATAAATACAATAAATAAAGTAAAATAAATATCGGATGCAACTTCATTATTGTTCTCAGAGTTTGTTTTCTTATATTTCAAGAGTTACGTTAAAGCTTTCTATGGCCAAATCACTCTCTGCTCTTAATTTCCCATCCATTTTCCTTTTTTTTTTCTTCACCGACACATAACAAATATTTACTACAGAAAACAGAGTACTTTGACCATTTCAGGTCAACTGCTAACGCCCCAAGGTGCTTTTGAGGAAGAGGCAATTTTTCAAAATGCCCTAAAGATTAATCAGTTTAGAGACGGGAGGACACTAGGTACCGGTATGTTTTCATCAACTCGAGATTGCCAAAAAGCCTGCTATTTCTGATTTGGGAAATAAGTCCGAAGTTACAAATCACGTCTCCATCAGCTCGAGACTCCACCTCGAAACTCGAGCTCGAGATATTTTGCTCAGCATTCGCGCATATTGCTATTCTTCGGGCTGGTGAAGATGCACTGGACAAATAGCGGGATATTTTGCAAGCTAGCCCAAGATATCTTGGGATGATTATCTCGACCAAATATCCCGCTAGTTGCAACTGCGGGCTGATAAAGAGGCAAATTAGCTGGATAATTTGCAAATGGATAGTTAAAATGGCGGGTTATTTGGTAATCTCGAGCTGATGAGGTTCGATGATGAGGTTCGATGATGACTCTATGTGTATGTGTACATGTATGTGTTAATGCACTTCTTGCTCCCAAAGTACAGTACATCCTAATATGATCTTGGGACTTTGTCAAGACTCTGAAAGACACAAAGTTTCAACATGGTCAACAAATTAGGCAGTTCAGTGCTACAAATGTAGAAGGCCATTAACTTTATCTAGAAGTATAGCCCTTAACATCCTTCTAGCACCCGCCAGAAAAATATGTTCCTGTAAATCCTCAACTTGCCTTATTCCTAATATCTGCTCCTGTTTATCGGGAGGAAATAAAATATTTGACTACAATATCAATATCAAAGTGCCGGGTAGTTATTGACCATAGCCTGGAGGGGAGTGTGGCGACCATAAAGGTCAAACGAGATAACAATTTCTTGATCAGCCTTTTTAAAAATTTCTTCCAAGCTGTCCATATTGGCGTTGAAAGTGAACAGGGCAAATTCATAGTAACAGAAAAGAAAACACCCATTGTATATACATGTAAGACAAACTCATGACACAGCCTATTTTTCACATGTAAATCTACTTATCAGAACTATAAGATACTCAGCCAAACATTTGGGTTATGATGATAAAAACATTTGTTGAATACCGGTAAGTGCCCATGAAAGATTTTGTTCTCCTTATACACTATCTAGCATGTTTTATAAGCTGTATTGCTTGAAATAAAGTAGACACATTACCACCAAGTCACACCAAGGTCTATGGCATAATGCATGCAGTCACGCGTGACACGGTGTCCGTGTGAGACTGTCAACTTTATTCCAAGCAATACTGTACATGTATGATGATCATTATCTTTGGTAACAGAATTTCCTCACCAGAGATATTCATCATCCTGGATATTCCTGGTGATCTGTTTAATAGTGTACCTGTTATTCTGCTCGATATGCAATCTATGAGTACTTGGCAGAATGTATTGCTTCATTTGCATTTACTTGAAATTTAATGCGATAATTAAACTTGATATCCTGGTGGGCTTCTGTACATACATTGATTTCCATATCACCTGGAATAATACTGATGTGCAGTGCACAAATCAGAGTTTTGGTATCATGTTACAATAGACACTTGAGAGTAATCACAAGTATGTAGTAAGTTTTGATATCATTATCACGTACAGTAGACACTTGTGATTTATCATATGTATTTAGTTTTGATATCATTATTACAATAGGCTCTTGAGATAAGTTACCTTCCAGGTATTTTTGTTCCATATGTATTATGGGCTCATTGATTGAGGTGCCTTGGTTGAGTGGTTAAGTCGCTGGACTGTCGATCACAAGGTCTGTGGTTCAAATCCCACGGCGGCACTAAAGTCCTTTGGCAAGACATTGATCTACATTTGTCACTCTCGACCCAGGCAGGTGGTGAAAATGGGTACCTGGAAGGAATTCATTCTTTGAAATGCTAGAGCGCCGTAATGGCCGCACAGCTAAAGCCGGGGTAATATTCTCCAAATTTGGAAGGGCTTAGTGATTCTAATAAGAGCTATATAAAAACTGAGTATTATTATTATTATTATTCATCCTTTTCTTTTTATCTCCTTCCCTCTTCCATCTTCCCTCTTGCAGGAATCTGTCTCGCCGCAGGGTTAGTGATCCTTGTCATTACGCTCCTGGCGGCCATGTGTCTCAAGCAGCGCACCTACTGCGAGAAACCCATGTCATACCAACCCATAGCTGATACTTCTCTGGAAAAGGACACACAGGAACCATTCCTACCAAACTCTCGACTCTGATGTTTCCCTATAGAGCCCTAGAAGTTTGAATTTCCTCAAGAAACTGACCCAACGTGAGAAGGAAATTCTAAATTTGATAGCTGTTTCTTTTCCAGAGAAAGTCTCATAAACTGGTCTTTCTAAACCTTGAGACTCTGATGATCTAAAAAGTTGTTTTCAAGCGGTAAACCTACCGTGAGAAACCCATGTGGTACCACCCCATAGCTTATACCTCTCTGGAAAAGGATACACAAGAACCATTCCTATCAAACCATTAACTTTGTTGATCCAACAAGTCACTCTAGTACCCTTATGTTTCAAGTGCTACACCCACTTTGGGGTACCCTTACTAGATTAGATGTTCCAATGAATATATTTACATGGTGCAGAGAAACACTCTCTTGGAAGTGGCTCATAGGAACGGTAGTTACAATCCTTCATAATTAACCAACTACCGGTAGGGTTTAACAAGCAGGGTATCCATATACCCTGTTTTTCTTGAGAGTGAGGTAGACATGCAAGAACCATCGGTAATAAGCCACCGATACTAAAGATCCAACAACTTGTTCTCCAGCAGAAAACCTACCACAAGAAACCGTTACGCATACAATGGCTGGCATTTCTTTCAAGAAAGTCTTGCAAGAACTGTTCCTCATTAGCAAATTGATGTACATCTTTACCTTTACTTTACCTTTACTTTACCTTTACTTTACCTTTACCCAAGATTCTAGAAGAATCCTGTGTTCTCAGCAGTCAGGCTTTCAATCTTTATTAGAACTCAATCTCCTCTTTCAAACCTTTTTTGATGTGATGATGAAATACTGCTTGTTTCTTGCAATCCATATTTATTATATTTCAATTTATCTCATGATCTATTGTAGTACTAATCTATTGTATGTACCTTATGATTTATTTATCTATCAAATTCTTAAAGGACTTTTTTGTGTGTATGTGCAATGCACCCATGATATTTATTCCACTAGCCTCCAAATTTGAAGTGTCTTTTTAATAGTGAAAATAAGAGTGAAAGTTGAGGGGAGAGTTACACATACGCTGTAGTTAACTCACCTTCGATGTGAAATTGGCTACAATGATCATTATGATGAAACATACAGAATTACATCAGATAAATGGCAAGGAAGTGAAGTTTCTTTAACAATGGATTAGTGGAAAAACACATACATGTAGTCATCAAGCAATTTAGAAATTTATGTAAGGATTGTCTTTTTCTTGATCAATGCTGAGACCACTGATTTGTAAGTTGTGAAAACCTTGAAGGCCATCATTCAAATTTGTCAGCGCCATCTAACACGTGGTTATTAAAATCACTTTACGATTCACAGTGACCGATCGCGGCAACGTCTCCCCCCGTTGATTCGTCTGTTGAATTTCTGTCGGCCGCCGTCCGTAAATATTTGACGATGTAATCAGCGCTTCCGTCGCTTCAAATGTCAAGTGAGAGAGGAAAGTGATAGATTCTCTCGTAGATTGCGCTCAATTATTCAAGATTTTAACAGACAAGGAAATGTTTGTTGGCAGGGCCATGAATATTTCAAGGTGGATGGTTTACGGCGGATAGAAGTGTGATTGAAATCAGAGCCTGTTTGGCGCTTGACGCTAAATTAAGAAATCCCCCACATTGCCCCAAAATGGACTGGACCAGGCCTATTTCTTCTTGTTTTCGTAGAGATGTTTACCAAAAAATCCTTTAAATTTAAAGCGGATATTTCTTTATTTTTTTATCACTATGATTAGACTGTCCTAGATAAAGTTCAGTTCTGGTCATGCGATTGAAATCATAGAAATCATAGAAATCATAGAAATCATAGAGAAAGATTGATTATGTAGCACATAACAATTAAGTGTGTGTGTGTGTGGGGGGGGGGGGTTAAATCATTAAATGATGAGAACTTCAATAACTTCTGCTGAAAAAAATAACTCACAGTGAACTGCACTGCACACAGAAAGATGCCCTATGAAAACAATCAGTCCTTTTTAAGTACCCTTTTTTTTTATTTTGAAAGAGAAATTAACAAGATTTAAAAAAAAACTCAAAGAGAAGATTCTATGTATTGTACATGTAGTTTGTCATTTTGTCAATTTACAGTCTATTTTGTACATATTTGTAAATGATGTAGATCCTTTCTTGTTATGTTACTACACGAATATGAACTACATGGAATTTATCAACATTTTATCTTATCTCTCTCCGTCCGATCAACTCGCTCCATTAGATTTTCTTTTTTAAGAATACACACCCTTTAATTCTATACATAGCATGTATGTTATTTGTAAATCGATATATTACCTTCTACAAAGTGATTACATGTATGTTATTAGTGTACATGTATGTATATAGATATTTTCTGTAGTTTATTATTGCTTTTACTGAAAAATAGAATTAAGGGAAACTTGTGAAGATGCTGTTATTTCTTTTAAAAATATATAATCCAGACCCTTTTTATATCATTATTCATCGTGAATAAAAAATAGGCCCTTATCATTCTCCAGAATTTGATGCCCTTATTACAGTACTGACACATTGAAAATAATTATGGCATTATATGAGGCAACATTTTTTTTCATTGTATCAAGAAATTAATATCTCATCTTTTATCTTTTCTTCAAAATGGCAATCCTGATTTTGTCTTCTGTTTTCCTTTTCTTTTCTCCACTTTTTTCATATCTGAAAATTTGATACATAGACAGAAAGTACCCCCAAGGTGTTTTTATAAGTTTCTACTTTTTATGAGAAAACTTATTTTGAACTTTTTATATGTGTTTCCAATATAAAGCTTTTTAATGCTCCATTAGTAATGTTGAATAAGATCATGTATTACCAAACTTAGTACCACTAATCAAATTTGTCACTTAAATTGAGTTTTTCACTGTCTGGCCAATCTGAAGGTGTTTCATGATCAATTCATACTTGTGTCTGAGAGCATGCATTAACACACATAATGCTCCACCATCTTATTTATCACTTGAAATGAATGTGTGAGCAATCGTCTAAAAGTTCCAGCTTTTAGTAGGCCAAACATGCATTGCAAATGTTCTGTTTGTCACCCATAGGCTACATTCCTCTTTCCCTTGTTTTTTCTTCTTCTCTTTTTAAGATGTGGAATTTTGTTAAATAGCACTTTGAGCATGTAACACGTGACATAAAACGTATGAATTTGTTAAATTTGTAAATTGAGTTGCCGGTATGAGACTACATCACTTCAACTTGCCAGATATTCATTGAAAATGGAATGGTTTGGTTGTTGTTTAAGTTTTTAAGCATAAATTAACCTACTGTAAATGCAGGGCTTCATACTAAATAACCATTCTCGTAATGTAACCAAATTTAATGTACAAATCTTTGTTAAGTGCCTCATCACAAATGATTTGATTCACTTGTAATCAATAACTGTATTTCAATAGTCATATGAATTGCATACATTAGTTTGTTGCTAGGTAGGACAAACCTTAGGGCTTTTCCTACCTAGCAACTTGTAATAAATGCAATTTGCATTCTGATTATTGAAATACAATCATTGGTATCGGGTGAATGAAATATTTGTAGTGAGAAACTTCACAAAGATGTATATGCATTAAATTTGATTACATTACGTAAACAAAAATTGCTTTCACAGGGGATTGAAATTGTTAGGGGTTTTGTGCACTAGGCCTTTGTAAGTGTGAAGCCCTTCTTAAATCAATTTCCAAGCTTCCTCCAGGCTTTTCTATGCACCTGCATAAAACATATACATGGGCATGTACAGTCATAAAAAAAATACAAAGCATGCTTCTCGAAACCAGAGCAAAAAAAAAGGGGGATTTCATCTACTTAAAGCCTTTAAATCTATGAAAAATAAAATGGGTTTATCACAACGATGGCTATTGGCAGTCTGTGTGCATCCATTGCTCTGTGAAAGGATGTGCAATAGTATTGAGAATCAGACTTTGACCCGAGAAATCTTTGCTTAGAAATAGAAACCGGTATTAAAGGTCTTGTATTTTCTGTTGCATAGTCCCTCTCATGGGACTTACCTTTGTAGGTCCTTATGTTAGTTATCTGTAATCTTGTGCTGCTTTGTGAACACCCCAAACAATACAATTGTTTATTCATTTGTTTACACTCTTTCTGCAGGTTCTCAATCATTCTTTTAACACACATGCTCTCTTTTATGATATTTTTTCATCATGTAATCCAAAAGATGTATTTTAATTTTTAACAATTACACCTACCGGTAGTGTGTGTGGTAGGAATTCATGCATTTTGATAATCTGAATCAGATTGTATTTTCACTTCATGTATTAAATGGATTGTAATTAGATTTGGAAGCTGAAATTCAAGAAACTAAGAAAGGTCTGAAATATATTTTTAAAAAAAGCAGTGCTTTAACGGGGGATGGATATCAGAATGATACCTTGGTTACATACAGTGTATGCATTATCTTTGTTTGAACAAGTGTGTCAAAACATGCATACTATAAGCATGATTTACTCTTTCAAATATTGTATACAATTTGTTTACCAGCGTGTATGCATTAGTACTACAGAGACCCTAAATTCAGAGTAGTGCCATTTTGTGAGCCATCTGTGTTCAGCCCAAACCGTTATATTTCATGTGTGTATGTTTCTGTTAACTCTCGTTGTTCATTTTAAGTAGATACATTTTTTAGGTGCAATGCTTGCAATGAGATATTAGAGCATGATCATGAAAAAAATTATTGAAATGCAGTTATTCCTAACGGCTGAATGAAATAATTTGTAACACGGCACTTAACAAAGAATTTTGCATTCAATTTGATTATATTACCAAAATGGTATATTGGAGTAATAGAGCCAATATGTATTTCAATAATCAGAATGCAGATTGCATACATTAATTGTTTCTAGGTAGGACACATATTATGGCTTGTCATCTTGTCTAACCTAACAGCACGGAATGAATGCACTTTGCATTCTGAATATTGAAATACAATTATTCATAACAGGTAATAGGTGATGAAATAACTTGTAACACTGGACTAAACAAAGACGTATGCACTCAATTTGATTATGTTACAAAAATGGTCTATTGAAGTAATAGCATATGAATGAATGAGGAGAGCTTAATTAAAACTGCATACATGAACACACGTTGGTAGTTAGTAGAAAGCTAGTAGGCCTAACTATTTGCCATATGTACATATTAATATCTAAATGTTATCTGTACACACATATTTCTATATTTGCAATGTACTAAGTACTTTTAAGACAGTATCTTTTACTGTAAGTACATTTTTAAATGACAATCTCGCTTAATTATTCAATGCTTCAGAGTTTTATGATTGAAAAATCAGAAAATATAATTTGAACTATACCCACTGTTTGGAGTAAGTGTAGGTTGTTCCAGTGCTGGACATTTTAAATCTAAGATTTATGATCAGTATGAATGACATGAAATAACGGTTCTTTTGAAAGTATTTTAGGTAATATAACATGAATTTGTAAATATTTTTTATTAAGTTTCTATTCGGAGAACATATATGTGGTATGTATTTATTTACTTTTGTGTAAGTTACTCCTTCCCAAGATGGTAAAATAACACACTATTTGTATAGATATCATAGTATAGGGGTTAACCACTTGCCTGGAAGGGCTAAGGTCATGGGGTTGATCCCTGACATTGCACTAATGTCTGTTGGCAAGCATTAATCTACATTTGCCACTCCACACCCATGAGAGAAATTTGGACCTGGTAGGATGACAAAAGCATTTGTGTTAGTAATTGATGTATGTCCTCTCACAAAATCATAGCAAGCGCCATCGAATTTCTCACTGCTAAGTTCACCAAGAAATTATGCTACATACAAGATAGATTGCATCATTTGCATGGTATTGGTATCAGTGTTAGATTAAAAGTCACACCCCACCCCCCCCCCCCCTCTTCAAACCAAATTTGCATACCTCAAGTCCACAAAAATGAAGAAAAAAAGTAACAAATCTTATCTTTATTTGATTATTTCTTTCCTGACTTGCCAGACATTTTTTGTAAATTATGCCCCCTCCTATTTTTCCCAAATCCTGGAGCCACCTTTGTTGGTATCACCATAACTTGAGCAAGATGGCTGATTTCTCCAGAGATACATGTATTGTAACTGTATGCCAACTCCATGGATTTACAATAATAATCAGTATGGTATTTAAGTGAAGTATACATGCAGCACAAGTCATGATCCTCAGGGGGAAAAGTCTCTACCAATCATGATGAAAGTCTTCGAACATGAAGTCGTTCATCAGAAAAGCTCGTTGACATAAAGTGGAAGGAATGATGATTCGCATGATGGGAAAGTTTAATGAAAAGATGATACCGAGACCGGAAATAATAGTTATAATAATAATAATAATCTTTTGTATCCATTCCATCCCTCAAATTGGCAACCCCTGCTTCTCGGATTAGTTCTAATTGAGGGAAAGGAAGGTAGATTCATGATGGCATTTCAAGAGCACAATTTCAATCAAGTATTTTCTTCTTTTCTCTTTTGGCGGGTAATTAGGTGAATTCATTAGTCTTTTTTTTTCTCTCTTCCTGACCTAAGGCATAGTAATTATATCAAGTTTTAAAACATCAATTCGTTAGAGTGTGTTTTATCTTGTTCGTAAATTGATATATAGATTATGGTTTATCAACTTAAAAATAATAACATAACGTATTTGTTTGCGATAAATCATATTACTTCGGTTTTCATTTTTCTTATCTCCCCTCATGTTCCATTTTGTTATTCACAGATTTCCACACAACTGTTCCTCTCAATTCTGTCCGTCCGTCTCTCCCCTTTTCTCTTATTTTTCTTTATCTGTCTATCTGTATGTATATCTATCTATTTATCTTTTTATCTACCCTTTCATATATTATCTTTATAATATGTTTCTTGATCTTTCATTCTCAGTCATCTTCTCCCCTCTCTTTCTTTTCATCAAACCTTAGCCTTAATTCACAAACTTTCTTCTTTGTTTACATTTTTACCGTATTGTTAATTATTATCATAATTCATATTTTTTTTTAAATACTGTGTTCCCTTTTAGTGGTAAAGTCCAAGCATCGGGTCATGAATTACACGCCTTACGTGTGGGCGTACTATACTATAGCATTGAACTGAGCTATCCACTAGAAACTTCGTGCATCCTTTATATCGTTAATGCTATAATAAACATAATTATCTTTTTCCCAAAGGCAAAATCTAATATTCTTTTGCTGCCGTATTTGTGATTCCACGCTGAATGGCAATTTATAATGAAAGCATGACGCTTATTGCGCGTAGGACATTCAATCATTTTTGCATGACTGAGCCGTGCAATAATGTTCTCGAATATAATGCGTTTATACGCAAATTAATCACATAAATGAAATAATAATTGATATTTCTCGTTACGGGAGGTGCTCGTGTATGATATTATTACATGTTGACATTCGTGTGTGTGTGTGTCTGTATGTTGGCACTAACATAACAGTGTACATTTCTAACAGTCAGTGGCTTACTTCGAATCATCGGCTCATCGCGTCCGGTCGGGTTGTCGGGTTACACGACATTTCGTACGTGAAACGAAAGCGGAAGATCTCGCGACCTTTCGTAGATTTGCCTTAGGGCTTTCACAAAGTGTCGGTTACATTGGACCAGACCATTTGTAGAAGGAGAGAGTTATTTCACAAACATTACCCCCGAAATGTTGTGAATAAAGGGGCATGTTTTCACATAAGGTCGGGTAACGCGACCACCCGACCCGACCCGACCCGACCCGACCCGACCCGACGCGATGACCCGGTAATTCGAAGTAAGCCCATTCAGTTTGGTCAAGTCATTCTGGGATCATGTATCGAAAATCGAATCGACATGAAATTGTGCAGTTGGTTCAGTTTAGAGAAACACAAGCCCTTGTTTAGAATTACGAGGCATTGATTTTGTTGTTGTTGGAAAGACAATTATAAATGTTTTTAATCGAAGTGGAGTTTAACTTTGCGGTGGAGAAAAACTTACTCATTTTTACCTTGTTTAAACGTTATTCGATCATGTCGTTTTAAATTGAAAATCATTCCCGTTTTTATCAATTTTTGTACAAAATTTAATGTACAATTATGTCATTCGTGCTTTCCACTATAGTAAGTGTACACAGATTGTGAATTGTTTCATTTTGTTCACAGTTTTGACTTGTGCACAAGTTTTATTAATAAAAATGGTTTAAAAAGTATGAAATGTTCTATGTGCAATTATTGTCTCTGTGATGTAAGTTTCGGAGAATGGCACAGTTGATCGTTGCAAATGTGTATTCTTCCTTCTCTCTCTCTCCCTCTCTCTCCCTCTCTCTCCCTCTCCCCCCCTCTCTCTCTCTCTCTCTCATCTAATACGGTCTCTCTCTCGACAGACGTTGGCACCGTTAAACGAGTAGTTAAAAGCAAGACCAAACCTGAAGGGGGAAGAGTGCACCCGAGACAAGCGAGATTTTTTTTTTATCGGCCTTCTCTAAATCTACCAGTTAAATATCCCTTGACGGCTTTTGTTACACTCCATTTCAGTCCCTTTCAGCTAAAAAGCCTTCCGATCGCTTTCAATCCATCGAATAGGGCAGTCTGCATGCAACTAGGCACGTATCATTGGCGTTTAAAACATTTCATCCCCATTGCCATTGTGCCGAGACAGCAAGAGAGCTATAGGCTACCCCGTGGGATGTTTTTCGTCGCATGACTTTTGATGAAATCTGACAGATAAATTGCCGCTGCTTTTTTTTCTTCTGATTGGCTTCAGGGCAGAGAACATTAAAAATATCCCTTTGCTGTCTTGAAAGCGTGTATAGGTCAGACCCTTTCCCCCCATATTTTTAACGGGCGTGCTCCTTGCCATTTTATTAACTTTGTTTCATTTTTTCGGATACTGTCTTGTTTGTGTGTTTCTTTGTTTTAGGTGTACTTGTGTCATAGGCCAATTGCAGGGCATGATTAACCTTTTTGAGAAATCATGTACCTACTCAAAATCCTTGTTATTCTGCTCCCTTCCCCTTGTTTCTCCCTCTTTCTCTATTTTGGATCATTCTAATCTACCCTCTGACGCTCTCTCTTTTTTCACTTTCACCCTGTCTCTCTCTCTCTCTCGCTCTGTCTAATTTGCTCTCTTTCCCATTATTAATTTTGTGAACCTTTGTTTTGCTATTTGGGAGGGGGGCACGTGCTCTCGGGGGCTACGCCAATGTGTGATTGAGCGATAAATGGAGAGGTATACTCGTATCTTTAGGGTCTAATACCTATTAGAACCGTTTCCTGACATTGTGACCAGGGGGGAATAGAGAGTGCCAAGGCATAACGATGTGTTTTTTTTCCGTGAACCACCAAATAATATACCTTTTCAAAGTGGCGAGTTTTGGTAAGGGTGAAGATTACTTTTTTTTCTTCTGACTTTTTAGTTCTTTTACGTTCCCATGAAAAGCTGCACCTGCCGCTCTCAATGTCAGAAAAGGACTAGAAAAAGTGCACAATTTTAGTACCATAGATCCTTATTTGATTACACTGAATTTTGTATGTTTACGACTTAATAATAATGTAAACCTATATATTTTTCTCTCTCAAACTCTGCTCTTATACTGAACTCAGGCTGAACTCAACTTATAAACTCTTGCTCTCAAATAAACGTCTTTAATAGTCTAATTGCATAAAAGAAAAAGAAAATGATGCCTTGACTAGATAAGATTCTGAGTTGCATTGAGTTTATCAAGAGAAACTCAATTTCATCAAATAAGAACACAAGTGACATCATAAATTAAGAAAAAAAATCAGAAACATAAAACTGGAATAGTACAAGATACTGGAAGAACGCAAAAAGAAGGAAGAACTAATATACAGTATGGAAGGGTGGTCATGAGGTGTTCTGAATATAATTTGAGCTAAACAATTGAACCATGTGAAGTGAAAATGGAATTGAAATGGTAACACATGAGGTAGATATTAAATGGAAGAAATCGGGTGTGTGCCAATGATATTGATGTGTGGACTAGGTGGAGAAGGGAATGGAGGTCATGCGCTGAAATGAAATGAGGTGCAAAACATAGAGTTTGGAGAGCAAAATATAAAACCATAAAATTGAAAGTAATCATCAAATGCTACAAAATATACCTGTTGCAATTATAATAATGACGATGATGATAATAATGACAATCATAATAATAATCATAATAATAATGAGGATAATAATAATAACTCATGGCACTTAGACATTGGCTAACAAAGTAACTAGCGCTCAAACAAATCGGGTTCCTTTTCACACCTGGGTGGAGAGTGGCAAATGTGGATTAACGTCTTTCCAAAGACAGCAAGATTTGGTCAAATATTATTTTCAGAATACTCACAATATGTTATCATTCCTGTTCATACTACATAAAAATAATTCAAGGTAACTTATGGCAGGTTTGTTTCTATAATCAATGAATATTTAATGTGCTCAAAGCGTACCGGACGGACAATAATAATCATGTCATTTTATTATGTGTAAATATTGATGTGGGGATATTAGATTTCAGTTAGCCCGTGTTGTGTGCGACAATTACGATGCACTTATGTTGGCGTCATATGAGTGTTGTTTCATTTCCGTTTAATAAATTGGCCAACATAATTATCTTTGAAGTCCGGGGATGGTGATCTGTCTGACATTTGACATAAAGTAAAACTGCGTAGCTACCGGTGAGCACAGGGGAACACGTCCTTCAATAAAATGACAAAAGATAGAAAGAAAGAGGGGGAGGGAGAAATGAAAATGCTACGACGCTCTCCTATGTATATAATTATATACACTTCTCTTTAGTCAGCTAATAATAATGTCCTTGTTAATTTGGATTCCATCAGCCGAGTAAGACCAGAGCGCCGCCCCTCCCTTACGAAGCTGGTGCCCTCTCAATGTCTGGACCCATGCTACGCCACTAATCACAATACAAAATCATAAATATATCCGGGTTGTTTATCAGGCTTGTCTGATTTTTTTTTCCTTCTTCTTTTTCTTCTTCTTTTTCTTCTTCTTCTTCTTCTTCTTCTTCTTCTTCTTTTTCTTCTTCTTCTTCTTCTTCGACTTCTTCTTTCTTCTTCTTCTTCTTTTTCTCCTTTTTTTCTTCTTTTTGTTTCCTTTGTCATCTTCTTCCTCTTTTTCTTCTTTTTTTCTTCTTTTATCTTCTTTTTCATCTTCTTCTTCCTCTTTTTCTTTTTTTGTTGATAATTCTTCTTCCTCTTCTTCTTTTTTTTCTTTATTTTATTTTTCTCTTCTTCTTCATCTTCTTTTCCCTCTTCTTCTTCTTATTTTTGTCCTTCATCTTCTACTTCCTCTTTTTCCTCTTTTTCTTCTTCTTCCTCTTCTTTTTCTCTAGACCATGTGTATCATGTAAAGATGCCTAATACCGAAATACAAGAAAAATATTCCGGTGAAAATATTGATAGCAAAAATAATGCGCTTGAACTATGGCAATGCAAAAAACATGATTTTAGACACGCACAGCACAAATATGAATTTCAGTGAGAAAGGGTAAGCGTGCTCAAAAGGCAAAGCGAGGCAGCCAACTTGTCGAGCGGAAGGTCTGGTTTTACAACATTTGTCTCAAATCATTTGATAACCATGGCGGCGTCATGCCTCGTCATGGCCAAATTAAAATTCAAAACATGACAATATTGTTTCGCGGGCGAGGAACGAGAGAGGGTGGAGTAAATTCGTTCATATGCAGTCTGTACCAAGCGCTTGGAGTCAGCGGCCTTTTAATTTCCAACGAGGGGTGGGTATAGGGGAAGGCATGAACCAGGCCGGGTTCCGGGCACCATTTCAAAAACAATTCATCCTTAATCACATTGAATTGCATGTTAACTTCATAATAATTATATTATGAAATAAGTGAATTATATACGAACGTCGGCGATTTTGTACTCAAGGACGGTTTTGTCAAACACTGCCCTGGAACATTGGCCCTGAAAAAAAGTTCGTGAGCTTTCTCATAACTTTTTGTCATTTTGGAGATATATCATTGCAGACAATGACTCCTACTGAAGGAGTTCTCTTCAATGCTTTCATATTTAGAATACGATGGGAAATAGTGGAAAGTTTGACCAAAACACAGTGTGTAAAATAGGATTACCTTGTACCCGTTTCTGTGAGCAGTCCATGCCGTTTTCAACAAGGTTGAATCCAATTCTTTGTATTTTGATCATGCTCAAACCTCACAGTATTCATCAAAATCATATTGACTACACCACCAACAGTAATGATGATGACCAGCATGATCACTTACTTCACTTTATCTGTAAAGGCTCGATTAAATTGATATGACGCGGGAGGACCTTGGCATTTTTTAATAAAATTAAATGTATTAAACAATTGAGTACTGGTAATGCGATTGCATTGTGAAAGAAAAGGTGTGGAATGGATCAGAAAAGTTGATCATATAGCATGTAAGTAATGGTGTGTAATGCAAGGTTCTAGAGTCATCAAAATCATCATAAATTTGGCAGAGTCTTGGTAAAGTAACAATCACTTACACAGATAGATGTATATGGGACAACACACATGGTGTCGGGGCTGCGAATTTTTTTTCCGTACTCGAGAGGGCAAATACCCCATGTGCGCATGCGCGTGGACTTGTGATTTCTCTGCTACTGTATGTATTCGCATCTACTGTGCACGATTCGCGTTCTACGAGTAAACGATGGCATAGTAGTCTTCAAACACAGACTCTGATTTGCCAGTTTGACAAAACAATTACGCATATGGCTCTCAGCAGTAATACAGAGAGTGCGAGCATACTGGAGGGAGGGCTAGAGAGAGAGAGAGAGAGAGAGAAAGAGAGAGAGATATAGAGAGAGAGAGAGAGAGAGAGAAAGAGTGTGAGAGAGCAGTGGCACAATACATAGGCCTACCATGGGGTCTGGAATCATTAAACTACACAAACTTGCATAAAATCACTACTCATCAATACACAATATATTATTATGTCCTTGCAGACTACTATACTACACTCTACACATTGAGATGCATTTCTAACGCACGCACCAGTAGGGTCTGAATCATACATCTACGCAGACTTGAATAAAGTACTTCTCAGCACACTACTAGTATGTTGTCAAACTGTCAGATTAGCGTCTGTGCTTGCAGACTACTATACCATTCTATACAAGTTGCAATGTATTTCCATATGCACTACTGGGTCTGAATCATACAACTACACAGACTTGAATAAGCACATCGCGACACATACGCATATTGATTTGTCAAACTGGCAAATCAGAGTCTGTGTTTGAAGACTACTATGCCATCGTTTACTCGTAGAACGCGAATCGTGCACAGTACATGCGAATACATGTACATTTCGTATGGGAAGTAGCAGAGAAATCATAAGTCCACGCGCATGCGCACATGGGATTTTTGCTCTCTCGAGTACGGAAAAAAAAATTCGCGTCGGGGCTAGTACTACCCTGATTTCCTTATCGTTCTATGCTCATTACTCAGCCAGTATACATTTTCTTCCAAAATTGTTTGGCACATGACATTTATTTGTAATCTTGACCATTCAGTGTAAGTTTCGTTAGATTCTGTGAGAATTCATTTTCTTTTTTTACCAGAACTCAAGTTTATCTTTAAGCTTTACATTTCTGTATCTTTTAATCGGTAATAACGCACAAGTTCTCTGTTCCACGCAGTGGCCATTCATTCACGCGTTAAAAAAAAGGACCGCGGCTGCTTTTTGTGACGTTTCACCGCACCATCTCTGCATAAGCCTTTAACGGTATTGCCCGTTTCAAGCACAGTTTTTCGATAACGGCGTAGCCAATTTTTCAACAGTTAATAGGTAGGGGAGGGGTAAGGGCATGACCAGCTCACAAATATCTCTCAAACGATGCCTTCATTTTTTTTAGGCCGTTTGTATTACGGTTTCTTTAATCTCTTTGGCTAAATTCAGAACTATTGGGCATCAACAACAGAAGTGAAAAAAAATCCATTTGTTATTATTCATAATTCCATCCATGTAGGGCCAGTGGGGAAAATGTAAAGGGGAAAAATGACCCGTGACCTCTCCAACCTTAAAACCCCTATCTGGTAAAGAAAGGGTACACAAAACATATTTTTACCTACTGGCTGACTATTTGTTTTTATTATTATTATGATTATTAATTGTTACTATTTATATGTAATTTGTCTAAAATGTTGCGTTGTCACTGACATTAATGCATTACCATTGATTTATTTCATCTATTATGATTCTAAAAGGATATGTAATTAGACCAACTGGCCACGAATAATTTATTATCAATAAACAATTTTAAATAAATAGATGAACTTATTATTACTGTTATCATTATAATAATTGCTATTCGATTTGGCTCGGTTGATATTTTTCGATAGTTTGTGTTGTCTTTTTGTTTGCATATCAGAGATTTCCACAAAATGTGCCCCCACTTTTACTTTTACAAAAAAAAAACCTCGATCCGCCTCTGATTAGTCTGTAATTGACAGACTATTCCGCTTTTGTGCAAAATCGCCGTGACCTCGGTGAGTAAAAGCAGATAAATGAAGAGAAATTGGGCAGGAATGAAATGACTGCTGGCTTGACAGATTGTTCTAAACATGTCCGACTCGAGGTAGGTCTACATCCCGACCCTCTTAAATATATCGGCCGAATTTTGAGAGGGGGAGCGGTACCGCGCCCCATAAGTTCACCACCAGAAAAAAATGTCTTCCCATTTCAAATTTTTGATCATCATTTTTGAAAAAGAGGACATATTTGTTTTCTTCTCCAGTGTAAATAATGTATAATATTTAACATGCTTTGCCATGAATTTCATAACATTCGTTAACATGGAGAGTGGATGGATTTATCTTTAGTTATTCAATGAGCCATCTGCTTCACAAGGCTTTTTTTTTTTAATATTAATTTTAAGCGGAAAATTCTATTACATTGCACTTCGCTCGTGAAATCTGCTGTATAGCGTAGTTGAAGTAGGGCGGGGGGGGGGGGGGGGGGTAACCCCTCCCCCTAAAAATGATACATTAAACATTCTATTGGAAAATGTAAAATTCGATTATTCCTATTTATTTTGTAAGCACATTTATTTTCTCTCTCCCACGCCACACACACAAACGCACCTTAACACATGAATAAACTAGCAACGCATAAATGACTGGCTCTGGATATATGGAATGTTAAAAATGGGAAAGGTGCTTTTAACGATTCCAAATACACTTCAAAATGTTAATAATTAAACACCCTACAGCTGTCTTGATCGTTCTCTACGTGAACATTGCGCAGGAGAAAGAGACATTAATAAAGACAGTTCAAAGAATAAGTCAATCACAAAGTACAATGAAAAGCCAAAACGGTAGGGGCAGAAAGGCAAAATCAATTTTATAAACGCCTTACAGCGACGGCAAGGGACACCGGCTCCTTGACGCACTACTTTAATATTGCATGAACAAACCCGTTCAGAAACGAAAATTAAGTGACTCTGTTTGAACTCCGTATTAGAGTCAGGAAACAGGTGGTGCATAATTATAAAGCAGATTAAACATTGTGTGCGAAATTCTCATACACATTATGTGTAGGTGTCGTAGTCGAGTGGTTTCATCACGTGACTTGAAATGCAAAGGACGTTGGTTCGAGCCCCGGTACAGCACTGGCGTCCTTGAGTAAAATATTTCTACATTAAATCTCAACACCGAGTGCTAAATGGTAGGATGTGAACGTCACTGTGGTTGGATAAGCATGATTTTCGACGTAAAATACACTAGATAAGATATAAATAGGGCAGCATTAGGGTTAGGGTTAGGCAAATCTTATTTAATCAGTTGTAGAGGCAAGTTTCTAAAACAAAATAACCACAACGTAATGTAGCCACGGTAACGAATTTTGATCCATTTGCATTCATTGCCGTTATTGTTAGGGTTATGGCTAGGGCTAGATTTATCCTTAGGTTTAGGGCTAGGGTTAGGGCCGTTGCCATTGTTAGAAACATGCCTCAGAAATTATCAAATAATGCTTAGCCAGCGAGGTGCCGGAAAATCGTCATAAAAAAAAATGATGTGGGTATTCATGCATCTGCCTAAAGCCATCCCGTTTCTTTATTTTGCGATTGAGCTAGAAAAAGGAAATTTTAGGAGGTTCTAAATGTTATTTCCTCATTAAAATATTGATTTCTGGTGATTTTATTTTAAGGGACGTGTTTCCAGAATAAAGATTTTCCCTTTTATTGAAATTCTTTTGCGACACCACGGTTAAAGAATGTTGGTTTAAGTATAATTAGCATTTAAGTGAGAAATGGTCATGAAATGATGAAGACCCATAATAGGACGGGTGGCTGATGTTTCCCAGTTTACAATTATATATATGTGGATTGCAATTTGATTTCGAACAGGTTTACCACAGCGGTTCTTTATCGAATGTATAATGACTTCATTGAAAGCATTAATTTACTTTTGAGGTTTTATGGTATATGAATTATTTAACCGCACGTACTGCTGTCTGTCTACGTTCCAAAGTCTCATGTGCTATGACGATGTTAGAGAAACTAACACAGTATCAAACGCTTTCAATTCCTTTTATTGGGGGGGGGGGGGGGGGTTAAATTTGACTCAGTTTGAAAAAAAAGAAAAGAATAATAGGATATTTTAGATATTATTAACATGATGATGAGGATGAAACTTGCATTATGATGACATTTTAATTTATTGTCCACACGCTAGATAAAAAATAGAATTAAGTGTTCGGGCACCTCGCTGCCGAATACATGTATACAAACATCAGTATGCGGTAATCTCGGTGCACAAATATTAGGATATTCGGGCATTCTACATAATAATTATGTTCTTAAATGTTGCGAGCAAATGAATCGAACGAGCTTGGTAAAAATATAGTTTTGATAGAAATGATATATACATTTGGGCACCTCGATGTCGAATAGAAGGCTACCTTGTTGCTAAAATATGGAGATATTCAGGCACTTCGCTGCCTGACATCACCATGCTTCAAAGGTCGCGATCGAGCGAAGCGAGCGAGGAAGAAAGACACTTCATGTTCTTTGAAATGCTTTTACCTCATGACAAAATAATGTACCCTAGCAGTATCTAATATAACTTATATTAAAAACCTTAAAGGTTTTTACGAAATCGACGTTATTCCAAAACGTTAACATTTTGTGTTACTAAAATTCTTTCGCGCCACCCTTAGAGATGTCTTACGGTACCCCAGTTTGCAGCGGTACCCCGGTTGAAAATGTTGTACTAAGGAAAATAGTTAAAAGTCTCAGACCGTCTATAACTATTTAAACAAAATTACGAATTTTATCAAAATAATATAATTTTCCATGCGATTTCATTTAACACTACCAATCAAAATGTTCAAAATACTTCGTATTACAACAAGTGATGAAGAGTAGACCCACATACAGAGAGAAAAAATGACTGATGATGTTTGCCAGTTTATATCATGAAAACGTCACAATTAGAAACGTGTGGAATGCAATATGGTTTCGACAGTACAGGGACGGCTCCACCTGTTTTCGCACTCATTTTTAATATACTGGTCTTTGTGTACTTACACGTTCGCGCGGTAAGTCATCGCCTCGGGGTGTTATGGCTATTGAGCCATACGGTCCGCAGGCTTGGAAAATAATTTACCCGTCAATCAATCAAGCGAAATGCGTAATGATATGGATTTTTCATAAATCCGCAAGAATTATGAACGGTTTACCTCTTATAATAAATTCATAATGAAAAATCCCGAAAGGTAACGATAAGCGGACGGCCGTAGTACCGGGATTTTGGGCTTAGTGGCTCGAACGAGGTCTGACGTTTTTGGAAGGGTTGCTATATAGTGTGGTTTGAAATCCATTATGAGTGGCGGAGCTACGAGGTGGATCTAGGACAGGGGTAGGGGCGGCTCCCACTTGGAATTGAGAGTGTATTTCACTTCAGATTTATCTGATCAAAAAAAAAAATAAAACAGATCATTTGATAATGTAAATAAATATTTTGCCATAAGTTACGATTTTTTAACAGCTTAATATTCCGTTACCTTCTACTGAATATTTAAACATATCAAGTCTACTTAATTTGTATTCCTCTTAAAGTCAGCCACTTTTGAGTGTTTTTATCACGACCCTTAAGTAAATCGGATGTTTGCATTGCATTCGCATTAAAACAAATGTATTTACTTACTTTCCTTTTTACATCCACAGTTACTATATTTGCTACTGAAGATATGAAACTATCACGTAAACTTTACTTTCAGTCTTGTATCTTTTCACAGCTTTGAATTGTCTCATATTAAACGGTCTTCAAATCAAGGCTCTATCGTGTTTCTCATGCATATTTTACGCTCGTGCTTATCATCGTAAACTCTCATTTCTCGTACCATCTGTTACTCGCTACTGAACATGTGAACGTATCATTATCATTTAAAAGAAATAGATTTATTTGTTATATACAATCAATTTAATGCGTATCCAGGGGCAAAACGACCGCCCGATTAGTAAAATATAAAGAGGAATAGAAGTGGTTAAAGGATTACTCAAATGTTTTGGGTTTTCCCCCTTGCTTTCGTCTGAAGATATGAACACACTAGATATTAATTTTTACTTCACACTTCATTATATAGTCGATAAGTATTCGAGTGGTCTTCCGTAGCAAATTGTGTCTTCGCATTTCAATTGTGACTTTCTTTGATGGAGATTTAAGTATCTCGTCCTTCTTCTGATAAATCTATATGCATTTTAAAATATTCATACCCTTTCCAATTTATGTTATTTAAAGTATGTGAAAAACTAATTTGTCTCAATTTATGTTTCATGAGAATGTGACATATTAAAGCTAAACTCTGAAACTATTCAACAAAGTCCCTATTTTAACCAGTCCACCTTACATTCCTGAGTTGAGTAAAAACTTACAAAAACATCAAATTGACAAGGGGTATGAACAATTCAGTTGATTACTGTAGATCCACGCCTATTGTGCACTTGATTGTATTGTCATTATTATATTCAAAATCTCCTTCAGTGCTTTATGTGTCTTCTCATTTCAATTGTTTTCTTCATACCTCTCGAGATAGGGGAATTCGAATCTTTACGAAAGAGATGTCGTGTCTGGTTGCTCAACCAAGAGTACATGTTTTAAAATCTTAAGTTCTGCATTCCTTTAGGGACAATGCCCCAAGGAAAACCCTCGCAGGATCACAAGGGCATCAATTCATAACCATGATAAAGAGAATTCGATATTATTTGATTATCTCGGATAGATTATGATACAAACAGCATTTCCATAATTATTTGGAAGCAACTGCCAATATATACCCCCGCCCCTTGCGAGTATATACCCGACCAGAGCGCCACTGTAATATACGCATGACTGTCTGATATTGTAGTGCTATAATGACATCAAGGCAATAAGCTATTGATCAATATCGGGTAACAGGGACCCGTTTCACAAAGCCTTTTATTCAATGACAAATTAAGAAAATCTCTGACAAGTTTGCTGATAACCAATCAGAAGCAAGGATTTCACTAGCTTATAACATAAACTGTCATTTGTCACTGATGACTAGTTTTGTGAAATGGGGCACTGGTACCAATCGATGAAACAACAGTAACACAAACAACAACAAATGGATAAACGAACGAACGAATAAAAGCTACATTCATGATATTACCTCGCACACAAAGTATTCTGATATTTCTGAATATGAAACTTACCAAAGCTTCAGTTGAGAGCGGGCATTCAAGAGAACTGACATCGTACTAGAGAATACGACCTTCGAACTTGATTGATCTGAATGGAAGCAGAATAAAGCAAATCAGCGAAAAATAATAAGTCGAAAGTATGTGATAAGTCGAATAAGAATTCAAAAAGGCATTCTGACTTTTGTGAAAATGAAACTTACCAAAGCCTCAGTTTAGAATGGGCATTCAAGAGAACTGGCGTCGTATAAAAGAAAACGATCTTCTGACTTGGTTGTTATGAATAGAAGCAAACACCAAAACAAAGCAAACTCATTGAAACAAAATGAGTGAAAGTTTGTGATAATTCGAATAAGAATTCAGAAAGGTATAATCCTTTGACAAATTAAATTACTATAAATATGGCAACGATGGTGAGTAACATCATAACTGGGCTTTTATACTGTCTTGTTAATTCCTAATGAACTACAAAATTAAAGGCCTAATAGAAATTTCCTTTTATTATCAGTTGTATTATGAAACAAACGTAAATTTCTCTCCTGGTCTTAGCAATGGCAACCTTTTTTTTTGTCTATTCAAATTTAATTTAATTAGATGGCTGAACAGTTAAAATAGGATCTTCGTTCGAGGAAAGAAATTGCAAGGCACACTACCAGACCCTTCCCCCATACTAAGCAAGAAATTAATTTATTCAATTTATCTACATTGACCTTTTAAAGCTATCCACATCAACCTGGACTTTGATGAAGTTCCAAAACCTCCCTTAGTTACCATTTTGTCAATGTGCATCTCGCTCTGAAATGTCTGATCTAATCAACAAAAAAGGAGAAAATTGCCTACTCACACATGGAAGCTCATTTTGCTGTTGTAAACACCATGAGCCCTTTGTCATCTACAGGTTATTATGGTTGCCCCATTTTACATGAAACTTCGGCGCAATACAAAAAGTGATCTTTAGCTATGGTGAGGGTAATAGAAGGTAATGAAATACTATAAAATGGAATGAAACGGAATATAAGAGAATAGAATATAAACGAATAAAGTCGAACAGGAAAAATAGAATAGAAAAGAATAGAGTAGAATAGAATAGAAAATAATAAATTAGAATATAATAAAATAGAATAGGAAAGAATTCATCTATGTCCATATCATATTTTCAAACAGGACCCATTTTGATGTACATGAATAGGCTGATAGGCTGTTTTCTAGTACAGTGCGTGGGTTTAAATACAAACTGATAGAGCTAACGTGCTGACTTCATCATAAACATAAATAAGATTTTCTCTTTATATTCAATAAGTTCACGTAAAGGAAAATGAGCACAGACCTAGCACATATGTGCCCAGGTCTTCAGTGTAATGACGACAACGACCTCGACTATTCATTAACCTTTATGGATACTCGGCGAAGAATAGACTGTGCCTTTAACATCTTTACAAAATAGGCGAAGGCCACAATGCGATCTCGGCCTCGCGATTGGAGAGGCGGGAAAAGAATAACGCTTGCAGTCGACCATAAATAAACGCATTCCGATTCTTCCCCTTTCCGTCCAGCAGACGTTCGCGTTGTCATGGTAACTGTATCAACATGTGTCGCCGTCTCGGAGCAGCACTTGATGAAACGTCTTTGATTAAAACTTGCGGGTGTGTTTACGAGAAAGAGGAGCGTTGTTTCGTTTCGGGGTTTTGTAACACGTTTCAAGTAGCTTGTATTCAGCAAGGTGAATTCCGTGCCTGGATGAATTTGACGTAAACTGAAAAACGCACTTTAACTATACAGTATGAGCACTATTTTTCTTTTTTTTTGCCCCCGAAAATATGAGCACTAATTTTCTTTGCCTCCCAAAATGTGAAAATCACGCCGGCCGATATTTCGATTAGAGGGGGGGGGGGGGGGGGGGGGGGGGGGGGTGCAGGGATGGAGCTAATTTGACGTTTCATTATAATATTAGAGAAAAAAGATGATTCGTTGTACCGTGCTCGCCTATTATTCCTTGTCTGAATTTTCAAAATTATCGCTTTCTCTCTCCCTCTCCATCATCCCCCACCATCTCTCCTTCTCCACTATCTCTCTTTCTCCCCTCCCCCACCACCATCTCTCGCTTACTCTCTCTCTCTCTCCATCATTCCCCCCCCCCCCCCACCATCTCTCCTTCTCCACTATCTCTCTTTCTCCCCCTCTCCACCATCTCTCGCTTACTCTCTCTCTCTCCATCATTCCCCCCATCATCTCTCCTTCTCCACTATCTCTCTTTCTCCCCCTCTCCACCATCTCTCGCTTACTCTCTCTCTCTCTCTCTCTCTCTCTCTATCCATCATTCCCCCACCATCTCTCCTTCTCCACTATCTCTCTTTCACCCCCTCTCCACCATCTCTCGCTTACTCTCTCTCTCTCTCTCCCTCTCTCTCCCTCTCCATCTTCTCTCTTTCTCTCTCTCTCTCTCTCCCTCTCTATCTTCTCTCTTTCTCTCTCTCTCTCCACCATCTCTCGCTTACTCTCTCTCTCTCTCTCTCTCTCTCTCTATACCTCTCCATCTTCTCTCTTTCTCCACCATCTCTCTCTTTCGATCTCTTCCTCTCATCACATCATTCTCTATATTTCACCTCCCTTCTCTCTGTATCTGTTTTCCTCTCCACCATTTGCCTTCCCTCTTATTCCCTTTCTATCCCAATCCATTTTCATCCAATCCATTATAAGCACTAACAATTTTAGCCCCTTAAAAACTTCTGCTTTCGAGAATTGAATAATATACAAATATACACTGCCTTGAGAGGTTCTGGTTAAAACTATGCGCAAGAGGTGACTCCAATAGTACTATCTGCTGAGGGGCACAGCCCCGAAGCAAATGGTACTTTGGAGTCACCGAGGCCCATAGTTTAACCAGTACCTCGAATAGAAGGCATGGTATATTTGTTCTATATCCTGCATCAAAAATTTATTTAAAAAAAAAAAGAAACAACATTTTTGGGAGAAAAAAAATTTAGAACAAAGAAAATGTCAATTTTTATCTAAAAAGATTTTTTTTAAAAATTTCTTCATAAAATTAAGATTTGAAGAAAAAAAAATTGATTCAATTAAAAAAAAATTCACTTTTTTTTTTCAACTCCCAAATAGTAAACCAAAATAGTACTCTCATACAGTACTTTCTAAAAATAGGTCAAATATTTTTGGTCATGTGACGGGCTCTCAACCAATCAAAAGCCAACAAATTTTTGATGCAGGATATAATAAAAAAAAATATACCGGTGCTCCCAGAAAATTTAAATATTTCAAATAGCGCCTAAGGCCATTCCATGGTAGCAAAGATTGTAGTCAAGAAACAATGCTTTAAAACTAAAGTAATATCAGTCTTGAGAGGGAGCTATACAACATAAAGAGTTTATTATTTATGATTTCATCACTTTCGACTCGATTTCAACCGCGATAACGATCAATGAATATTGTAAAGTCACATTATGCTTCCAACATGTTCATTTGAACCTAATTCTTGACCCCATACAAAAACGTTGTATTACATTTAACACTTATAAGCCCGGCGTTCAGTACAGGATCCGAATGCGATCCGATTCTTGAAGAAATGGCAATTATATTCAAGTTTCAAGTTTATGGAGGAAAATGGCCGCGTTTCGCATGTGGACGTGATTTGCGTCGAGAGCAGTTTTGAGCAGAATTTTATCACCGGTGACGAATATGTGTGACTTATAAACGGTAAATTCTATCAATTTCAACTCTTCTGTGATACTGTGTTAAACTTATAGTCAATATTACGAGCAGATTTATGCGTAATCATGGAGAATAACTCGCCACTCAGTAAGAAACTAAAGTTGAACAATGAGCACGCGGACTCAGCAGTTCCTCACCAGGCTTCCCGGCAACCGCCGGGAACGTTACAGTGTGCGACCCCCCAGCGAAACGGAACATTCTCTCATCAGTTTCCCACTCTACCCCAGCGGCAGTAGCCGACCTATCAATGAACAAGCCACCACAATGGTTCGTACAATTCTTTGCTGATTTTGAGAATAGACAAGAGGCTCGTATTGAGTCACTTCTCGACAAAAAACTGGGTGACCTTACTTTTAAAGTCGCAGATCATGAAGAGAAGATCAAATGTCTGTCTTTTGAAGTTGATAATATGAAAGATGCTGTACAGGCCTTGCAAATAGAGAATGGAAAGCTGGAAAGCAAGTTAGACGATCTTGAAAATCGTTCTAGAAGAAATAATCTCGTAGTCTTTGGGATCCAGGAATCAGATAACAAGGAAGACTGCAGGAAGGTGATTCAAGATTTCATGCGTTTTGCAGAGGTGCCTGAGGATGTTATCAAGGATATTCAACGATGTCACCGTACACCATCATTTCGGCCCCAGGTAAAGGAGAATTCTCAACAATATCCCAGGAGGATCCACTTAGGTTTTGGCGCCTACACTGCGAAAGAGAGGGCCCGAAAAGCCTGCATTAAGAAGCTTAAGGCTACTACATCATTATACCAAGACCACAAGGTTTTCGTTGCGGAGGATCTCTCGCAACGTGTTCTCCAACTCAGAAAAGCTAAGGCTGGTTCATTCAAGCGTCTCAAGGAAGAGGGCAAAAGGCCTTTTTTCGTTTTTCCGGACAAGTTATGTCATAGGAATCCAGATGGAAAGATGATCATCGCTTAACTTTCTGCTGTCCTCCTTTTATGGGATAATATCATTCATGTGACATTCCAGTTTCATCCCTGATTATTATGTTTGTTTTATGACGTTCTGCTGAAGAATTCCTATATAGGTCTATGGAGATACACGTAGGTGTGAATTAATTGCTTCTGGCTATTTCACCGTGGAGTCTACAGCACTCAACATTTTTTATTCATCACATTATTTGAAAGTTTCTTACTTTGTTTGGAGAATATACATCCGTACGTTCATGTCATCTGTACAAAAGAACTTGCATTAACAAGCTAGTTGACAGTAACTTGGATGTTATTGACAGATGTCTAACTCTCCTTTATTTGGTGAGGGTGAACTTTTAAACATATAAGAGTGTAATTTAAGTTTATTTTACAAGATGTGGAGTTTAAGTGGCCCTGGTCAGTTACAATTTACAACAGTATAAAAGTTCTGTGCCATTTTCATTTTGTCTGTAATTCTTACTGTTTCTCCCTCTGACTCCAACAACACAAGACATTTTTTGTTATATGTTTGCAGAATGCTCTTTTCCTAGTTAGATTGGGAGTTCGAAAAGTCACTTTACCCTTTTTTCTGCTCAGAACTGTTCTGCATGCCTTTGCACTTTTGGTTTGGGCTGTTTTATGATTTGAAGCCTTTGCCGTTCGTTCTCGTGCAACCTTTTTCTTTTTTATTGTCTTAATCTTGTCGTTTTGATGATGCTTACATCTACATGTATGTCAATTACTTTTTTAATTTCAAATGATCATGCAGCAATCAGTATTTTGCAGCTTTGTTACATAGGACTGGTTTTTATGACCACAATTCTTATTTCAGTGTTATCTTCATCTACAAGTGTAGTGATTTGGTGTGTATTTATGTGTATATACCATGAATGTTAGGTTAGCTACTTTTAATTGTCGGGGTATACAAGATCATGTCAAAAGAAGAAAAATTTTTCATTACTTAAGATCAATTAATAGTGACATAATATTTTTACAAGAAACTCACTCTTCTAAATCAGATGAACAATTTTGGAAACAACAATGGGGTGAAAAAGCATGGTTTTCTAGCCACGCTTCAAATAGTAGAGGTGTAGCCATTTTGATTCGAAATCGGGTGTCATTGGTCCTTAACTCTTCTTTTATTGACCCCGATGGGAGATACCTGATTTTATCTGTTACCATTAATGAGGTACCTGTGATTTTAGTTAATCTCTATGGTCCAAATAATGATGACCCCAATTTTTTTCTTGAAGTTTTCAGTAAAGTGGATAAACTCGATTACACCTCCATTCTATGCGCTGGGGATTTTAATGCTGTTTTGGGGCCCATGGATTATCAAGGGGGTAGGGACACCCACTCAAATTTCAAATCAAAGGAAATGTTAATAACACTTATGGATGAATTTAATCTTTGTGACATTTGGCGCAGTTTTCATCCAAACCTGAAGCAATATACGAGACATCAAAAAAAACCTAGAGTGTTATCCAGGATTGATTTCATTCTTGTTTCTGATAATTTTGTTACCAATTGTTTGCAATCTAAAATAATCCCAGGAATCCAATCCGACCATTCCCTTGTTACATTAAATTTTAAAGGTGCTCAACCACTAAGGGGCCGAGGATTTTGGAAACTGAATTGCAAATATTTACATAATGATGCAGACTTTAGTAGAATTATCATTGACAAAATAGAAGATTTTAAATTAATTCATTCCAAAAGCGATTGCAATCCAAATATTTTATGGGACTCTTTAAAGTGCACCATTACTGGCATTTGTATAGAATATTGTACACGTAAAAAGAAGGAAAAGGATTTTGCAAAAAAATACCTTTTGGCGGAAATAGAAGATATAGAGAAAAAATTAAGTGCTGATTTAAATAACAATGAGCTTATTAATGAAAAGGATTTTTTAACCCAGGCTTTAAATGATATTTTAGATGTGGAAACCAAAGGTTTAATTATTCGCTCACGACTTCGATGGGCTGAAGAAGGAGAAAAAAGCTCCAAATATTTTTGTAATTTAGAAAAAAGAACTGGAGAGAAGAAAAGTATTTTCAAATTAAAGAATGAAGATGATGATATTATTGTTAATCAACACGCTATACTGGAGGAAATTAATTCATTTTATCAAACCCTTTACACAAAACACTGTGGTGACAATAATTCAGATAATGAAATGGAGGACTTTTTAGACTCTATTGAATTCCCTCAATTAAATGAAGTTGATAAGGTTCTTCTTGATAAACCCATCTCTAAAAAGGAATTATTTGATACAATTGCTTCAATGAAACATAACAAGTCACCAGGTTTGGATGGATTACCTGTAGAATTTTATATTGTGTTTTGGAAAGATATTTCTGATATGCTTATAGACTCATTTAATTTCTCCTTACAGAATGGACTAATGTCTAGCTCACAAAGAAACGGAGTTATTACCTTGATTCCAAAAAAAGACAGGGATGCCTCCTACTTAAAAAATTTCAGACCTATATCCCTGTTAACAGTAGATTACAAAATTTTAGCCAAAACTTTAGCAAACCGTGTAAAAAAAATCCTTTCAGATTTGATTCATCCAGACCAATCTGGTTTTTTAAAAGGAAGGAATATTGGAAACAATGTGAGATTAATTATTGATATAATTGAATATACAGAATCAGAACAAATTCCTGGTGCAATCCTTCTCCTTGATATTCAAAAAGCTTTTGATAGTGTTTCCCATGATTTCCTATGTTGTGTACTAAGAAAATTCAATTTCAGTAATGAATTCATTGATTGGATAAAAGTATTTTACTCCGGTAGGAAAAGTTATGTATCTAACTATGGTAATTTGACCAGACCACTTAATATGGAAAGAGGTATTTTCCAAGGGTGTCCCATATCCCCATATTTATTTTTGCTAGTTATTGAATCTATGGCTCTTGCTATTCGACAAAATCCTAATATTCAAGGTATCCCAGTTGCAGAAAATGAACTGAAAATTTCTTTGTTAGCAGATGATTCTACGTGCTTTATTGATGGCTCAGATAACTCTTTTAAATCATTATTCGACACTATTGGGTTTTTTTCTGAGAGCTCTGGCTGTAAACTTAATATTTCAAAATCAGAGGCAATATGGATTGGTTCTTTGAAGGGTTGTCAAAGGTATCCATTTTGTGAGAAAGGTCTGAAGTGGAATAAATTTACTTTTAAGACTTTAGGCATTCACTTTTCTTTGACCACAGATCATTTATATGACCTTAACCATAAGATAAAACTCAAATCCATTGAAAACACCCTAAATTGTTGGCGCGCAAGAAATTTATCTCTGGTCGGGAAGATCTGTGTCGTAAAGACCCTATTGCTGCCACAAGTTCTTTATTTTTTTTCTGTGTTGTGTATTAAAATACCTAAGAAATTTTTTAGACAGTTAAATACAATACTGTATAAATTTATATGGAATGGTGGCAGTGATAGGGTCAAAAGAAGGCTCATGTGTAATGATTACTCTTTGGGTGGTTTAAAAATGATAGATCCATACACATTCTCTATTGCTCAAAAAATGTCATGGGTCAAAATGCTTCTTGATGATAAATATCAAAGCGTGTGGAAGTCCATTGAAATGTCTATTTTAAATAATTTCAGTAGCAGAGAGGATATACTATGGAAAGCATATGCTCCTCAAAGTATATTAAACAAATTAGGTTCATGTCAATTAGCTGAATCCCTTCAAACATGGTATATATTTAGAGAAAATTTTGCTAAAACTGAGTTCGGTACAGTCTTTTCCGCAATTGGCTCTTGTCAGTGTATTTGGTTTAACAGAAATATCTGTTCAAAATCAAAACATTATTTTTTATATGAAGATTGGTTGGACAAAGGAATTGTCTATATCAGTGATTTACTCAACCCTCCCCACCCAGGTAATAAACTTTTTGAAGAGCTTATTCTGGATTATGATATTGGTAAAAAAGACAGGCGGAAATACAATTTTTTATTGAGAAATATACCAAATGACTTGCTAGTCACTTCTGACTTAACCCCTGACAAAATATTTGATGACGTTAAAACTAAGCTCTTGAAAACTCTAAAAATTCCAAAATATGCATACAGTACAATGCTAGAGTCATGTTCTCCAGAACGTCAAATCTTATTTTGGAATGACCTCCAAGAACCTGACGAAGTTGATTGGGAAAAGACTCATGTGAATAACTTTAAATGCACTATAAGTACTCGTATTCGCTCTTTCTACTTTAAGTTATTTCATAGAGCTATAGGTTTGAATGAGTTTTTGTATAAAATTAAAAGGAAGGTCTCCCCCAATTGTTCATTTTGTAATACTGACCCTGAGACATATAGTCACATTTTTGTTGAATGTCCTAATGTTAAGCCTATTTGGGATGAAACTGTTAAAGCTATTATTCAGAAAACTAATAAACCTCTAAATGTCTCAACATTTGAAAAAATGTTCGGTTGCGAATCTGATAGGTTCCTTACATATTTGTTTCTTTTACTTAAATATTATATTTATATATGCAAATTCCAAAGCAAACCACCAAACTTCGAAGGTTATAAATGCTATATTACGGCCAATAAAGAACTCGAGTATTGTATTGCCAAAAAAAATAACAAACTCCCTATTCATTTTCGGAAATGGAGATTTAACATTTGAATATGTTACCTTTGAGCTCCTTTGCAAATTGTATTTTTGCTTTTAACATGCTTTAAAAAAAAAAAATACCCTGTACAATGTACTATGTACCATGTTTGTTATATAAGTAACGCGGAAAACACCTAACATGTCTTTTTTTATGAATGAAAATCATTTTGTCTTATTCTTCTGGCGACAATTCTATGTTAACATTTTTGTATTGCTGCTTTTTTTTTTTTTTTTTTTTTTTTTTTTTTTTTTTTTTTTTTTTTTTTCAAATTGATTTCTTTGATTCATGTGTTGATTTGTATCTTGAAAACCAATAAAACACATAAAAAAAAAAAAAAAAAAAAAAAAAAAAAAAAAAAAAAAAAGTTTCAAGTTTATTGTTCAACACTTTACAAAAATATGGACATACATATAAAATAAAAATGATACAGTACATGTAGTATAAATGAGCACGTGTCAATTCGATATGATGACAAATTGAGGTTAGGACATTATTTATAGGCAAGGTGGCCCATTATTAGGCTGATTAGTAATACTTGATTACCCTTTAGTCTAATTTTTATTGAATAAGAACTTATACTTTCAAAATTATTTTAAAATTCAAAAACTTAAACTTGTTTAAGTTTCTGATGACGACGCCGCCGCCGCCACCAGAATAGCGGCGCCTTAGTCTCGCTTTTTGCTACGCAGGCGAGACAAAAACCGAAACATGCATCATTAATTAACAATTATGATTAGCATTAAAGAAAAACAGACTGGGGAGGGCAAACAAATTATAAAAGATGTAAGAATTTATGGAATGTAAACAAAGAACGTTTTGCTGATTTCGATTGAAAATATTGATCATAAGAATACTAACAATAATACTTTAATACATTCAAGCCTTTTAGACACAATAAATTCCGGATCGGCTACAGATGGTAGACAATCGCTATACTGGTATGACGCCACTAAGATTTTAAGCCGATTTAGCTTTTCTTCCGTCAAGGAAGCTTGAACCCCCCCCCCTCCCAAAAAATAAAAAATAAATAAATAAATAAATAAATAAATAAAATTTTTAAAAAAAATAAAAAAATTAAAACAAATAAATAAATAAATAAACAAATAAATAAATAAATAAATAAATTAATTAATTAATAAATTTTTAAAAAAATGGATTTATTATTAATCAGATTCTATATCATTGAGATTTTACATGTTGGAATGTTCATATAAAATGCTGTTGTAAATTCTTCTCACAAATCAGATCGCAGTCAGATCGCAGTCAGATCATGCAGTGTGCGCTGAGCCTTAGAGTAGTATAGGAATCAGTGAGAAGAAACATTTAAATACAAATTCTGTTATTCAGCAAATATGAAATTATTTAATTGCAGTCATGGTGATTGTAATCATAATATTGAAAAATAGAAAGAAACTGCCGATACACGTACTATACAGATTTGCATCCAACCATGTTATAAAGCCATCATATCACTATAGGATACACGTTAAGGCTATCATCTAACCGATTTTCTAAAAGATTTAATTTCAATGCATACCTTTAGCAGAAACAAGAACAACATCAACAATAATAATGACAATGAACTATTAATGATAACGATGATAACAATACTGATGATAGTGAATACAAATATTAAGAAGACAATTATGATGACAATAGTATAATAGTAACAACATTAGTAGCGCGATTATAATACTTCTACTTTTAATGCTACTTCAACTACTGCGGTTGCTGTTAATACTACTACTACTACTATAACTACTACTACTACTACTACTTCTTCTTCTTCTACTACAACTACGTAATAATATACAGCTACTACTACGACTGATGTTGCTGCTACTACTACTACTATTGCAACCACTACTACTACCACTTTCATTACTGATAACCATCACTCGTATCTCTAGGTTCCTATGACTGTTATGCTACTCGTTTGGGATCAAGTCATTCGTCCTTAGATTAATGGTCAGATCTTTGGTCAATTCATCCCAGAAATATTCTTGTCCTCTCACGTTCTCAGTCCAGTGAATATAGGGTCTGCCATCACTGAGATACAACCTTGCCAAGAATGGCATTTCATTATCTGGGATGTCTTCGAGGAAAACCACGACTACGAATTCCGTCAGAGTGTCACTCACGTGGTCCATGGCCGTACGGAACTTGAGTATGAACCAGTGATCGTGCACAGCAGCTCTGCTAAGTACTATGATGGTCTTGTAACTATGGCTCACCACGTAATCGACGGATTCTAAGTAATGCATACCCAACACAAGGTCTTGGTCACCAAAGACGTTCCTCTGGAACTGTGGAAGCCGTTCTTCGAGAGCCGGTCGGAGCTGTTCTCGAATCCATTCTTCGTCATCGTCGTCGAAAATGATGGTCACGTCAAACTTGTAGTCATTGTGGTCTCGAGCGTCTCGCATCTCTTTATAGCCCAGTACGGCCAGTTTTAAGAGAAATAGTTTGTTTTTTAACTGCCATCGGTGGTGATACAACAGCACGCTGATTACAACCAAGCTAATGGAGACGAGGGGAATCAGAAGGAATAGACCACTGTTCATTATACAGAGTTCATTCGGATCAAATTCGAGCAGGGGTTTCTCACGAAGAGGCTCCAGAGATGCTGACGAACAGATAGTTTCGTCTTTATTTTTCAGGCGTATAGGTTCATTTAACCAATCAAAAAGCCACTTTAGATCACAGTTACAATCAATTGGGTTCATTGATAGATCAAGTGATGAAATGGAGGAATAGATCGGCTTAAATGTGATTTGACTAAGATGCGTTAATCCGTTGTTGGCCAAGGACAGATTTGTAAGCTTCCAGTTATTTAAGAACATTCGCTCTTCCAAGTACGCGATATGGTTTCTTTTAAAGTTGATACTTTTTATTTGACCCAACCCCGACAATACATCATCATGAATATGCTGGATGTTGTTTCCTTCCAAATTCAACTTCTGAAGCGATTCCAACCCCGAGAAGACAAAGGGATGTAGAATTATAATATCGCAGTATTCTAGATTTAGCTCTTGTAACACAGATAGTTGCTGGAATACCCCTGGCGGAAGGCCTGACTCCCAAAGGAATATACTTATATAAGGGTTTCTACTCAAGTCCAAATGAGTAAGATTAATTAATCCATCGAAAAGAGACACCTTTCTATAGTTATCCCATATGTTTCTTAGGTGAAGAGAAGAGTCTTTCATGTCTAAATTAACAAGGGATTGTAAATGTTTGAACGATTCTCCTGGTTCCAAAGCCTTCATGCCTGGTCGACTATAGTTTAGTGAAAGTGATCTTAATATTGGGATGTTCAATTCCAGAACAGTTATACAACTTCCAGACAAATCAATAGTTTTGATATTTTCAAGTCCCGAAAAGGCCATCAGCTCAAAGACAGAGAGGTATTCGTTCATGCTCATGTCTAAGAAAGTTAAATTTCCTAAACCACGAAATACAAATGCAGATATGTTTGTAAACAGATTACCGGATAAGCAAAACTCGGATAAGTCCACTGACCAAGTCTTATTGTGAGGATTTATTTTTCTTACTTGGTTTTGTTTTATTACCAGTACATTTAATGCCTTCATGCCCTCGAAATAGTCTGGTTGAATTTCATCTATGGGGAGATTGTTATTACTGAAACTGAATTGTTTGAGTTTTGTCAAATTTGAGAAGACTAAAGGATAGAGGTTATTCAGGTCGTTTCTGTCGAAGTCAAGAACAGAGAGAGAAGAATCGCGTAGAGGACCAAAGAAACCTTCATGAAACGCACCAACTGAGCCACCATGGATTGCAAGCTGTTTGATGTCTGATTTTGAGATTCCGAGGATGATGTTCGCCAACACCTCGTAACTCAAAGGGTAGCCACCTAGCATCAAAGAGCGAACATGCAGTGATGCGATCAAGTCAGGATCTACTGATTGAATAGGGTTATCTCTAAGATCTAGAGTATCAGTGTGGCACACAAAGGTGAAATATCTCGCCGTAAGGTGTTTTAGTTGATTACCCATCATGACTACATTGTCGGCCATGCCACAAGAACTTACATTGATGAAGGAGAGCTGGTTGTACCACAAATATGCAGATTTTATATGTAGACTCCATTTCAGAGTGTCATTGGGGAGCGAGTTCAAGTTTGATCGCCCTAAATCGAGAATGGAAAGCTGTAAAGACATCATAAAGACGCTTGTGGTTGGAATCACAAGACGCGGGTTATTGGATAGAAACAGGTTCATCAAGCCCTTGAGGGGGTAAAAAGCGGCGGATTCTATCGCTCTTACATCGTTATCAGAAATGTCCAAGTAGTTGATAAGAGGGTATACTTCAAACGAGGAGTTTAAGAGTTTGGTGATATTGTTCCCAGTCAAATCAAGCAACTCGGTATCCTCAGAAAGATTCTGGGGAACCGAGTCCAGGTGTTTATTGCAGCAAGAAGCTTTTTTCAGTTCAAAGGTCTGATCGCAGCCATAGAAAGATTTGTCCATGTCCAGTGTTAAGGATGTCTTTGCCGAATCTCTATCGTGTCGATGTAAAGATTGAACGGACGAGCTGACGAGGAGACAAGCGACGAGCAATGGGTAAAAGATTGAGCCGTTTGCCATGACTTCAATGTATCACCTTTGAAAAAGGAAAGGTGCACCTTTGTCGTATGATGATATATAACTCTTGAATATATGCTAACACAAGCTCATACAAGCTTAAACAAATTTGTATCCTTTGCTGCAGACGGTCAGCCTAATTTTGAGCTGTGAAAAGGCGCTCGGATTTTGTTTCCCTTCAAAAATTATGGTTATCAAATTCGAAAGTGATAATCAAAACTAAAAATATATCTTCAGAAAACACCTGAGAATGTTTAATGAGACGAAACCAAAATTTATATTGACAAAAGCTGCCCTATGCAATTAATCTTAAACTAGTGAGAAAGGGTAAAAGCAGTACACCTATAACAAATATGTACAATAAAAAGCCTGTACATACCTTGCATTGTAGTCTCTAATCATCTTATAAAAGAAGCATACACATTTTTAGCCATATTTGATTTAAAATTCTAGTTGTTTTTCTTCAAAATGAGACAAACATCTTTAAAAAACGTGATGAAATTCTTTAATTTGTCCAAAAAACTGCGTAAAAACGACATGCCAATAGACAGAGAGTGAAGAATATTGCATACATATTCATAACTATATCTGTACAAATCATCTATGACCATGGCAATACTAAAAACATACATAAATATTTGATTTCCAATGAACAAAATCACGAAATCCTCTACTTTATTCAAAACACTCACTGGCATTGATAATAACGTTAAAAAGACCCACAAAAAATGTCTTGAAACTATGTTTTCCCCTTTGCACAATTTGCAATAAAATTGTATGAAGGAAAAAAGATCTCAACAGATATCTTCTTTTAAATCCTAAAATTCATTTCTGAAATGGTTTATTCATTCAACACAGCTGGTTGTATCATTGAGCAATGAACAACTTGCAAGTCTTTCTCATGTCAAGTTTATGTCGACATCGAAATACAAGTGCATTCCTGTTGGTGTGCAGTCCTGCATACATCTCATATTTTGACATGTAAACTTCTGAATTTGTTTCATAGATTTTTAAATATTTTTTGAAATATTTGTTCTTCAAACTTGCTAAGCTCCACCCCCAAAACCTCCAGATCTCATTCCCCTTGTCATCAATGAGCAAACTTGGGGAAAGTGGCATGTAACTTTGCCAAAGCCTGATTGAGGTGTCATATGAAAGGGCAAAAACTCAACTTTTTAAAAATTTGTGATTTTCTGTTAGAAATTCAGATATCGTCGGCCAAATGACGTTTTGTTTTCCTCTTTTCAAATTGATATAAATCACTCATGCGTGAAATATGCATTATTATGAATTGCATCGAATGAAAGACGAGGATCTAAGCTTCCATGTGTCATTTATCAATTATAATTGTGATTAAGTTATGATAAAACATTGATAATTCTCGGTTTCGTTTTATCTGGGACGCACTGTATATTGACTTCTAACTGCCTAAGGAAATCTCTGTGATATCCCCTATGGGAAAGAAATATCTCATCCCCCCTTTTTAAATGACTGGGTTTGCAGCATAAATAGTCATGAATAGAAAATGTACCCCTCTTTGTCCACATAGCTAGTTTCTGTATTGTCCCTTTGCTGCTTACAATCAAAGTACTGTGGTGCTTCTTTGTATACAGCGTAGTTAAAATAAATACCACTATCATTATCATTAAACGTCTATTTCAGTAAAAGTCATTAGAAAATCTTTGCATCTGAAATTGTCTAGAAGTGCCAAACTTTTCACATGAGGTTTGAATAAATTATCACAAAGAATTTATTAAAATTAGAGTGTCATATGCACATATCTCTCTTTCTTGGATTCTGCAAGTTCTTTTTACAATCATATGTGCTTTATTACATTCACTGAATGATACACCACTCTTGGCTTGTTGCATTGTTGTACAAAGAGTATAACGAAGGATGAACATATACACCAATAATTGGTATGCCACGAAATCTAAAATAAAATTGTACAATAATTGTTTTTGATTCCATTGATCACTTTGTGCAATTAATCGCAAAACTTAATTGTAAGATCAACTGCTAAGCTCTGTGTAACAGGACCCAGTTTATACATGGATTGTAATTGTATTATGACGAGTCTAACAAACCAACCGCAGGGTAATCGGAGATGCCTATTAAATTTATGTGTAATACTGAATCCAATTCAACATCTTAAAAGGATAGTTTACCCTGTTATTAAGCTGATTTTAATAGAAGCAGGAACATGAGAGGAACACGTCAGTAAAAGTTTGAGCAAATTCCGATCAAAAATGAGAAAGTTTTGAATGTTTGAAATTGCTATCAATTAAACACAAATAAGCAACACTTGTGAGCTCCTCTCCAATATGCTATAATAATAATAATAATAATAAAATCCCATTTTCTTTGTTATTGATGATAGAATAGACATAGTTTCCATACAGAGGATGTATAGAAACATTTTTGCATCAATAATATCCACGGTGTATAGTGAATGAGATGAATGCATCCAGCTAAATAATGTTAGATTTGATTTTAATTTGTTTATGGCAGATGGTCACAAATTGCAAAAGGGGTGAAAAACGTGTTCAAGTTCTGTGATATTACAGTAGTATGCATTATTCATACTTAAATTAAAATCCCTACAGAAGAAGAAGAAAACGGAGAACAGGAAATCTTTTACTCTGTCATTTTCACAATGATGTTTATATTTTACATCATGCGGGTATTTATATAAATTCGATAGCTTTTGATTGACAATGCATATATAATGTTTATTTTTGGATAGAAAATGAACCTGTGATATATACAATTTTTATGACGTTAATAATATATACATATTTTATTCTTCTGCTTGCATTGAGATGAGTAGAAGTTTGATACAAAAATATATTTTGTTGATTCATCATGAAATAGAAAGAGAAACTGTGAAAGGAATAGGGACATAGGCATGAGGAGAGATGGGTGAAGAAAGTTGTTTTATAAACTTCCGGAGCCTATGACCTACAAGCATCACTTTCTCTTTAGACTCCATCATATTTCTCCCTTCATTTAACTTTGTCTTATGTATTATTCTCCTGTTTTTATAAATACAACAACAAACGATGAACAAAAATGTAACGTGCCAAATGTAATTATGTATCATACAACATGTGAAATAGGCTTATGAAAATAAACTGAAACTGAAATGAACTGAGTAGCAGGAGGAAATATACAGTTTATATGTTTATATATATATAATAGAGACAGAGAGAGAGCGAGAGAGAGAGAGAGAGGGGGCATGACAGAAACAGGAAAGCGAAAGATGGTATTGAAGTCTAAAATTGTTTTACTTCAATATTGGCAGCTGTTAATTAATATAAATTAGATATTAGTAAAATAATTTATATGTTGGACTTGTGCTGACTAAAGTCCAAATATGTTGGCTTTTTTTTCTGTGTTATTCGCAAATTTTGCGTGTGCAGCCCGACCCCTACCCGACCGCCTACACACACTGACACACCCACACCCTCTCCTCTCTCCCTCCTCTGCCTGACCGTCTCTCTCTCTGCCTCCTCGGTCCGTATCTCTCTCCCTCTCTCTCTCTCTCGCTCGCTTACACACACACCCACACCCACAAACCCTCCCTCCACTGCCCGCCCCTCTCTCTCATATCCATACACACACACCCCTTCCTCTGCCTGCCTGCCCCCTCTTTCTCGCTCTCGCTCTCTCTCTCACCCACATACACACACCCTCCCCCTTCTCCCTTCTCTGCCTGCCCGTCTCTCTTTCCTCTCTCTCTCTATCTCTCACCTACTAGTTCTCTATTCCACCTCTCACTCATCTCTCCTTCTATATTTTTTCTCGCACACCCTCTTTTTCCCTCCCTCTTTTCATACCTCGCCATTTTTTTGAAAAACTCCTGTACACTTCACACTCAACTGCGTCATCCTTACACACTTTGAAGTTGCCACTCCACCCAGAGGCAAATTTCCTTTTTAGACGGAAATTACTTTTATTATCGCTAAACAGCATGTACACTTTAAGACAATCGAAATATTCTATAAACACCTGTCTAATTCTAAAGCCTATAATCATTCGACATTTATCGCCTTTACGATAACAACTTTCGGTTCACTTCTAATCCGCCTAACTTCACGTTACAATTTAAAGTAATTTCCGTCGATGTCTAGCTTGCCTTGGGAAAATGTCAAACATTACGAGAACAATCAAGGGGAAAAAAGCAGTAAGAAACATAATACAAGCCCGCGGTGGCAACTTTAACAGTTGAAAAGTATTCGGGCGTCGACGAGAGCGCGTGCGTTAAGTCTGTACACGTTGATTACATCGTGAAATGTCAAAGTGAAATCGATAACATCTCGGTCGACGCGGGAACGTATATCGCAATCAAGTGTAATTGTATTGGAGCGATTGCAGATCGCTTTAATGATATTACTTGGTACATGTGGCCCGTGGCGACAATGCTTAATATACCGATGAAATGTATGATAACGCTTCATACAGATTACAGTCCTCAGGAATTAATATCAACTTGAATAGAGCTCAGTCGATCCTATTGTCGATTTAAATTGCGTGAATAGGACGGCTGCGGAGGTGAAAGCCAGACGATCGTTAACACTTTAAGCGACGGGCACACGAGGCGTTATTTTAATTGCGTCATTAGTCCCATTCACATACACACTTATTTCGTGAGATTTGGATCGCGATTAACATTCTCCTTTTTGTGTGTGTCACCGTTCATACTCAGGGAAAAAATATCACTTCTCGATAAGCGCTGTAATATGTCTCGTTCACACACGAAACACGAAATTATCGCGATATCTAGCTTCACACGCGGAACAGAGTGAGATTACGATTTAAAAATCAAGTTTTGAATATCACTCATTTCTCTGTGTATGAATCCAACTATCGTAGTGATAATAAAGACCTTGAAGGGCAATTAGCGTGTATGCCAGCAATTCAAAGTAATTTTTGCAGTAATGTTCAAGTCACATTCACTTTCTGTACGTTGCTGTATGGTTCATTGCTACTTTGCTAATGTTTAGTGTTCACATCAAATGACATTGCGAACTCTTCCAACATCGCATCGTAGCCAGATCGTGTAGTGTGCGCCGGACCTATAAGACGAACTGCTTGTTTTGTGAAATGGCCATAATCTTCCAGAGCAGTTCAGGCATTGTATTCCGAAAGCTAAGGTCATTTTGAAAACGTTAAATACTTCCAAAGAGCAACCTAAATGATTATTGTGGAGGGCAGCCTTGAAACCCCTTTTTCATGAGATTAGCACTTGTTTTCTCGTTTTGCTTTTCAATTCAAGACATCGTGATCCTCTTCCCCCCGCTCACCTCATTCTCTTGCTACCTTTCATTTTTATGACTTTTAACAATTTCCCATCATTTTTTCCAAAGCATGTCTTGTAATGACTTCTCTTTTCTTATTCTACTTTCCTTTCATCTTATATTTTCAATCCTTATTAATCATTTTCTCTTTCTTTCGGATTATGGTCCGAAGGGTTAAAAAGCGCTAAGATAATCTTCATCAATCCCATCACTGTTTTCCATTAAAAAAAGTATATATATATATATATATAAAATATCGCTCAATGATTAAAATTCTATGAAAGCACTTTGAATCAACGTTGACAAATATTTTTGATCACATAACCTTATAAACAACTCGGTACATGTAGGCCAAAATTCATCAAACTTTTAGAAAAAGCTATGGATGCTATAAAGTCAATACTCATTTATCCATCCATCCAAAATGAGCCCATTGTGGTATGATATGCCTTTAATAAAAGAATATTCGCAGCTATAATGAAGTGGTACTTTCTTCGTCCAATGATTCTGATAATCAGTGGTAATATACCACGAAACATATAGATAATTGACCTTTACCTTCTTAAGTGGTGCAAACACTTACAACAATTTCCAAAATATCTCGAGAAATGTCGATCAGCTCGAGCAGACGACCGTGATTAACGATCACTTTAAACGATACAAGATGTATTTCTGAACAATTGGGTCACGGAATAACACGAGATAAAAAGAATCGGGACAGAATCGTTAATCATTATTGACTTTTCTGGATCACAATGTTTGATAAGTGATACATACGTGACATCAAGAATTAATGCGTTGACCACGTTTGGCGTGCCAAAATAGGGTATCGATACAACTGAATAATGACAAGCACATTGTTTTGTTTTGGTTTCAAGGCGGTAGATTATCATTATGTGGGAAACAGAGCAAGCAGAGATACATTTCTCTTTATCCATGCAGCACGAGCAAAGCTACATTGTCGATATCGGATTTCACTGCTGTCATTTTATAATTATCAATCTGATGTGTCATTGTCAAAGTAAGTGTTTGACATATTGCAAGACACTTTATCCTGCGACAACTGCTACGCGTCAAGTTCCTACACTATCCGATTTCATAACTTCAACCCTACAACCAAAACCCGATCGTAACCTTTACCTTATAACCTTCCTTATATATTTAAATTAGCCCAGATATTTTTTCGCACGAGCAAATGTCGGGTCACCGATCGATAATAATTATGCATCATTTCAAGAAAACAAAAATTGCGGTAAATTATCATTTCGTTTAAAAAGAGTGTCTTTAAATTCTTTTTTGTAAAATGTAATTAAATACTATAATCCTTAGAATATTGAGATGTTTATACTAAAAATTAAGTATGTGATACGTTAATATTCAAATGACCTTTGATTGTAGTTTTCTAATGTCTTTCTCCTTTTCTAGGTTCTCAGTCTACTTTTCTTTTTTCTTTTTTCTTTTTTTCTTTTATTTCTTCCTCCTTCTTCCTCGTATATATTTAATTTCCTTCTTCTCAACTAATCAATCTCAATCTTATTTTATGTTTCATTTTTATATTATACCTATTTACTAAAACGATGTGGCATAAAAAGCTCATCTGGCATACTTGACAAACTAAAAATATGAGCCAGAGCACAAACGTTGCCATTATAAACAATAGGATATAACTTCATTTACTTCATTTACTGCAGCCGAAGTTAAAAAAAAATTCAGGATCTAAAACATCTTCTGTAGAAACTGATGTCAATTAAAGAGATAAATGTGGACGTTATGGTCACATCTATTAAGTCTTTGGCAATTAAAGATAAGTGAGCTGGTAACAGTGTATGTAATGAGTAAGGGTTTCTCGAAAGTATCGTGATTAGAAAATGTTGATGGTTTAAGAATGAGAAAGAGAGAGAGAGAGAGAGAGAGAGGAGAGAGAGGGAGGAGAGGGCGAGAGAGAATGAGAAAGAGAAAAGAAAGAGGTAGAGGTATAAACAAGCAGAGGCAAGAAAAAGGTAGAAAGAAGGGGAAGAAGCGAAAGAAAGATAAATATAAAAGGAAGTGGGGGGGGGGGGGGGAGAAGGGGGATGTGTGTGTGTGCGTGCGTGTGTGTGTGTGTGTGTGTGTGTGTGTGTGTGCGTGTGGAGGGGGGTGACAAAAGTTTTTAAAAAAAAAGCTTTTCTGACCACAGGCGGATAAACGGATTATTTGACAAGATTGATGATGAGATGTGGCAAGTTGAGATTGGTTTCAATTATCAATGATTGCATGTACGTCAGACATGTCTCTTCCCCTCTCTCACCTTCTCTCTCTCTCTCTCTCTCTCTCTCTCTCTCTCTCTCTCTCTTCTATATTCTAACTGGAAAAAGTTTTTTTTTCTCCATGTATTACTATTAGATATATAGATATCAATTCAACTTCTTTGAGGGTTCGAAAGGACTATTTAAGCATTAGTACAAAAATCTCGATGACGTTATTTATCCCTCTCTCTCTCTCTTTCTCTCTCTCCGTCTCTCTCTCTCTCTCTTTATCCGTCTCTCTCTATCTCTCTACATTTCTTTTAAATTAAAAACAACTAAATCTTGAGTTGTTAGTTTGCTACTAAAACTGTTTTCCATGAGGTCGCCATCCACCATGCATTATACTCCAGGACAGCACATTGTTAATGTTTGTAGACTCTATTTCGTTATTAAATATCTTCTAAACACATGTATTATTTCGAACAATCGTTTAACAAAAAAACAAAAAAATAGCCAATTACAAGTGCTCCTGCAACGCTTACAGTCTGGATCATCGAGCCATGATTATAACAGAGCATTCCTAAGAAGTACCGGGGGTGGTCGGGACTCGACAGCCTCAAACAAAAACACAATGGATCAGAAAAACAGAGCGCGAAAATTGGAAGTCAAATATTCCCACAATTTGCCATCCGTCTAGATAATTGGACGTCACGTATAGATGGCGTAATAATTGATCATTACACATCGCCCCTGGCGGATTCTAATTTTCTTCTCTTTGATATGGAACTTTGGTATTTCGGGAGATGTAATGAGAGAGTTATGCGGCGCCGATAAGAGCGAGACATGTCATATTAATGTCCTTGAAAAGCGTTTTATTTTGATATTTAAAGGTTACCCAAAGTTGAATGGTCGTGCCACTTTTGGATTTCGCAAAAACAAGTTCGAATTGTTTGTCACCGTGAGCAGGGTGTGTAGATTTTAGATAATAAAACTGTTTTCCTAATAAAACTTAATTATACTTAAGCGCCTCGTTATTAATTATTTCATCCACCTGTTACGAATAAATGTATCTCAATAGTCAGAATTTAAATGTCATTCATTAGTTGTTGCTAGGTAGGACAAACATAATGGCGTGCCCTACCTAACAACACGTAAAGTACGCAATTTGAAATATGTCTATTGAAATACCATTATTCGAAATAGGTAAAAGTATAAATTCGCGTCGAGGCACTTGATTATGAATTTGGTTACATTACGAAAAATGGCCCATTTGTAATATGGTAACGAGAACTTAAGCGAAAAAAAGGAGAGAAATCGGCTTAGATTTTGGTATACGTGTTTATTTCTTGTAAACTCAGCTCATAATGGTAACATGGTCACAACATGATCACATGTTTTTAAACGAAACCACCTAACCACATACTTTAACCTAGCTAAGTTGTAATAATTTCCCCCAACCTCAGACTGTATGGCTGCTTCCTTTTACACTGGAAACACTGTCTGAGATTTTGAATAAATGAGGTAGTGTGGTCTTGTAAATAAGGCACTGGACCGACGAGATTCGAGGTTCGAGTCCCTTTCAAAACAACAACAACAACATCCTTCGGCAAAACATTAATCTGCATTTGTCTCCCTCTTCTCATGTGAATCGAATGGGTGTCGAATGGTAATAGGAAGAAATTCGTTGAATGCTTTGAAGGGGGTGTAGCATGGAAAATACTGGTTAACGCCATCTACGACTTCTTTTGAACAACTGCATGTAAACGAATGGACTTAATCAACGATCAGCCAGCGTTCGCGAAAAAGACAGAAGTTCTCCTTACGCTTCACTTTATGTTGCAAAGACACGTTGTCTCGTCTTTAAGGCCTTGTCAGGACATCTAGACTTAGAACCGGTTAATATTCCACATCGTTTTTAATGCACAGAGAGACGGTTGCTAGGGATATAAACATCATCCAATAAATAAATTGATATAATTACTATCATGTTTTAATATCTACCCAAGATAGCAGATTATTTTTCTTCAGCTATTTTTTGATTTTCTAATCAAAGAGGAAGCGTGGTGGACTTCTGAATATTAATTATTATAGTCGACTTTCAGAAGTGAAGGTAAACTGTCGTATCCGTGATGCTAATGGTAATACAGAGAAATGTAGTTTATATTTCACAACATTATTCATTCAAACGAGGGGATTATTATTTACATTGTAGATTCACTAAAATTGTTCACAATATTCAACAATTCTTTCTGGTCTAACAAAATCAATACAAACGCATAATAATTTTTGTAAGGCGCATAAAATACATGCGCATCGTCTCTCTCTCTCTCTCTCTCTCCCTATCTCAATCTCTCTTACTGTCTCTTCTTCTACCCTAATCTCGACTTCTCCCTCTCTCTCTCACTCTCACTCTCTCTTTCTCTCTCCTTTCCATTCCCCTTTCTCTTTCTCTATCTTCCTCCTTCCTTCTCTCTCTCTCATCCTCCCCCTCTCTCTCTTTCTCTCTCTACCGTTATATCCTCTTTCTCTCCCCGATTCTATTTAACCCAACCGTTGTTGCTAATGCCTTATCCAAACAGCCACCGCCTGACGCGGTTCATTTGGCCACCATGCATCACACCTAATAGAGCAATTTGTTGTACTTGATTGCGGCTATTAACCAGCGATTTAGAAGCCATTACTTCAAAGAAACCCGCCCAATGCCGTCCCTTCTTTTTCCAAGGTCGTGCAAATTGACCCAGAGGACGATCGAATCAGAGAGGGCATTGACATTCTATTTTGTTATCTTAATGGCTCTTTAGTATTAAATGCAAAAGGAATCGAGCCCTTTCCTCTAATTATCGTGTGATTCAAGCGCACTCAAGAAAGATATAAGAATTAGTGGCGGATCAAAAAGCGTAGGGCTATATGGGGAAACCTCAATCTGACAAAACGTTCGATACAATACAAGAGTTTTCCTATGTGCCCCAAGTATGAATTCTCAGCCCCAAAAGGCACTTTTTAACAAGGATAAAAGTAATTTATGTAGGATCTTTTCTTCTTTGCTAGTCTCAGAGTTTCCGGAACGGTGACAGAAGAAGAAGAAACGGAAGAAGGAGAAAAGTAAGAAAGAGGAAAAAAAGAAAGAGAAGGAGGAGTAGGATAAGAAGAAGAAGAAGTAGAAGCAGAAGAAGAAGTAGTAGAAGAAGAAGTAGAAGCAGAAGAAGAAGAAGAAGAAGAGGAGGAGGAGGAAGAAAAATGATGACGAGGTTTATATTAATAATGTTGAATTTGAGGATGTTCAATTTGATGATGTTGAATTTGATGTTGTCGATGTTGATGTTTTGGCGACGACGACGATGATGATGTCTTCGCGTCTAAATTTTTTCAGTTTCTAATTTCAGTTTGATTGTTCCAGGAAACAAGGGGGGGGGGCCTTATAGAGTAAAGGTTTTTAAAGGCCTAGACATGAACACAACTAACCAAATAATGTCTAAAATGCTTTCAAACCTCTAACTGATAATGTCTTATAGCAAAGCACTTTCAGATTTTAATTCGAATTCCCCTGCCACCATCCTCTCGCGTGTCTGGCGGGCAAATCACGACTCGACCATTTCGCATCGTTTCGCGATCCCTTCTCCCCCCTTTTAGCACTTTGAATACCAGAACTCACGTAGGAGAAGGAGGATGGGGGTTGATGCGATCCCGGAGATGGATTCCTGTGACAGCCAATGACACAAACCATTATATCTCTGTCTGACTTTCTGCCCTTTTAGAGGCGTGATTATTAAGTATGGGACTTTGCTTGATGTATAGGGATAGGAGTAATTGAAGAGTTTCATTCCAAAAGGGGCTAAATCCATTCTTAGTAATTTTGAGTAAATCAAGGATTTTCGATTTACCACTTTCTATTTTAAGGTATCACCTCCTTTTATAATATATGGTAGGGACAATTGCCTTACATCATTTATTATCATCTTTATACAAATCTAACGGTGAATTCTATTTTGTCATAATTTGTTATAACTTCAAATTTTGTGGATTTAGCCTCTTTTGGATTGAACCTGCGGTCGATCGTCTCTTTTTGTACGTTTAAACCATATACAATTTAAAGTCAAATTTGATGCGGAACACATTAACACCACCAGCAGTATGTTTATAATGGTTATTATCATGGTTGACACACAATTTGAAAAGAATCAAAAAATCGCTTTCAGATGTTTCAATCCCAAAGAAGCTAAATCCAAAAATATTCGTAAAAGTAATTTATTTGAATATGTGAAATTTATTGAAATTGCACCGTATTCAAAAGAATAGTAAAATCTGCACGGTAGATTTTATCTCCTTTCGGAATGAAACGAGTTTGGATTTAGCGAATATTTTGTAATCGAAACTGTCTACCTTTCGAAAAATGTTTTTTTTAATGCAATATAAAGAATTTGAATCTCACATGTGAGATTATATATATCTCTTTTTTTGTTTGTTTTACGTGGTATTTTAATTCCATCATTCACAGGTGTTACAAATAAATATTCGATAAACATTCAACAAAGATTAATAATTACATACTATAATTGAAAGCTTGTGAGCGTCAAGTAACGCCCGGCTGGAATGCTCCCCAGGGAGTGGAGATTGTGCACACAGTGTGTGCGGGCAAGCACTGAATCCAATGGCTGGGGTAATAGTATATATTTGTAAAGCGCTTAGAGACATTTGTATTAAGCGCTATATAAAAATTAAATATTATTATTATTATTAAAGCTACATAACATATCAATATAAAACAATACATTTCGGTCAAAAGTGGATATAGCCCCTTTTGGATTCAAGCTCTTCAACTGTCACTGGATATGGAGGGAGAAAAGGGGTATAAAGAGAAAAGTAGGGAAACCATCTCAGATATACAAAATGGAGGAAACAAGAAGATGTGCCAGATGAGATGGAAAGGACAGAGAATCGGGGTTAAAAATGATGCTGGAGAAAAAAGTTTATGATTGACAGGAGAGGAAGTCGATAAAATGGATCAGGGACCTGGCCTGTTTCACAAAGCCTTTTTTCGATGACAAATGACTAAAATCAGTGACAAATCTGCTGATAACCAATCAGAAGCAAGTCGATAAAAGGAAGTCGATAAAATGGATCAGGGACCTGGCCTGTTTCACAAAGCCTTTTTTCGATGACAAATGACTAAAATCAGTGACAAATCTGCTGATAACCAATCAGAAGCAAGGACTTCAATACACTATGAACATGACGGACAAAGAAAGAGGACAACACATACAGTTCCTCATTCTACCCTCAACAATTACTGTGGTAGACAAAGGAACATCCCTTCACTGCTATTATGTAAAAATGTGTAGAACAGGTGAATATGCATGTGACACCTGTTCTACACATTTTTACATAGTAGCAGTGAAGGGATGTTCCTTTGTCTACCACAGCATTATTGTTGAGGGTAGAATGAGGAACTGTATATTTGTCCTCTTTCTTTGTCCGTCACGTTCATAGCGGTAGCTTATAACAAAAACTGTCATTTGTCACTGATAACAAGTTTTGTGAAACGCCCCCCCCCCCCCCCAGAAGAAGAGAGGATGGACACACACAATAACATCTTCATCCAACACATGTCTCTCTATTTTACTATTATGCTATGAAAAGAAAATATTTAACCCCTCATCCCCTCCTTCCCCCCCCCCCCCCCAAAAAAAAAAAAAAAAAAAAAAAAAACGGGTTTATGTAATTGATAAGAGAGTTGCATGACTCTAAGCGTCTGAAGTGAAAACAAAACCCGAAAAGACAGAGCATGAATGATTTTTGTTGTAAGGAAATCTCCCGATTTCTGAAATGATTCAGTGACAAGAACTGACGATTTGATTTGGCCTCTGATATATATTTTTTTCATCAGGTTAACCTTAGATCGTCAGTACAGTGCCTTCTCCAAAAAAGTACAGAGATCGCTCAAGCGAGCTCAGGTAACGTACATATCAAGATAAATACCACATTCCTTCGTCTTCATTATCAATCGCAATTATTGATCCTCTTTCTCGTAAACAGGGAAGACACTTTACCTATTAGCAAACGAGCGGTCCCGACGTGCAAGGCCAAACCGAGACCTTAAAGAAGACAAAAAGGAAAGATGAATTACTTTCCTCTTTGCGTTGTGTATGCTTTGTAGTTTGCGTCCGAATCGCACGTTATGGACTCCGTATGTCGCTTGCGTCGTACAGGCTGGAGAGCTGCGCCCTCTTAAAGAAATTACTGCTAATGATGCGTTCGAATCGAAGGTTAATTTGAAAATGGGAATGCAGTTTAAGAATCATTAGTGTATGTCGTATACAAAATGAGTGATCCTTCTTGCTCCTGCGTTTACCATTTCACTGTGACGCAATGCGTGCTGGCTACCTTAGTGTTGTTACAATATTGGACGGTATAACGGGGGAAGCTATTAGTATTAGCTCAGTAATTTGCGTAATTTAAAAAAAAAGTTTTGAAGGGGATAGTATAAAACTTTCTTCTTATGAAGTCAAGCAACTGTTTGAGCGTGAGCTGATGTGCCATAGAGCTTATTTACAAAAAGATCGACTTCGAGAAGAAAAGCAATTTTGGGGAAACGTGTATGCGATCATCCTGGGCACCGAATGATCCAGTGGCATTAAAAAAAAAAAACCTTTTAAACTTTTTAAAATGCCAAATACATACTTTTCCAGACTTGGACAAAAAAATTGCCTTTAATCTTGAGTCTTACCTGAAGCTAAACCCAATTAATCACAACCCTAACTCCGATCCTCAAACCCAGGGACATTTATTGTTGTCGCCGACGCAAAATTAATGTCGGATCATCCCCTCCGCTACCATCTCTAAATGACAAAGTTAATACATCTATTCCTAGGTCTACATGAAATCAATAAATCACCATGTTTTTTCTCACGGTCAAACGCCCCTCCAAGGCTGTGTGAACATGATTTAATGTGGAATGCCTCGCTACACCACATGGCGGCGGTTTCGACTCACAGACAGACGACATTAATACCAAAATGTTTTATTGATTTCATTTCCCGCGCTTATTATCTTCACCTCGACTGCATGAACAGGACGACTACGATGCTTGAAAGACGTAGAAATTCAATTAAATGTCACGATCCCTCGGTCGCCTTTCAATTAATCTTTCCTATGAATGCACTTCAACCTTTCACCATCCACATATTTTGTCAATATTCCTTTTCTCTGTCTATCTCTGTCTTTCTCTCTCCCTCTCTCCATCTATATGAAATCGTCCATAGCTGCTTTGCATGATCTTTTGGCTTTCAAGCAAGCCTAAATGTATATATTCTCGTTAGCATTCCTGCTATGCTTTATAAAAATATCATTCGATTTAAACTCTCTTAATTCATTCTGAGTTTATTTTTCTTGATTTTATCCTCCATTGTTTTCTCAATTAAATTTTCCTCGATGCTGTTTCCCTTCGTAGGCCTAAACCGCGCTACATCGAATGCCCCTAATATACTTCTTCTTCTTCTACTACTACTACTACTACTACTACTACTACTACTACTAAAAAATATTACTGTTAATTATAATAATAATGATTACAATAATCCTATATTAAGTAAGAATATTATAATTAAAAAAAACATGAGGGATCGGTCCCTCATCAAAGATAACAATAACTTTAACTATAAAGTCGGTGTCCTGAAAGTTATGTTGGAAAGGTCTCGGATTTCGATGATGGTCACCAACTTAACATGATAATGAGATTTCAGCACCGATTCTCATAAATTACACACATCGCTCGTGCCTCTCCAGAAGCCGGAAAGTCTGGCCAGGCTATGATTTTGACAGATCCACACTACATTGTCTACATAAAACCAGGAGACCAATTAACTATTCCCGTATTCGTTATCTTATCGGGGGCATGAGACCAGCAATAATATCTGTACAACATCTAAAGTGAAATGTAGATTAAAAACAACTTACGATTTCCTTCTATCTGTCATGACCGCCGCAACACTCCTAACACAAATTGCTATTTCCAAGTCCATGACGCAGTTACACCCGAAAATACTGTGAACTATAATTATTACCCCAAATTAAACCCCTCTACTCTCCAGCACATAATTTTATGCAAGACTTCGCATAATGAAGGTACCAATAAAAAAGGTTGGCCTCATAAACATTGTTCCCCTCTCTTCCCATCTGCACCTTGTACAAGTACAAAATACTTCTCTTTTGTTAGTAAAATTCGTCTTGCGCAAGGCTTGCCCGACATAGCGCTAAATAATGTATGCAGATTGGATTCCAAGTATTGTAGTTCATTCATTATCAATAGGTCCCCGGGAAGTACAATATTAAAATGCATGGATGTTTAATTCCCGGAACCTAGTGTCAAGTTATTCCATGAACCTGTTACTTATGAATGAACTACATACTTGGCATCCAGTCTGCAAACATTATGTATTGATATGTCGGGCAAAGCCTGGGACAAGCATTCAGGTTGTCAAGAACAACCTTCGTTTAAAAAGTATGCAACACAACTTTGAATTTGTTAGTAAACCGGTCTGTTGGGTCAGTTCTTAACTATCTAAATAGACCTATTTATTTCTGCAATGGCAACTTCAATAGCAGGACATTGTACTGAACAAAATATGGATCCCGACATCCTGTCGGGTTTACAATTCAGAAATTTCCGATTTCTCTCCAGATTCGTTAGATTTTGACATTTCAATTTTTGTATTTAAACTGCTTTTCCTTTGGACAATAACTGATATAGGGAAGGAGGGAGAGAGAGAGGGCGAGAAAAGAAGAAAGAGAGAGAGAGAGAGAGAGAGAGAGAGAGAGAGAGAGAGAGAGAGAGAGAGAGAGAGGGGGGGGGGGGAGAGAGAGAGAGAGAGAGAGAGATGGAAGTCCCCTGACACATCTAATGAAAGGAAAATATTTTCCCGAACCGAAAAAAGAGAAAAATCCGCTTGATGCAAGATGAAAACGATCAATTCCTGTCAAGACAAAACAAGGTGACACGACATTTGCTCCTGCGACAATTGCTCCGGGCTTTATTTCGTCTAAGATGTAGGGTTAGGGTTAGGGTTTCAATAGGGTTTTATGTTAGGTTTAGGGTTAGGTTTAGGGTAGGGTATAGTGTTGAATCCAGGGTTGAAGTTAGCCATTCGATTAGTGTATGAAATTTACAGCGGAGCAATTGTCGCCGGAGCAAATGTCATGGAATCCAAAACAATCTAGAAAACACTGATTTTTTTCTTTCTTCTATTGACGTCGTCCTTTTGAGTGAAGTTGATGTCTAAAGATATCTGATTGTGATCGGCGGAGTGAGATCAATGACGCACACAAAATGCGACTCTAAAAATAAGCTGTTTTCTCAACTTAAACGTAATTGGAGTAAAGAAAAACATCCTGAAAGAAGATTGTTTGAACCCTAGAGACAAAAATTAATCCCTGTAATACATAATTCGAGCGAAACCAAAATCTACCAAAATAGGCTGTTGTTCCCTCCCATTGTTTCTTGGTCTTAATTATCTTCCTTTCTCGCACACACTTTCCTTATTATTTCTCGTTCTTCCCTTTTCCACCCGGACCAGATTTTATCTATGTAAAGGCCTACTGTATTCATGTAAGATTATATACGTGTTGATGCTGAATTAGTTTGTCACGTCTTTTCAATTTCAAATCAAGCCCTTTCCTATCTCTCTCTCTCTCTCTCTCTCTCATCTTTCCTCCTATTCTTCTCTCATGTTACATCCTTATTCCTCATGTTCAATTTCTCTCTCTCTCGTCTCTAAGATCAACATGTACTATCTGCCCGGAATCAGTAGTGGATCCAGGAGTTTTGTTGCTAGGGACAGGAAAGGGGAGGGGCTCAACTCCACGAAATTGGACAAATTCTGCTTTCACGCGTGCAAATAATGGTTAGTACAATTTCCAAATGCCTTTCAGAGTCTAAATTTGGTGCTGGAAGGCACTAATAGGGGGCGCATTTTCTTTGTATTTTATGAACTTGTACTTGGGGTCTATAGATACCCCCTTGTGCCCCTTTATCTATAAACATTGTAAAGTGTTTCTCTATTCTACTCTGCTACTGTACACAGTCTCATTTATTTTAACAACTGGAAATAATCAGATCCTTAAACTTGATTCATCTTTTCTTCTTTACTTTATTTTCAAATGCCATGCAGCCCCTATACAAATATACATATTCAATGTTATACATTATAATCACAGACAGAAAGTGAAACACACATATCAATTATTTATTGCTCAGAAAATGTAATAAATATACTTCACTTCTCTACAAAAGTATTTTTGTTCCCCCCCCCCAAAAAAAAATAAATGGGTGATACAATATACAATAACATACATTTGGTATATAGTTTTCTAAAAAACTACACTGTGGAATTTGACGGAAGTATTGCCATATTTAAAAAAAAACATCATTCTGTTGAAATCGCCCATGCAAATGTACACAATATTGAATAATACACGATACATCAAATGACAAACAGCTTTAAAAGTCTCATCTTTGACAAGGACAGTAGCAATAAAATTACTTTCTCGAAAAAAATAATTAAGAAAAATATACTTCTTTCTTTTCAACTGACCAGCAGTGAAACATGCATTTCTCTCACGTTTTTGATTTCATAATTTTCCTAATTTCTTCATTTTTGCCCAACAACAACTTTCAATTTCCATGTCTGTCATTTGTATCACTTAGTTTTCCTTATCATAGAAAAAACGTTTAATATCATTTACAACAGAAAAGTGTTGAAATGAAAGGTACACACATGCATGCTTTGGAACCAATGAAGTTTATACAAAAAATAAAGAAAAATATATTATTTCTGAGAGATAGGTCCAGCCTATGCATCCTACTGGTTTTTCTTACATTAACATCTGAAGAATAAAATAACACTAAGAAAAATATCATTAAAGCGATACCGAACTGGTCAACTTGCACAGCGCCATCTCATGGTCAATTTGCCAAAAGTGCGTTGGTGCACTGGTCAACTTGCCAACAGAACTCTACACTTCAGAGTGTAAAGTTGAGCGGAACCAACAGTGAAGCGAGTTGCGGGCCATACTGCTGCAGCAGACCCGAGATGGCGCTAGAGGTAGTGCTTCTAGGACAGTATGGCTTTAAGAAGAAATGACAATTTGTATTGATAGTAAGAGCTTAACTTGTTAAGACAATACTGTACCAATATACTCCAGGAACCTGTTGCTTGAAACTTACCATTGATGGTAACTTTGCTATCAATGGCAACTACCATGGTAACAGGGCTCAACAGCCAATCAAAATCAAGGTTTCCATGGTAATTACCATTGATGGCAAAGTTACCATCAATGGTAAGTTTTGTGCGACATGGCCCTGGAATAGAGTAAGAAATTAAACACATTCTGTCATTTCATGAAAAGCAAAAATAAGCATTTTTCACTTCATACCATTTTGTAGACATATATGCCTGATAACCCAAAATCATGAAACCTTTGACTTTGTTAAAAGCTATTAGTATTAAACATGAATGCACACACATCCTAATTCAAGTAAATGTACAATATGTACAGGTAAGCACAGTAAATATAACAGTTATAAAACATTATTTCCACCAATTTCAGATAAAACTGACGTATACATGTACAATGTATGTACATATTTCTCAATGCAATATAATATTTACCTTGCGAAACATCTACACATATATTTTCATGTAATACTTGTTTAATGTTTATTGCACATCATCATTAGTAAAATAACCAGAATATGATACTAATTATTTACATCTGGTGAAGGCATCTTTCGGCAAGAATATTTGTACACACATGTATTTTTGGTGATATTGCACTCTGCCAAAAATATTTTTAATCTCTCAATCTTTCCTACCCAACAAGAGAGAGAGAGAGAGAAAGAGAGAGAGAAGCAGGAAGGGAGGAAATGTGAGAGATGGAGGAAGAGGAAAGAGAAGGAAGAAAGAGAGAGAGAGAGAGAGATGGATAAGTAGGAAGAGAGAAAAGGTGAGAGATAGGGAGAAAGGGAGGAGGAAGGAAGGGAGGGGTTCACTGAGAGACAGAAAGAGAGAGAGAGAGAGAGAGAGAGAGAGAGAGAGAGAGTGGATATTGATACATATCCTACCATGAATATTAGACCGTGAATTTGATAACTTGACATTTCAGCCGTCATTAATCATGATATAATTGCAATCAATTATAAATAGTCTAACCAATTTCTTTTTTGAAGAGTGAAATTCTACACCATGGATATTTTTTGTTGAGATTACACCTACAGATTTTTCTTCCAAATCTGTTTATCAGTTCATCTCTAAACTACTCGTTTTGGGTGTCAACACTGATATAAGAGTTCACATGGCCATCCCCTTTGAAAGCTCTTGCTTTAAAAGGTCTACAGAGTTTTTTTTCTCCAAATCTGTTTATCAGTTCATCTCTAAACTGCTCGTTTTGGTTGTCATCACTGATACCAAGATCATAAGGACAACCCTTTTGAAAGCTCTTAATTTGGATAATATCTCAAAGTAAAAACGAAATAGGAGTAATTGTATATCCACACGTTGTGCGTCCGGACAGGCTGGTTATCCGGACAGTTGATTTCCAACAGTAATTTGAAGAAGTTTACATGCAAAGTTTCAGAAATCTTTTGAGACTTACGTTTGATAGTATTTTAAATGACAAATATGTGTGATAGTTTGTGCTGTTCAAGGCATATTTTTTTGTTCAATCCAAAGTAAAAATTGAAAGCTTTATTTGTGTTGAGCATGTGCACACATGTCCCCTATCATATATAACTAAATGATTTAATAGATCATGTTTAAGATGATATATGGTATAGACAGTGAACTATGTTGAATGTTTGAAAAACTTGAATTTGAGTCTTTGGTAATATTAATGTATACTTGAGCATGAAAAAGACTAAAAACCATCCAAATTTTGAGCTCATATGTCAATATGCTAAAATACATAGAACAACCCATGACTTTATATTCACCAACTAAATTGAAATGTACATGTATATTTGAGCTATATAATGTACATATCATGACTCCATATATGAAAAGCTTGCTGCTGATTAAACAAATGTTGTGCCTTTTACTTCATGAGCTACGTTACATGTATTCCAATATAGATTGAGCATAACAGTAATTTTCAATAAAAAACAACTATCCCTTCAGACAAATAGGACAAATAAAGTCGATACCCAGTTTCTAAGCCCACTTTGATTGATTTGTGTGCTTGCCTCCTTTTCATTCTCTCATGCTCCTCTTTTCTTGGTTTTCATTTGGACAAAACAATATTCAAAATTCAGAGGAGGTATGCATATTTTAGTAACAAAATTCATTAAAGGGAAAGTCCACCCTGAAATTAAGTTAGTTTTAATAGGAGTAGAAAAATGAGAGAAACAAGTCAGTGAAAGTTTGAGCAAATTCCGATTAAAAATAAGGAAGTTAGGATTTTTGAAGTTGTGATCAATCAAACACAAATTGGCAACTCTATGACGTATCATGCGAGCTCAACTTCCATTTGCTCAGTACTAAAAAAATCTAAAATTTTCATTTTCCCTCAAGAAAAATTTCAACCATACATGCACCCTAAATATAATAATTGCAAATATGTTTCTATACTCCCCCTGCAAGGAACAAATTTATATTCCGTCATCAATAACGAAGAAAACATGATTTTATGGAATATTATGCACAAAGCAAATGAAGGAGAGCTCGTATGATAAGTCACAGAGTTGCCAATTTGTATTTGATTGATTACAACTTCAATAATTCATAACTTTCTTATTTTCATTCAGAATTTGCTCAAACTTTCACTCACCTGATTTTCTTATTATTCTGCCTCTATCGAAACAAACTTATTTTTGGGGTGGACTTTCCCTTTAACATTGTACAATTTCAACTTGTTTTGAGCTTCAGTGGTATATATGAAAGAATGAATTGCATTAATAAAAATGGAATTGACCCCATATATAATACAGGTATCTGTGTGTATTGGAAAATATTGAATATCAAATATCAAGTAACATGGAATAATTCTTCCTGATTTTTCAGTGGAAAAGAAAATTGAACCAAGAACTAATAGTCAATTGTACTTGACCTAAAAGGTGAATTACCTTTGTGAGCCCATTGACTACTGAATTATTTCATTCCTATAGGTTTAGCACAGGAACCAACAAGTTCCAACAGGCAAAGAGTTAAAAATAGTGCTGTGTGCATAGATAATCTCATACCAGCTTAATACTCCTATGGCTGTGATTAAACATTCTGCAATATGAGGGTACATATTATCTATGTGGTCAATAATTCACAACAGCACAACTAATTCCATGGCTTTGAATATTGTTTAAACAAATAAATCAACACTTAAAACAAAAAGTAACTAATTTCTCATGACACACATTTTAACCCCTTTCTAGAACTCGGCATTCTCTCACATTTCCGAACAAATACAACATGGCTGACAATCAAATGTAACATCAGTTCTTTGTTTCCCGGTGGAATCGAAACTGGGCCAATTAGGAGTTCTCGCTGCATATCAAGGCTTTTAATCTTGAGAACATATCAATAGTATCTCCTTGCAGGTTCTACTTGATAACGACCTTAAGTGGCTCAGAGTTAGGTGAGGTGTTGGACACAGGCAGCTGCCTCTTCCCGTCTTTCTCTTTCCTTTCTGTCTTTGTCAATCTGACTCTCTTTCTTTCTTTCTTCCCCTCCCCTTATTTTGGTCTTTAAGTCTGACTCTCTCTCTCTGTTTTATGTCATGTCAGGCATTCCTCTCTGTTTCTCTGTATTTTGGTTTATTTCCCTCCCTGCATGTCTGCCAGAATGTCTGTTTGTATCTCTCTCAGACTCTTCCCTTCCCCTGTCTCCCCCTCTCTCTCTCTCTCTCTTTTCTCTCTCTCTCTCTCTGTCAAGGTCTCTTCTCGGTTCATGCCAACCCAGCCTGTCTACTTATATTTCTGCCTATCTCTGTCACTGTCTATCAATTTATCTTTTTTTTGTCCCTTCTTGTCCCTCCTTGTCTCTGAAGCTCTCACTCATCTCTGTCTCCAAATAAGTTAAAGGAAAGGATTAAAAGGAAAGCAAGGATTGCTCTAGAAGAGATATACGGGAAACAGTGTACAATGGTGCAGGTAGTGGAAGCCATAAATCTGCTTTTGCAGAAATAAATGTTCCTACAATTTTTTCTCCCTCAGTAATCAAAATCACCTTCTCAGTTATGACTATACGTGTTCTTGATCTTGAAAACTTTGCCCAACATATATTTGGATAAAATCCTTTAGAAATGCACTTAGTAACAGTTTCCAGTGGCTTAACTTGTAAGAATAAAATTGCACCTGTGTACTCCATCATGAAAGCTAAAGGAATTAATGCCCAAACTCAAGGTGATCCAAGGTGATCAGAATTCTCCAAGTTCTTGAAAAGAACATACGACCCTAGCTCTCCTATCCTGTGAAGCAGGATGGAAAGATCATGTAACCTCGACAAGGTAAAGACACTCCTCTCTACTTCTTGATATCTCCAGACAATCGTGTTACAGAAATCATATCCCACCTCCAGGATATCCATGTTGAAGATCTCCATGTCCCAGGGGAGAATCAGTGAAGCAGGATCATGGCAATATCCTGCAGCTTCTGACCAGACCAACAAACCTCAGTTCCTGGTGGACTTCTCTTCCTGACATTCTTCTCCAAGAAATCATGTCCCCCTCCCAGGCGATCATCGGAGTACTCTGTTCTGGAGGAGAATATTCCACTGGAGCTGCTCCTACATAAACAAGTATCATAAGAAGTTGGATGGCAAAATCTTGTAGCCCTAAACTAAGTCATCGGACCTCTACACTTTTGTTCACTTCTTGCCGATGAACCGATGTAGAAAATTATGACCCAGCACAAGGTGACCTTCTTCAGGAAACATCACCTTGCAAAGAAGAATGTACTGGTGGAGATTCTGAAGCCCTAGACTAAGATCATCAATCCATTGTACTTCTTGATTTCTTCCTCGTGATCCTGTCCAAGAAATCCTGTCCCGTGAAATAGGAGATCCTCATCAAAGGCAATATTCCAGAGGAGGATTGGACCAGCAAGATTGCTTCTGGTCCTCAGCAGTGGGCTGGAGAGAACCTGTAGTCCCAGACTAAGTCGTTACTCCTCTGTTCTCCTCGATCCTCACAGAAGAGCTTCGCGTTCAAAAGAAGGAATGACTGTTGAAAGTGCCCCTACTCTCTAAAGCAGGCTGGCGAGACCCCTTAGACCTAGACCAGGTTGTCATACCTCTGTGCTCCTTGACTTCTTTCTAACAATCCCATCCAGGAAATCATTTCCCAACTCAAGGCGATCCTCATTGAAGTACTCCATGTTCCAGAGGAGAATATACCAACCCAGCCTCTCTTGACCCGTGAAGCGGGATGGCGAGTTCCCGTAGCCACCGACCAGATCGTTGAACCCCTTTCCGAGGGTGACCACGGTTGGGCGGCTGAAGCGGAACCGGTGGGCTACGGCCACCTCTGACTGATGGTCAGGGATGATGGATGAATCCGGAAGGTCAGGGACCAAGTGGTGATGATGGGAGGGCGCAACGGGGATGACAAACTTGACGGGACCCTCGTGACAGGAGAGCAGAATGGCCGGCGCAAGGGTGGAGGCATCAAGGACAAGGAGATGCCCACAGGATATCCCGATGTAGAGGTACTCACCGCTCAGGCACATGGAGTTCACTTGAGAGCGGAAGGCTATAGCAGAAGAAAAAACAACGTGGGTTATGAAAGGTGATCCTATCAAACACTGTTGGTATATGTATCAAGATAACAAGGAAAATGTGACCATACATCATATTTTGGAAATATTTTATCAATGATACACGGTTAGGTTTAAGGTTGCAACAGATTTTTAAGTGAGAGTTAGGATGAGTGTATAGTGTTTGGTCAAAGGTTGATGTCAAGAAACTGGCTAGAGTAGGAATTTAACCACAGAGCAATTATCACCAATAGAGAATATGTGTTGTAGAACCATAAAAAAGGAACTCGTTATTAAATTGCTTTGATGAAATCTCATTGCTCACACATATTTGTAAATCTGGAGCCACAGATGGCTGGTAAACATTACTGTCATCTCATTAAAATCGAAAATACACAAGCATACTGTAAAGCCAACTGCCAACTATACGATCCGGCTGTGATCCGATTTTGAAAGAAATTGCAATAGCATTTGATGTGTACACACAAACATTTAACATATTAATGATTGATGATCTGAATAGTCATATGATTAATAAATTCTAAATTTCAATGGATTTCAAGCTTCCTTGGAGGAAATGGTAAATCGGCTCAGAGTCATGATTTGAAGCTGAATCGGTTTTTAATCTGACTAGAAGGCTTCCATGCACTAAAATTTGAGTTGTAAGAATTCTTATAATTGTTAGAACCTAAATCAGGAAGTCGATGTATGTTTCAATTTCCATATTTAAAAAATTGTAATTTTTCAAAAATTGGATTACAGGAAGATCGTATAGTATGCGATGAGCTTAACAAAATATCATTGCAACTAGTTGGAATAGTGAACCTATTGTCACCTATCTTTGGTCCAGTGATCGCAGGACACCAGGCAGTGCATCTAAGAAAACATGCGACTGATCACTTAGCTTGAGAAAGTCCACAGGATTGGACGAAAACCTGCGCAACAAAACTCAAGGTTGGTAGAAGCTTCAAAAACTAATTTTAACTAGTTGAACTTTTTGCCTTTTAAGTCACTTACCGCTCATTGGTCGATGGCTCTGTCTGCCTCTTGGTCGGGGGTTAGATCGACAAGTCGAGATAGTCGCTACAAAGTCAATCCTGCCCTCTATTGCCCTTGTTTCGGTGTTCCACTTGTACACCACAGGCCCTGAGTAAAGATAATGATAATAATAATCATGATGATAATGATGACGATGATGATGATGATGATGATGATGATGATGATGATTATGATGATGATAATAACAATTAAAAAGATATTTGGATTTACATGTATAAAGCATATTTTCAAGAGGATGCACAACACTGTCCTTTTGTCAACCAACAAATAACGAAGAATTACAGAGATTGGTCATCAGATATTTTTTGAAGAAGTCCAGTGAAAATCAATTTCTTAGAAATGAGATGCAGGAAGTTTTTTCCATAGGCACAGGGCAACGGAGTGAAAGGATTTGAAGCCTGCCTGTTTTGGGGATTTGGGAATGATAAGGGAAGGAGCTGATGTAAATAAAAGTGAATATGATCTTCTTTACTGCTGAGAGAGTGAGAAGATGTACGGAGGAAGAGTTGTTGCGTTAAATGGCTTTACAAGTTTAAACTCAATTAAAATTGGGTGTTAACTGCTCAAATTTTAATTGGTTTAAGGAGGGGAGGATCCCCATAGGCCTATGTGAGATAACCAAAATAACCCAGCCTTTTTAAAGCCCCACTGTACTACTTGTAGCTACTTGCTCCCTCTATATAGAAAACAATGTCTAAGCGGTGACCATTGGTCTCCCATGATCCTCTTTTTCTTATAAATGACAATTGAGAGCTGAGTTGATGAGATAGCCACCTGTTAGTGACCATGCTGTGTGGTCTAATCCCGTCTGGCCAAACTAGTACAGACGGCCTTTAAGGTTAAAGAAAAAGAACTAATCAGTATTGCCCTTTTAACATTTTTATCATGAAGGCTCAACAGTGGTCTTTGGGCATCAAACTTATCTGGGAGGTCAAACCCACCTGGCTGGACATAAGACCAGACATGCTGAAGGCCCATCTGCTCCTGGATCGCAAGGTCATAGGTCACCATCTGAGTGACAGGTGCCAAGGGGAGGGGATCGTCAAGATGGCAGAGGATGACCTGGCACAGGGTCAAGTTGCCGGCGTCCAGGACGGTTATGTATCCCTCGGTCTGACCGCACCATAACTCGTAGGATCTGAGAAAATTAATGGATAATATTTTTGTCAACAGGTTCAGTCACACCCTGGCAGACATATCACCCAAATTTATTTCTGGCATTGTGGCTCCAATAGTTTTGACAAAGTGATGTATGATCAGGGGAAGAAAAAAAATGTTGTTGTATAAATAAAAAAATAATAAACAAAATAATAACTTGGATTTATAAAGTGCTTAATACGGTATATTGTCTCTAAGCGCTATACAAATATTATTACCCCGGTCATTGAATTCATATTCATATTCCTACCGTATTGTCACCGTAAGGGCATAGACAATTACTATTACAAATCCTTTTGCATCCTTCCCGGTCCTCATTTCTCTCTTGGGTATTGAGTGGCAAATGTAGATTAATGCCTTGCCAAAGGACATTAGTGCCGTGTCAGGGATCGAACCACGACCTCTGAATTTCAAGTCAAGTAAATCAAAGGGATCGAGGGGTGTCATGCTAAGGAATGTCAGGATCTCGAAAAATTAGCCAAGCAACATCAGAGGAAGAATCTAAGATACAATTGTATTGATTAACATAGCAATTCCTTCTTTCAGTTTATACTTAGTTCCTACGAAACAGAGTCATTTTTGCTGTACACAAGAGAACTAGTCACCATCATTTTGTAGAAGTGTCGTTGTCGAGTGGTTTAAGCACTTGACTTGCAATTCAAAGGACGTGGTTCGATCCCCGGTATAGCACTAATATCCTTTGGCAAGGCATCAATCTCCATTTGTCACAATCGACCTAGGTGAGGTAAATGGGTACCTGGCAAGAATTAATTCCTTGAAATGCTAGAGGGCTGTAACGGCAGCTAGATAGATGGCACTATAGAAATGCCTATAATTATTAATTAATTAATTGTTATAATCATCGGTACCTTTTGCTTCCATTCTTCTTTAGGACGATAGCCATGGAGATGATCTCCCTCTGAACATGGACATAGTGGAAGCCGTCCGAGTCTGCCGAGGGCATCCCGTTACCATCCTCTTGCCTGAAGGCCACTTCGTGATCTGCTGCTATGGCAACCAGCTGTAGAGGGGGTATGTGGAGCATGGTGCAGGGGGAGCGAGGTTTGCTCTTGTACTGGGGCAGGGAGAGGCGCGCTATTTCGTTGGGGTAGGAGAACCTTCCATTCCTGAAAAAAACATGGGAGAGACGGATAGAAGGATGAATATCATCAAGATGTTTTCGATGCTGTTAATGCTTGTTCAGACATGATGCGGCAAAACCACACCATTATTTTTAAAATGATGATGTAAAGTGTTATAAGCTTCTGTATGTTATAATACAGAGCTTTATGAATACATGCAAGTCCTTTGTTGCGCACAGCTGCCATTCATTTTCTTGTATAAAATCTGCAGTGGTTTTTTGCAGCGTTTACAGCGCCATATCTGAACAAGCCACAGAAAAGAAAATGTCACATCTCCCTTCACTTCAGAAAAAATGTAAAGCTAGATAAAAAAGATTTTTACATTATCTGAAGTTGTTCCTGATTGATCAAGTATTTTACAGAGCGTCAAATACATATCCTTCATGACATTTTACCTACCCTACATGTAACTGGCTTTGTCTTTAGTAAAAGGGTTTAATGTTATCATGTTTAGATAACAATGTGGGTGAAATCCTTTTTTTTCCTGCAACCATCCTATACCATACAATAATAGTATATTACATGACCCAATAATATCTTTGTTCAAGTGTTGAAAACATGTTTGATAAGATACATGTTAGCATGCATGTGTATATCTTCATATGGTAGGGAACTATTCAGAACTGTATGGATTTTTATCTAAACTTGCAGACATACGAGTGTCAGAAATTCATGTACATCTGGGGATTGTTTCACAAAGACTAAGATCGAATTTAAGTTGGACTTAACTATGGCAGGCCGTTCATGCCATTGTTTTCTCTCACCATTTACTGGCATTGGTCTCTCAAGGGACGTACAAATCATAATCAAGAATCTACATTTGTTGATAGTTTATATTTGAAGGAAAAAATATTATCTAAAGATCATTATTGAGAGACCAATGGTGGGAGCAACCAGTGGCATGAATGGCCTGCCATAGTTAAGTCCAACTTAAAGTCGATCTTAGTCTTTGTGAAACACTCCCCTTGGACCTGTTTCACAAAGCCTTTTTTCAATGACAAATAACGAAATCAGTGTCAAATCTGCTGATAACCAATCAAAAGCAAGCACTTCAGTAGTTGTAACACAGATTGTCATTTGTCACTGATGACAAGTTTTGTGAAACGCCCCCCTGATCTGTTAACACTTACTCATAGACCACTATGGAGCCTGTATTCAAACCAAGCCACATGGTGTCAGCCACGGAGCACACACAGCGGACGGTGCCCCCGGTAACGGTCAGATTGAAGCAGGTCGTGTCGTCGCTAGGGGTGCGGTCAATGTTGAGGATGACCACTGATGAGGATTGGTCCTCCTCCACGGTCTGGGTCATCCAGATGACCGGCAGACTGGACGATGCATCTGGGCCATCTTAAGAAGTTTGAGGAAAATTGATTGAAGTTTATATAATGACACTGCTTAAATTATTTTGATATCTACTTATCCACATTTTTGATACATTTTCATTTTCTAAATCTTTTATTGAAACAGTGGTATGTACAGTGTAGCTTTACCAGAGCTGACCACCTGTTTACAATAGACCATACAATACCAACATACTGTAGGAGTTGCTACATGTATGTCAGACGTGCTGAATCATCACCAGGAAAAGAAAGGTAAAGTGGAGATAGTGTAGGGGAAGTTAAAGTGACATACCACTGTCTTTTGTTAGCTCACTAATGATTGACAGATGATGTCACAAGATGAATGAGATCTGGAGCATTTTTTTAGAAATGGAGCTTAGCAGGTCTGAGAAAATTATGTTAAAAATATTTAAAAATCTATGAAATATATTAAGATATTTTAATAATAAAATATTAGTTGTATGCAGCCCTGCACATCAACAGCAATTAACTTATATTTGGATGTCACCGGATCTTTAACAACAGATAAGTCGATCACACTTATTCTGGAGACGTTGGAGTCTGCCCAAATCCTGCTTAGTGTCGGAAGAGCATGCATCATAAAACCAATTATAAGATGATGAAGCGGATCCTAATCAAAAGACCGTTGAGAGCATACAAATGACTAGGCATTTATGTTGCCTAACAGGTAATTTTACTAATGACCGGTCATTAGTGAAATTATGTTATAAAACGCCATTTTATAAAACACATAAAACATCATCTTGTAAACAAATAACACACATCATTTTGTTCGAGCATTAGTAGAATTTCCCACACTCGGCACCTTCAAAGTAGTCCAAACACCCTTGGCTATCGCTTCGGGTGTGTTTGGACTGTTCCAAAGGTAACTTGTGTGAGTAATTCTTACTAATGCCCTCACTGCTGTGTATTATTTGTATACCAACCTCCTTCCGGGCTGCATCCTGCCGTCGTGGCAACGGCGCAGGAGACGACAGGCTTCTCCTCCAGCGAGAGCACTTCCAGGAGGTTGGCAAACTCGGCCGTCTTTGAGACGTCCTTGATCTGTTCCATCGAGGGTCGGTCCCTGGAGTCTTGAGCCCAGCACCAGGACAGCAGGTCCAGCATGTAGGTTGGGTAGGACTTCTCCTGGAAAGAGAAATGAGTTCGGTAGTAATAATGATGAGGACGTTGGTGTGGATGATGACAACGAAAGTATCAGATATCGCAGAGGTGTGATTAAACCACTAGATTCTCATTGATAAGGCTTTGTACTGCATGCCTTGTTCCTGATAACAGCTAGATTTGGAGGGAAAATGGCAAGTGTGAGATATGAAGACTTGTACTTCTCTGTAAAGACAACTGCACAGTGTACATAAAGTATCACTGAATAGTGAATACCCCCAAAATCATATTTTTAAATCATGTTTCTTCAAGTAAGTGAAAATGCCAAAGCAGCAACTGTTTTAAAATCATTAGGTTAACTGCCTATCAAGCTCTTTATTTTACCCGGGTGCCTGTAAAATTTAGCAATTACAGTATGCATGGTTATACTACATGTATCCATATGACTATGACCTTAATTAGGAAGGATTTAAATTAGAAAAAGGAAAACCAAGAAAATTGCGATGATCCTACCTTCCTTGAGAGTACAGGTCTCTGTCCATCCTTGATAAGCTGCTTGATGACCTCCGACAGACGACCTACATCCTTTCCGACCAGACACTCGAAGGGCCTCTGAAGGGACATCAGCTCAAACATGAACATTCCAAAGGAAAAGCAGTCAACCTGAGAGAGGTAGAGATTTTCTCCTTTATTACGTGTAATAAACCACTTTTCAATTCCTAGTTATCAAAGTAAATGTACATTCTTTGATAGTCAGTCAGTATGATTGGAATATCAAAATCTTAGTTTATTGATCCCATTTCCTGATCCACTTTCAACCTAATGATAACTGGATTTTCTCATTCCCAAAGGCTTAATACTGGGACTACTCCATTCAAGTCGGCAATCATTTAAACTTCCTTTTAGCTATTACTATAAAAGGGAAAATGTTACACGATTTCCAATCAATGCGATAGTGGCACTGTCCGTTACTTGTATTTCAAAATCTATCTCTTATTTCTTTGGAAAAAAGTATTACAAGTCTTGAACGATACTGGCCACACCTCATTCACACATGATGAGGTGACCAGACTGAGGACAAAAAAAAACTATTGCCACAGCAAGACGAACCATGCAACGGTGATATAGAGTAAAACTTTACATATTTCTGAATATTATAACATAAAGATAAGGACGTATTGTAGGGGCCTTTCTTGCATGCAGCTACAACACCCCCCCCCCCCCCTTTCGCTTTGCCATTCAGTTAGATGTTAAGGGGTTTAATATTGTTTTACTGCGGTAAATTTTCAGCAGTTGACCTCATAATATGCAAATGACCTTTTTTGAAGGAAGCAATATTTAAGGCAAATCATCCTAACTGAATTTCAGGGTATCTCACCTTCTCATTATAGGTTTCCTTGCCATCGTACTGTACGATCTCCGGAGCCATATATCCCGGTGTCCCACCGTACCCCTTGGTACCCGAAGGAAGAGCGGTCACGCTGATGCCATAGTCCGCAAGCTTGACCTTGATCGGATCTGCTGGGTTCGGACTGTAAGGCTGCGGGAACTTCCACACCAGGACGTTCTCTGCCTTGAGGTCTCGGTAGATGATATCCTTGCTGTGAAGGTAGGCTACAGCCGATGAGACCTGCCATGAAAGGAAGTATAACATACAGTACAGCTCAAGGAAGACAGGGAAAGTAAGCACATAGGAATCACACCATATAGAGTACCGAAGCTGTGACATCATAAAAATCTATTTTTGGAATTTCTCAATTTTGTCTTCATTTTCCGAAAGAGCATCAAAAATAATGTCCAAATGTCGAAAACCAATTGAATATGTTAAGTAATGGCTGAGATATGACCATCTGAATAAATAGATTTTCTTAAGGAACTCAGAGTTATATTGCTCTGGCTCGTTATGTTATGAACCAGAGCAATATAACACTGAGTTCCAGTAGGAAATCTATTCATTCCGATGGTCATATCTCAGCCAATACTTACCTATTCAATTGGTTTTCGACATTCGGACATTATTTTTGATGCTCTTTCGGAAAATGAAGACAAAATTTAGAAATTCAAAATACAGATTTTTTGATGACTTCACACTTCACAACTGATATGTAGACCTACTCTAATCAGCACTCTTAACTGCATTAAGACCTTTGGCAATCAATGTTTCTAACATTTATTACATCTTGTACCAAAAGTTTAATCTGTTCATCCCTATATGCTTTATATACATGGTTTGGTTAAAAAGAAATCTGCCATGGAAGGATGTATAACATACAGATGCACCTCAAGGAAGACAATAAAAGTAGATATGGTCATTGTCGACATGCACTCTTATTTGCTGCATTAAGACCTTAGGCAATCAATGTTTCTAACATTTATTAGCTCTTGTACAAAAAGTTTAATCTGTTCACCCCTGCTTAAACATGATTTGGGTAAAATCTGTTCAATGATCCTCAAGTTGACAGATTGGAACAATTGGGACAGACAAACAACATGTAAACATTTTATGCCTCTAGCACCATGGTAGCATAGGGATAAGAAAGAAAAGTTTTGACAGAGCTTCACCATACCTGAACCACCAATTCCTGCAAGGTGTGAGGTGTCAACCTGGCTCCGACGCGCTTAAAATTCTCCATTCTGGTGTCCAGCGCTCCCTGTGGTGCCAGCTCAAGGATCAGACACATGGGATGCCTGCAGAAGCCCAGCAGAGGAACAATATGAGGATGATCAAGGTTGTTGATGATGGAGAGCTCCTTGCGAGCCGTGCGATACGCCTCGCAGGAGAACCGCAGCGGATCCCGGTGCCACTTTGTGTTGTCATTGTCGTAGCGCCGTCGGTCAGTGTTTCCTGCACCTTGCCCCGGAGGGTAGGGCTGGAGCATCTTGGCCGCGATAGGCCGTCGGTGCTCGGAGGCGCGAGCCATCACCCCCTGGAAGACAAGACCAAACGTCCCGCTGCCCAACAGACGTTGGATGTCTAGAGCAGACTTCTCGGTAAGGACGGATGGGCCCAGGTCTGCATACATCTGCAATCACAATCATAACCGAGCAATTTATAAACAGTGTTTGAATAAAAAAGCTTCCAAATGAACAACCTAATCCATTTTTTTTAAATCAAATTTTATAATCCAGAAGTATTTAAATGAAGAATAGAAAAAAAAGTATGGTCAGAAATGGATTAAATGAAGGTTGCAGAGGTCATTTCAATACATGCACAAGGCCAGACCTGCCAATTAGTACGGATTTCCCGTAATTTATTGGAATGGAAATTAACAATCATTACGGCAGTACAGAATGTTGTCTAAAAATCACGGATTTTTTTTGGCGTAAAGGGATCTATCGTAGTGAGTGCTGTGCAGTATGGTGGCCATCCAACACTCGCTGCATGAGACAGATGGAAAAGTATCAAGTATTCTCTTAGAAGCCTATTTTTCATTGAAAACTTATTTGTTGTGATGTCCTGAAAATCAATATTTATCAACTTTGTGGGAGTAAAATCACCAAAAATTTCAGACAATCATGCCCGCATGCATTCGCGTGCCATTGTTTTTAGATCCATGGCGCCGCATAGGAAATTTCTGATTTATTCCCAAAATTACTGATTTTGAGCCTTATGATTACTGATTTTCTGTTCTGGAGGTTGGCAGCTCTGACAAGGCAATTTTACCTTGATAAATTGTGTGTCAGTAGTATAACAACTACAGATCTTGATATGAATTATATGTAGAGGTAAATGTATAATGGAAACATATGAAAGTCCTGTACAATCAATTAAATGTACAGGTATGCTAATAATTTTTACTCACAACATCTGGGGCAACAACAGAGATTGCTATGTTTCCATGGTTGGGGCACTCCACAAACTCATTCCTCATAGACTGCAGGACTAGTTCTTCAAAGAGGAATCCGTACACGCAGATATCATGCGGCACATCAGCACTCTTATGGATTGAGCTCAACAGGGTGCTGTTGAGGACAGTGTCCATGGGCATCATATCGTTGCTGACATCAGGCTCAATGCCTAGCTCACTGCAGGTTTCCAGCGGTAGGGGATGCTCACGGTCATTGTCGATCTCTGTCTGTAGAGTCATGTCACCATCGGCCGAGAGGCGGGCGTTGGTCGTTGCTGCAATGCGATCCTTCCGCTGGAGGGCATGGGCTGCTCTTCGTCTTGGGTTGAGCTGCTTGAGGTTGACCCCTGTCAGGATGTCGTCGTGGAGTCTTGGATAGCTGCAGGAGAGACCGCAGCAGAGCTTGCTTTGCTCACCAGTACGGGTGGTGATCATCTGGGCATCCGCGGAGCTGATGGACGACCAGAGGAGCGGAGACTCGTGTTCAGCGTTCATGTGCTCTTCCGCATCCAAAGCGTGGATGAACTCCCACTCGGAGACATCCACCTCGTCCCAGCTCGGCTTATTATAGTCCCGCCAACAGCGATGGCAAGGAACAACTCTTGTGATGAAGAGCTCTCCTTCAAAAGTTGTGCCCAAAGGCTCACAGAGGTTGGGGTAGAAGTTCTCTATCAAGGTGTCAATCAAGTCGATGATGGTGGCAAGGAGACGAGAGACAGTCTCCAAGGATGTCAGAATCTTCACAGAATCGGACATTCCCTTTCCATTGGCCTCTCTCTGTTGTATCCTATGGGTAACTTCTAGAGTTTGGTTAGGAATGAGTATCTCTAGCTGACCACTTCGGGAGAGGGAAACGTTCCTCGGGAAGTGGTCAGGATCGTCTGTTAGGCTCAATACATGGACGGACTCGGGTCTCCTCTCTCGCTCGAAGACAGAACTTAGAAGCTTTTCCCTGACAACAGCCTTCACATGGAACACAGTCACCGACATGAATTTCAGTTCGATCCCCGACTGCCAACATACCCATTGGAACTCATTGGTGAACTCTGACAGGGGCTCACCCTCAAAGAACCTGTGGACATCATCCGATAGCAGATACATGGAGTTGATGAGACCAGGGATCATCTGGTCGGACAACAGTCTGCTGATCAGATGTGACCAGAAGCCACTAGGAATGTACTGCAGGATATAGAGTCTTCTGATAGCTGTCTTTAGGTTCTCCACAGGAGTGAACTTGTACCCATCAAAAGGGCTCGGTACCTTGCTGTCCTGTGCCTTATTGGACACCAACTCGATGTCGGCTCTGTCCAGCTTCCCTTTGACCGTTCCCGTGTTGACATCCCCTGAGCTGGGGCTCTTGGTGATGGTGGCAGACTTCCTCAACAATTCAAATGTGGGGGTATCCATTGCGTCCAACCCCATGGTAGACGTTGAGGCTTCGCTGTACATCTCGCAAGGAGGTGATGAAGCGCAATTTGCCATGCGGGCCTTGCCTTGGAGGTTCCTGCGGATCGGGACAGGGATGGACATCGTGGCTGGGCTCCTCTCAGGGGTCTCAACGGTCTCTGGAGACGTCTCTCTGGGTGACGAGCCGTCTGTCGGTGATCCATCATGGCAGTATATCCTGGAAGGGGAGGGACTGTGACCCCTTACTGCTTTCCTGTTCCATCTTTCTGGGGGAGAGGATTGAATTGGGGATGGACTTCTTGCTCCTGTCTTCCTGTACACCTGTACAGAGGATGAATATCAAAATTAAATTTGATTAACTACACATTGATATGAGCCCATTGATTATAAGAACGAGGTAGTTTAAAGGTATAGACCAGTTCTGGTCATGCGATTGCATTGTGAAAGAAACATTGTGAAATCGATCAGAAAAGATTGATCATCTAGCATATACGTATTGGTGTGTACTGCAAGGTTCTGGAATCATCAAAATGATAAGAAATTTGGCCCAGTCTTGGTAAAGGTACAAGCACTGTACACAGAAAGATGTAGATAGATAGATAGATAGATAAATGGTATTTATTGATTCATTTCCATGTATCGCAGTTACAAGTAACTGAATTGTGCATGAATAAAACATATCCAGGCTGGATAGATATAATAATTTATCAAATATATCAATTAGTAGGCTGTTTCCCAGCAAAATTTGTATCATCATGTATTTAGTCAAAACATATTCTTTCACATGATTGGTAAAAAGAGCTTCCATTTCATTTTTTGAGAGGGGGGTGTTTCCAAAACTGGTCTATACCTTTAAGCAATGGGGAATGAGAGACTTCAGGAGTCTGCAGGATTATTTCTTTATCATCCTTTAGTTTCTTCCTACTCCTTAACCATTAACCCAAAGAATGCTAGGTTAACTTTCTACATTTAGCTGTACGCAAATTATTCGTTATTAGGAATTTGGTACCCTTTGAAAATTCTTGTTCTGAATGAATCAATTTGCTGACAGTATAAGTGTTAAAGCTCGTCTGCACTAGTTTGGCCAGGGGGATTAGACCTCCCTGCAAAGTCACTGACAGTTGGTTATTTCATCAAATCAGCTCTCAACTAACATAAGAAAAAGAGGATCATGGGGGATCATGGGGGATCAATGGGCACCGATTAGGCATTGTTTGCTATATAGAGGGCGCAAGTAGCTATAAGTAGTGCAGTGGGGCTTTAACCATCCTTACCCTAGTGGAGTCGCTCCTGCTTCTGAAGACCGGTATAATGGTGGTATCCACACCCTCCTGGGGTAAACGAGAGGGGATCAACAGGTGCTTGGGGTCATAGGTCACGGCCACCTCAAACTTGTTGAGGAGACTGACGATGAACTCTTTCACGCTGGAATCCTCAAACTTTCGATGCAAATCTCTGACTAGCATGACACCTGTAATTTTGTTTAAATAAAACAACAAAGAAAGAAACAGATGGTTTAATCAAATGCTGTAAGAAAACTTGTTCACTAAATAAATACGGGCTAATGTAGGAGAGAGGGAGGGCACAACCAGCCAAACTCTCTATTTTAGTTATAGTAAATTATCCCACAACAAAAAGAAATATAATAGATCAAGCTTGAGTTTCCAATTTTTTTTGAGAGGTTCATTATATTATAATCATCATCATCATCATCATCATCATCATCAATATTATTGTCATTCTACACCAGGTTTTGTTTCCCCTTCGATTGTTAAAAGAGATTGGTCCCATCTAAAAAAATCATGGAACGTGTCTTTGGTTGAAAAATGAATAGTCATTACATACAGAGAATTCCTCTAAAAAGCACAATATCCACTTTTAAGGTACATATATATGTCTCAGTGGATTAAAAATTAAATACGAACTGGCTTTTTGGATAAATTCCTGCCAGAACACTGAACAAACTTATTGTTTTTTTGTATAAACTATTATTTATTTGGCATTCAAAAGAAATATTAAAGTAACATGAAATTATAAAAAAACATGTGATATGATTGAGTTCCCCCTGCTGCACCTCCTGAAGTTGCCTGGAAGGGAAAAAAAAGAAGGGAATGCAGAATTTGTAAGACCCTGGGCCTTGTCCTACTTACTCCTTGAAATGCATCAGGGAGAAGCTACGAACAAGAACCCCCCCCCCCCTCCCAAAAAAAAAAAAAAAAAAAAAAAAAAAAAAAAAAATCTATATATTGTGTGTCTTTCCATTCGTAGACTCCTTTATCTCATTATCCAACTATCCCTTCATCATTCTTACCATCCATCTATCATACCTTTCTTAACGTCCGGATTGATCTCTGGAATCGTCACGACCTTAGCCAATGTGTCGCATAGCCATTGCGGGTCCAGGAAGAAGTAGTCATTCAACATGGAGTCCTCGTAGTGAAGAAGAATACCTGATATTGAAATTCAGAAGATATCGATGAATAATCAGTAATGCATCATGAAATATATATCTTGAACATTGAATGCTGAACACAGACTTATGAATAGTGAATATTGGATATGGTATAACAATTACAAATAGTGGTGTCACGGTCTGGTCACATGACTCATAGGTTACACAAAAAAAGAAACCACTTCACCCCAGTAAGTGCAAAACAATTAAAATATTGAATGATTACCATTGTTATGAAGGAACCTTGTAGCTTGAAGGAGTTCTTCCTTGTCATGGAATGAGATCTGAGATTGTTCTACCATCATCCTCATCACCTCTGACCTGACAACGGAAGAGAGAAGGAGTTTGTAAAGGTATAGACCAGTTATGGTCATGCGATTGCATTGTGAAAGAAAGGTTCTGGAATTGATCAGAAAAGGTTGATCATCTAGCATATACATGTAAGTATTGGTGTGTACTGCAAGGTTCTGGAATCATCAAAATGATAAGAAATTTGGCCCAGTCTTGGTAGAGTTACAAGCACTGTACACAGAAAGATGTATATGGGACTACCCTATATCTATCCAATCCAGATAGATATAATAATTTACCTAATATATCAATTAATAGGCGGTTTCCTGGCAAAATTTGTATCACCACGTAATAGTCAAAACATATTCTTTCACATGATTGCTAATAAGAGCTTCCATTTCATTTTTTTAAATGGAGGCGTTTCCAAAGCTGGTCTTTACCTTTAAGTGAGGTTTGCGGTAACACGCCATATTCTTTCTACATTTGAATAGGTTGTCTCCAGGATGAGTGTCTATGGTTGGTGGGGGTTTATATACCCTTGGGTAGGATTCACTGCACCAGTCAGATGGTTTCTGATTGGTTAGCTAAAGCTGGATCCTAATTGGTCAGAAGGAGTTATTCACTATCATATATTAAATCATTTCATGCAACAGCCAACCTTCTACAGCTTAAAGCCGCATTTTCCTGGAAAAAAATTAGGAATACAGCATACTGTACGATATGCTTCTGAATAGATTTTGGCGCTAGTGTACTTTCGCACCGCAAACATTCCGTCGCATGCCTTGGTTCCCACTTTCCCACTCCCATAGACTCTACACATATCTTGCATGTGACAGAATGAAGGAAGTCAAAAACGAAGGTAAAAATTAGTGCTCAGATTTGTTTTTCTCCAGAAAAGGAGAGGAATATAGGGTTCATGACACTAGTTTGAAGGCAGAAAACAGGAATTATTCCTCCAAAATAACAATTATAAATTAACATATATAACCAAACTCAGGTGCATTCAATGATCAATGACGTACTTGTATTCAGTACTGTGCAGGACAGGCTCTCTCTTCGCGGCCCTCATGTCGGCCGAGATCTGCATCACAGCCTTCTCAAGGGCAAGATATGATGTCGGCACCCGCTGCATCAGCAAGGGCTCCCTCTCTCTACCCTCTGAGCATAACAAAAACAATGAAGTAAATGTTGGTATGCCATTTTGTGAAACACAATATACATGTATATGTTACAATTATAATAATTAATGATCTCTCTACTTAAAATGATGCAAAGCCAACTTAACGGGAAACCTCCCATTTTCTATTTTGTTTGTATCAACAGCAAAGCAAGACATATTAAAAAGCATTGATTGATGTGTTCAAATGAAACAACATGAATTTCTGCTTTCGAATTATGGAAACACTCACCGGTCAGACTGTACGCTGTGTCATAGACCAAGTCCCTAAGCATGTTGACATTGTACGACTTGGAGCTCGCGGCACAGCTCACCTCCACGCAGGCTATCACATGAGGGAGCCCCGCATCCTGGGGATGGGCGATGTTGATGAATCGATCAAAGATGGTGCGCTTCAGCTCGGGCCAGTACTCCTTTGAGTACTTCTTATCTCGGAGGATGACGTCGTAGTGCGTGCCGACAATGATGACTGGCGAGTTAGGTGCCCTCGCCTGGTGAAAAATAAACAGGAACACACATGTTAATTTAAATGCATAACTATCCTGATATTTTGTGTATACAGACTTCCGAGTAGGGGAAGAAGGAGGATTTTTAGGACGGACAGTCTGCAGAAATTGTTGGAAGAGAGAGAAGAGTGAAATAACTGAGAGTGGGGCTAATAGATAAGGCTAGGAACCGAGGGTTGTGGAACAGCATGATCACCAAAGTCAATTGATATGGCACTTCGAGAGAGAGAGAGAGATACCAACTACTATCTCAAGAGAACATCTCCAATCACCTGTCACTAGACAATAGCCCTTAAAACATCTACTCTCCAAAGAAATCTACCACCCCTATTCATTTATCATTTCAGAGTTGCCACAGAAATTTGATAACCATACAGTATTCCATCACTTTCTATGATTTTCCTTTTTTTTGCCCTTTTCCATGACCAGGGCCCCATTGCACAAAACTTACCATCAATGGTAACTACCATGGAAACCTTGATTTTGATTGACTGTTGAGCCCATGGTAGTTGCCATTGATGGTAAAGTTACCATCAATAGTCAGTTTTATGCAACAGGCCCAGATAAGTACCATTTTGGTATGGGTTGCAGCATCTAAGCGGCCTGCAAATACCACGTCCAATGTCAGTTCAAACTGAAAGGCTTGCATAGCCACACACGGCCAACACCGACGATCAATGTCCATGACTTTCCATGACCCTGAGAGTTTTTATCATTTTCCATGACTCTCCAGAAGAACTTATTTTTCATTGACTTTCCAGAATTTTCCATTACCATGGGAACCCTGCATTTCCTACTGCGGATACACCTGCTACACATGTAGGTGTATTTTGATCTACTGCACATTCCATGACTGAAAAATCATAACAAATGGAGTATCTTTTTGAAAAGTGATAACCCACTTCCTAATGATAATAATAATAGTGATGATTATACAGTCAAACCTGTCTACAGTGACCAAGGGAAACACAAAAAAGTGGTCTTTGTAGACAGGTTCCTTTAGTACATGTAAACCATTTTCAAGGGAGACAAAAAAATTTGCTTGTTGTAGACAGGTGGTCTTTGAAGACAGGTGGTCACTAATGCAGGTTTGACTGTACCATAACAAGAGAGATATGATCGATCGTACTTGACTTTCCAATTTTTTGGGGGGAGGAGTTTGGTTAAATGAAATGAAATGAAACCCATACGCGTACCTGGATGTTGACCAGCCATTGCTGGAGTTCATTTATGACCTTTGACCCATCTGTGATCTTACACACCACAAGGTAGAGGGAGCGCTTGGTCAGGAAGTACTGGTGTGTTGCATAGAACTCTTGCTGTAGAATGAAAACAAGTAAGAAAATGTATACAGCAAGTTAGAATCCTGGCATCGATCTTTGGGTATAATTGAAAAATGCATGCACAAAATTAGTCTTCACTACAATGTCTGTTATTGGGCCAGGACACCAAGTCCACCACTATTTTACAAGGTAGATTTTGGCCAAGGCAGGTACAGCATCATGAGTAAAGAAGGCTATTAAAGGGAGTGGTTTGTCAGTTTCCATGTGCAGAAGCCATAATTCGCTGACACCAGACTTGGTGGAAATACAATTAATGTGTTTACAAGTTTGCACACAGCGAACCTGTAGGTCCATCAAGAAATACCCTTTCGTCTCTCGGAGAGTCTTCGGGTGAGGGAGAAGTGAGATAATGACTTTACCTTGTGGAGGAATGGATGAGGAAATACAAGGCATTACATAGGGCATTTTGGTCATAAAACTGAAAGCTAATCCTGGTGATTGACAAAGCCTGTTATAGGGTAAACACCTGAACGGTGTCAAATTCCCCATGAGAGCTGACTACTACATGTATGTGTCTTTAACCTCAATGACAAAAAAAAACACTCTGTGATTGGCTCCTAGCTTCTCCAGTAGAATGGTGGGTACCCTTAAGAGTCTTCCCATCCCTTTTCGATCACTAGATCCCTATCCCCCTACCCCTCGGCCCCGCCCCACCCTGCCCTGATATTCTCACCTGTCCCCCGAAGTCCTATGTGCTGAAGGTGACCTTGCCGTGCTTGGCTTTCTTCTTGTTGTAGGTCCACTCACAGACGTCTACTCAGACGGTAGAACAGTGAGTACCCTTTAGAGTCTTCTCTACCCTTCACCCCAACCACACCCTGCCACGCCCTGATCGATATTCTCACCTGTCCTCCAAAGTCCCATGTGCTGAAGGTGACCTTGCCGTGCTTGGCTTTCTTCTTGTTGTAGGTCCACTCACAAACGTCTACCCCAACAGTAGACAGGTGGTTGCCCTTCAAGGTCTTTCCACTGATGTGACTGTTGCCCTGTCTCTCTCCAAAAGTCTAACGATATAGAAAAAAGAGCGATGAAAAAAAGAGGTTCAATTAAGGTAAGTAAAACATTTTTTATTGAGGAATCGCATGTGACTATATTTGATAAACCGGAAAAGAAACACTGGATACAATAATAAAATGTCAATTTATACAGTGCAGCTCCTATATGAATTTACAAATATTTTACAAATTATAAGTAGAACAGAATTTTAGTCTTGGAATCATTATGTATGAGTAGATACATGTATATCAACTCAAGTTTTTAGCGTAGAAAGAAGTATGGAAGGAAACATGTAACTCTTTTAAATATTTGGGTAAGTTGCATCATCATAATGTCAACCAACATTAAATTCTGATAACTACAAAGTTTTGCTACCACTACTACTTCTACTACAACTACTCACTACCATTACTACTTCTACTACCACAACTACTACCACTACCACTTCTACCACCACCAATACTACCACTACCACTACCAGTACTACCACTACCACCACCAATACTTCCACTACCACTACCACCACTACCACTAACTTTACCAATACTACCACTACCACCACCACTATCAATACTACCACTACCACCACCACCACTACCAATACTACCACTACCACTACTACCACTACCACTACCACTACCACTACCACTACCACTACTACCACTACCACTACTACCACTACCAATACTACCACTACCACCACCACTACCAATACTACCACTACCAATACCACCACCACTACAACCACTACCACTAATACTACTACCACTACTAACACCACCACTACAACTAAATCGGACTCACCCCTAGTGACTGGGCGATATATGCACCCACACCATCCCTGCGAAGTTCATTCAGCAGGGTTGTCTTCCCAATGCCAGCCTTCCCTACAAACATAAGTTTCATACGGGTGTACGGCTTGGCACTGAAAAATAAAATTATTTGTTATACAAAAATTGAATAAAACAAAAATTTATCATTTCAAAGACAACAAGAGTGAAACAAAATTAAGACATGCTTCAACAGACTCTGTGAGAAATCTAAACAAGGTATTCTTGAAGTTCAAAACTGATTTTAAAAGAAAATTGTCAGTCTCTTTGAAGTACAATGTACATGCATGTATATTAATCGGTTACTAAAATGATGTGATATCTCATGTAGAATCTGAAGAAAAAGAGATGAACCTCACCAACAAGTAATGTACATATCATGTACATTGTATATTTCGTAACTTCTCACTTGCCCATGAACTAAGTGATATATATAGTGGCCTCATATGTACAAGACAGCCTTACTCGAGTGATTTCCTACAATTGATATGAGCACACCCTCTAAACTTTGTGTTCGATTTTTGAAGGTGTGAGATAGCAAGCGACCAAATAAAAAGCACAGATACAGTTAGAAAACTCCTGTTGATCAAGATGATCCTATTTACAGAAATCAGCAAGATATTTGATCATCCTAAGTGTGAATGTACAATACTGTTACACAATTTCTCACCTCAATTTTGTCAATTATTCTAGGCTCGATACCTCTGCAAATTAGAAGTCGACCATGGCTGAAACTGACACGGCCCCAAATATGGATGGTTCTGTAAGCTTACATATATACTCAATATGCTTTTAAAGCCCCACTGCACTACTTATAGCTACTTGCGCCCTCTATAAAGCAAACAATGCCTAAGCAGTGATCGTTGGTCCCCCATGGTCCCCTTTTCCTTATGTTAATTGAGAGCTGATTTGATGAGATAACCACCTGTCAGTGACCTTGCAGGGAGGTCTAATCCCTCTGGCCAAACTATTACAGATAGGCTTTAAGAAAGAACAAATATCCCTTATTTTGAAAAGAGCTTAAAAATGCAACTCACTCATCGAGAATGGAACGAAGGTATCCCAGCACATCTTTGACGAGCGATGTCTTGATCATTGAAGAGAGAGGCTCCACAAGTTGGCAACCATCTGCGTTGAAGTCGTAGAGACACTTGAGTCTTCCCATCTCTGGTGGTAGGGTAGTGATGTTTGTATTACCATCCACCTGAAAGGTTAAACAATCATATTCACCATTTTTAATCTAAATATATGTAACTAGATGGAAGAATAGTTCAGCAAACACCATCTTGGAAGGAGGAATTGATGTGAGAAGAAAGAGGGGCAGACCAACTAGGACACAGACTAATAAAATCAAGCAGTGGACAGGAACTAGATGGAAAAATATCTTGGTAAACAACACCATTTTGCAAAAAGGAACTACTACTACAGCCTTCAATGGAGACGAACGTCTAGATTTGGTTTCGCAGCCAACGCCCCATATTAATTTTCCACCGATGTTCTACACCCGGATTTAATGCTATTCTGCTCATAACTTTCACTCAAACCTTTATAGTTATTCACCCACAACAAATATATCCTGTTTGGGAAAGCTTTGCATCGTACATATTGCCTAAATTTGTGAATTCTTGACTACCACCATGACTTCGCGTGCACTTCGATCCCAGGCCAAGGACGCAACTCCTGTAAGACATGCCGATCATCCGGCAGCCTCTATCCCGGCTGAAGCGGCAGGTGCATCACCGGCTCGAGCCCTTGTACCAGCCACAGACACGCCCACGCCAATCCTCTCCTTAGCGGATATCCAGGAATCCAACCATCGCTCCTCTGCCATCGTTTGCTCTAAGCTAGACACCCTCACAGCAGAAGTGACCTCCATAAAATCAAAAGTCACCGAGCTAGAAAATGCTGTGAAATTCAACTCGGAGAAAGTCTCAGAGATAGAGCTAGAGAAACTGCCCAACATTAAACACTATTTTGAAAAGCAAATCGCCGACCTACAGGAAAAGATGACCGTAAGGGAAATTTACCAGCGATGCGCTAACCTGCTCTTTTATGGGATCTCCGACAAACCCAATGAGAATGTCGCCCAAGTGCTTCGTGAAACTTTCATCCAACTCTGAATCAAATAGATCAACTCCGCTAATATTGATCTAGCCAACTGCCATCGCCTTTCCAGACCGTACCAGACCAGCCCCAAGCACCGAACGCGATTATCGCAAAATTAGTCTACATGTCCGATCGTAACAAGGTACTTGGTGCCTACGAGGACCGCCAGCGCAAGCCGCGTGAACCAAACCCACCAGAAGTCAACGAGGACCGCGTCTTCGTTCGCACAGACCTCCCCCCTGCCCTCAAAGCCCTGAGGGGGCAACTCGCGAAGATTGCCTACCAGCTCAGAAAATTATGGAGAACCTGTGTTTCAAGGTCCATTTCATTGTTGCCCCAAAACAGCCTTCAAGCTACGGGACATACAGGTAGATAGATATCTCACTAGATAGAGAGAGTTCAGCTTGTCCTAATGAGATGCACAACACTCTTTCCTACTTAGTGCTGTTCGCATTTAAAAGTGGGTTTCTAAATTAGTCATTCATGCAAAATATTTATCTAATTTGAACATTTTGTTTCAACTTATCTCTAATTATTATATGCCAGGCACTATCTTTTTCATCTGTATTGTTGTATTTTGTCATATACTTGTAATCTGGTACAGATTGATCAATCGATCTTATTTACTGGGTGTAAGCCACAAATATGTTTAAACAATTTAATTTTCTCCCAGGAAGCATTAAATTTATTTAACTCTTATATTGTTGTACCAATGTATATACATGTAGTGTATGTAGTATGTCATTACTTCCAAGTTGGTGAAATAAAATTGAATAGAATTCTTTAACAAAATAGAAACAGGTTGTTTCTCCAAACCTTGAAACTGCTAAGCTTGGTCAGGTACTGCACATCGGCCGGGATCTCACTCAGCAGGTTGTTGGAGAGCATCAGGACGTTCAGGCTCGGAAAGAGTAGGGTTCCCTCTGTGTCCGTGCAAGCTGTGTTGGTGTAGAGCTTCCAGGCATCAGCAGGAATCTACAAGCAAGCAACAATAATAATAATAATAATATTCAGTTCTTGTATAGTGCATAATACGTTATGAAATAACATGTCTATGCGCTTCCAAAGAGTTTTTAAAATTATTACCTTAGCTTTAGCTCCGGCAGCCATTATCAGCGCAGTGCATTTCAAGGAATAATCCTACCAGGTACCCATTTACCTCACCTGGATTGAGCGAGGTAAAATGTAGATCAATGTCTTGCCAAAGGACATTAGTGCTGCGGCGAGACTCGAACAGCAGCGAAGAGTTTTTACTTTACTTGTTACATCATAAACAAGAAAGATAACTTCATATATTGTTACAGCTACAATGAATGTTGATATAAGTCACAAGAATCCTGCATTAAAGCATTTTCAGGAAACGGGCAACATCGTCACTCATTAGGGAGAAATGTGTTTATTTGCAATTGCTACATGTATTGTAACTGAACCTGTCTACCTTTACATATTACAACTCACTATGAACATAACGGACAAAGAAAGTGAACAAAATATACAGTTCCTCAGGTAGACAAAGGAACATCCCTTCACTGCTATTATGTAAAAAGGTGAATATCCATGTGACACCTGTTCTACACATTTTTACATAATAGCAGTGAAGGGATGTTCCTTTGTCTACCTGAGGAACTGTATATTTTGTCCGCTTTCTTTGTCAGTCATATTCATAGTGACTATCTACAGTGTATACCAGAAGCAAATTTCACTGTTCTCTTGAAATTTTCTCTCCATTTGTTTCCCTGTCATGTCTGTCTCTGTCTGCCTATCTGTCTGAATGTCTATCTGTATCTGTCTCTGTCTGCCTATCTGTCTGAATGTCTATCTGTATCGGCCTCTGTCTGTTTGTTTGCCCGTCTTTCTCTCTCTCTCTTCTTGGTATAAAGCAGCAGCAAACACAAACGTCTGCTGCTTATAGTTTGATAAATGATCAATAATACATGTACTTTCTTTCAATGTATCTTGAACACTATTTAATCGACCCTTCACAAGCCTTACTAAATCTAGGGGTGGACTTACATTTGGGTCTTCATCCTGCTGTCCATGTATCGTCACTACCATGGGTTCATCCTCATCTTCATCGATATCATGGGGCGCATCCACAAGCATCCTTGAGATGATCTCCAGCTTCTCCAAGCAGTTGTTGGACAGGTCCAGGGTCCTGAGGTTGGCCAAGGTCCGGTGCCTCCGATGCTTGCAGACCTGGACCAGGCTGTTGGTGGACACCGAGAGAGTCGGCGACACCATGACGGACTCACGGCTCCTACGTCTGGACGATGAGGATGATAGCGGCGAGGTGACCATGTAGCAGGATGTCTTCGGACTGTAGCAGGAGTCGGTCGAATTGGTAGGGTTCTCCACCGTAGATGCCGCCCGGATGAGCCGCGAAGAAGTGTTCTTGCCGCGGAGAGAGGTCCTTGGTGCTATTACGGAGATGTACTTGACTTTATTATGGGCCAGTTCTAGATCCATCAGACCTGCTGGTAGCTTGCTGATAGAGCAGAGTTCTAAGATGTCATTGTGGGACAGGATAAGCTTGGTCAGCTTTGGAGACAGGCAAGGTAGACCTGATGGTATCTGGGAAAGTTTGTTATGAGACAGGTCAAGTACTTCCAAGGAACTCAGTTCATCTACGTTCACATTTTCCTCTTCTTCGTGGGAGACGTCATATGTCCCCATGCTGCACAAGCGATGGCGCTTCATATTGACAAAGGAGTACCGCCGCGGGGGTGTGTGCGACCCGGAATCAGCTCCCTCTGAGTCTGGCATCGACATCGCTCCAGAGGAGATCTGTCGTTTCATCCCCCTTGTAGAGGTAGACTGGCTCTCCAAGCCGGCTTCGTCAAGCGTTGGACTGCTACGGGATTTGCCTCCTTTGCCTGGTGATGATGCAGAGTCTTTCTTTGATTCGGCCAAGAGCGCCATGGGTAGAGAGATCTGGCTTGTCTTCTGGTTGCATCCTGCGTGATTCTGAATGCTCCCCGGATTCTCCAAATGACAGCTCATGTTGACAACACCAGCAGAGTCCATCTGGTAACTGGGCAACTCTTCTATCCTGTTCCGACTAAGATTGAGCTTTTTCAGCTTCGGTGACATCCACATCTCAAACGGCATGTGAGCCAGCCTGTTGTTCTGAAGGAAAAGGTTTTCCAGACATGGCAATAAGAAGATATCTGGAGGTGAGACACTTATCCTGTTGTGCTCCAAGTGAATATGCTTCAGCAAGGGGGCGTTCCACTGATCCGGAGCTAATACATCGGAACCATCTGAATGAGTACTCTTTCTTGAGCTTTGTTCTCCAACAGTGTGTCCTTCAGGGAGTCTGCTGATTTTGTTCCGACTGGCATTCAGGTGCTGCAAGGATGGCAGCTGGAATACAACCAGAGGAATCCTACCGAGGCTGTTATCAGAAATGTCAATTCGGGTGATGGTAGCGACTACATCATGAATCCCTGATCCGGGAACGGGGTAATGTCTTAGAGCTGGGTTATGCCGAAAACCAGCCTCCACCAACCACTCAACGTTAACTTCTGTTAAGTTATGATCATGCCAGTCGATGGTCACGGCAGTATCGAATGGTCCATGCGTGCTCACCGACCGCTTGATACTCGCAACGGTTTTCCTGCGATCTAAGATCCCACCCCTTCGGTGTTCACTCTGCTTTGAGTCCTGCCTCCCAAAACGGGATCTCTGCATTGATGCAGTTTCCCGCGATCCCTTCCCATACTTAATTGAAGACTCATCCAAATCAAGGCTACTGCTCCGTGAGCATTCAAAGAAGTAGTTCTTGAACTTGCTAAGAGGTTTGTCACTGATTACAAAGTCTGGATCTGGATGGACACCAGTATGTGCAAGAATACTAGTCTTGATGTCATTATGAACAGCTAGCGTAGCAGCCATCAAGGCCTTGTCGTCAACATCACGCGCACCTTGCCGAAGAAGCATATTGATGATGTCAATGTTGTACTCGTTGGCGCTACACGCCTCATAGAGCAGTGACGAATCCTCTTCGGCAAAGAACATCTTTTCCGTCATCTTTCCTGAATCCTTCTCCTTTGCGGAATCAAACAGGCACTGTATAGACTTGATAGGAAGGTTCACATCGGCACCATGCCTCAGCAAAAGCGCTACGATCTCAGTATCGCCCTTCATGACCGCACTGTGCAAGGGCGTCTGTCCAAGCACCGTGTAACAATCAACGTCCACATATGATTTCTTCTTGAGCGTCGCGTAGGAATGTCTCGCTGTCCCCGAAGGCTGGTATTCCAAGAGAATACGGACCACTTCAGGGTGACCGGCCATGCAGGCTAGATAGAGGGCAGTCTGTCCATTGATGTTTCTCTGGTTGATGTAGAAGGGCAAGTTGCCCTTGTACGACTTGAAGGTGATGCTGGAGGTTCCAAGGTCAGACTCACAGATGCTCTGGAAAAGCAAGAGAGAAAAAAAAAATCATTTTCAACATAGTAGCATACAAACATATCTCAAATAAACTTTAAGAGCAGTATAAGAAATCTGCATATAATGACCGCTAAAAGGATACAAGTAATGCAGTCTTAACAAGAAGGTTGGCTTTTTGTACACCTATATAATTTCCAAGGAAAACATTAAAGGAGCCAAAAATTGTGTGTTTAAAAGAAACATGATGTTTCTAATCAGGTGTTCATTAAACCAGGTTGTACTGTCATTTTAGTTTACTCCTCTATCACTCCTCTTGCTACAAAAAAAGGATGCAATGAGATAAATATTCTTTTTGAGGATCTTTGTACAAACTACTTTTGGGTTTTACAATTTCTAAGCAACGGAACTATCCCATAACAGATGAAATAAAGGATATATGGTCTTTACCGATTCCTCGACAGCCGTCTTATAGTCAAATTCCAGGAGGAGTTTGACGAGGTTGGGGAAGCCTTCCTTGGCCGCAGCATGAAGAGGAAGCTCCATGTCCTGCGTTTGTTCACTTGCCATGCCAGGAAACCTCTGAAAAGAAAAAAAAACATTTAAAGGGAAGGTTCTGCATAGCCAGAAGAGGTGAAAAATAATTTGTGAGCGTTATCATTGTATTATGCAAGTGTGGAAGAACATCAGATAAAAAATGTTCCTTTAAAAGCATGGCTCTTCAAATGCCTTAATATTCTAAATATGGCATGAACATCATAAAAATCAGGACAGATTTTTATGCCACATGTTCATGTAGTCCAATATACATCTTTCTGTGTACAGTGCTTGTAACTTTACCCAGACTTGGTCAAATTTCTAGTCATTTTGATGATTCCAGAACCTTGCAGTACACACCAATACTTGCATGCTAGATGATCAACCTTTTCTGATCACTTCCACAATGTTTCTTTCACATTGCAATCGCATGATCAGAACTCAACTTTAACCCTTTCGTGACATATATTCTGCATGTTGTGGTTTGGCTCGATACCTTCTGATTCCGAACCCTAAAATATATACCAGATACACAAGTAGAAACTTAGAAAGGGCTGTAGCAGAGCTGCCATCATATTCACTAAAGCATTCAAGAGATTTCTTTCTACCGGGTACCCCTCCACTTCACCTGGGTGGAGAGTGGCAAATGTCTTGCCAAAGGACATTATAGTGCCACATATTAGCAATACATGTATAAACAGAAACAAAAAAAGGACTTCATATTGCAAACTATCTCAGAAACTTACATCAGGGGGGTGTTTCACAAAGATCCTAAGTAGAACTTAACACTAAGTTTGACTTAAAAATTATGGACAGCCATTGGAGCCTTAAAATGAAATATACTCAAAAGCAGAAATTCAAGTATTTTAGACATTTTATAAATTCCACAACAAGAATATGAAATCTCCTTAATGATAGAAAATATGAATGATTTGAATAAATATTTTATGCCTTTCAAAAATATTTTTACCAAATATTTTCAAAGATGCTAATGGCTTTCCATAATTTTTAAGTCCAACTTAGAGTTAAGTTCTACTTAGGATCTTTGTGAAACACCCCCCCCCCCCCCCCCCCCCGGCCCCCAGGAGTATATACTATACCAGAGCAAAAGAGCACTCTCATGGTGCACTGTAATTTGATTTTTGTTCTTCCACATGTACAGTGTGTTAAAACATCAACAACTGAACTGGCAAAATCTCAAAATGCTGTGGGGAAATGACAGGAGTGTACAATTCTTTCCTACAAGCTTCCTGTTAAACTTCAGTTTCATTTGAAGACAGTTAAAGAGAAAGTGTGACATAAATAGTCACAAAATACTACAATAGCTTCCCCTATTCACAACTCTGCTTCCACGTTCCTACATTGGGTGCTTCATATATTTCTTACGTGACATGTGTAGGAAATATTTTGTTCATTTTGTTTTTGAATAGATTATTAAAACATAACATCATGTGAGCAGCAGCGAAGCAATTTGATTGGCCTGTTTGGGGCTCTCCTTTAATAAGTGACTATTGTTCGCAATTGTACAAATATTTAAAAAAAAATAATGAAAACTAGACTTTAATTCGTCACTTTGACGAATTAGGTGATACGTAAGCTAATTTTGTATCATGAAAGTGTGCCGATGATGATCTAATGATAATCTTCATAAATACGATAATGATGATATTGATGATGATGATTTTTTGGTTTTAAATGACAATGACAATGAATAAAAGTGGTATAGCGCCCCATTCAGGTATTTGATAGACATTTGTTATATGATTAAACTATTAATTTATTAAACAAGCTCAAATTTTCGCCTGATCGCAGAGCCTACCAATCATTGAACTGATATTTCGACGCACTACATACGCAACATAATGAACAAGTCTAGACTGGAATGTAGTATCAATCACCTCCCATAGGCATAACACGCATATTAAGCAAATATCTGACATATGTCGTCTTCAATCGAAATTTTTACCATAATGACGTCATCAAATGAATAAATATTGGTAATAATCTTGTGAAGAATTGTCTCAGCTACAACATCAAAATTTAGAAGAAAATTGATCAATATTTGCAGAGATACAATCGTTTTCCGTAAATATGCTGACGTCATAATATTCAAATTTGTATTTTGAGTTCCAAGGTCAATATGATAATGTTAACATATACTAAATGGCAAAAATGAGACATGAAATCATATCTCCAACTTATAATCTATCTAGATATGAAAAAATATTGGGATTTCCCATCCATTCTGAAGAGTTACAATAAATTTTGTATAGGCATGTTTTTGCCCATGTATTGTGGATAAGAATAACGCAGATCCGCGCGTGCTGTCAACTTTGACGGACGCTCATTGCGTTATTAAAAGATGAACAAGTTATCGAAATGCTTGGAAAAATGTGCCAAATATGATGACAGAGAAAATTCGGTGATTCTACGTTGCCAAATGCCATTACGCGCAAAAAACGCGTGCGCATGCGCTGTGCATGATTTTTTAGTCAAATGCGCCATATGGTCTGAAACGTATGCAAAAAAAATCGGGATGATTTGGAGCATTTTAAATTTTTGCACGCGCGTTAAAGCGCGCACGAACGCGTACGCGCGCGTTTGCGCACTCTTATTGACCTGAAATTGACCGGACGGATATTGATCTTAATCATGTAAAATATGAATGAAAAATTACTTTCAGTTATGAAGATATGATCATAAGTTGATTTTAACAAAATGGCGCCTGGATGACGTCACGATGACCTTGAGTCTTTGAAAAGTCACGCAGTTTTAAGTTAGACTAAGATCTATCATCATTGAAAGATTGATGACAATAACTTTATTCAGTCTTGAGATATCTTGCGAACAAATTTGAGGAAGAATAATAAAAATAAAAATAATAATAATAAAGAAAATCTTGACGAAATCAAACAGTGATACGTCTACGTACGTATCACCTAACAAAAACATTGATAAACTTCACGCACCTCATAAACTCAGATTTGTCATGCAATGTACATATTAATAGATTAAATTCTAAAATTATACATCTATAAAAAGAAAAGTAGCATCGTTTGAAAGAAATTAGGAAGTGCCGTACAAATAACACCTGCTTTATTCATCAAGGCTATTGGGGTTTAAATTTGGGGAAATTATATCTGCTCTACTGCAGAGAAAGTTGAAAGCAAATTTAGGATTGATAAATTCTATCTTAAGAAAATATATAATTTATTCACAAAGAAAATGCTTAAATATAAGAGTTATTTATAATCTAACCTTCATTCATTTATGTACAGTACACATACCTTACCTTACAATCATAAAATTTCTTTTTTAAAACATCAATGCCATTCTATCTTATGTCAAGTGTTGCAAAGGTTTTTCTATTTTCATGGACAAGGAAAGACATTTTTTCAAATTAAAATGAATTGAACCAAAATGCAAAGGAATCTCGAAAGGTAAAAAAGCAGATTTCTTTTAAATCAAACTTTTGGCCAGGCCTACACTAGACATGTATCTGTGCACTTTGCCTTTAACTGATAACAAAAACTTCTATGTATCCGTCCAAAGATTCAGGAAATTCATTGATGTCATGATATTGTTGATATTAGATCCTAAAATAACAGAAACAGAGGGTGAGTGGAGGCTTCCATTGTCAGAAGAACGCTATCTAATTGTGACGCAGTTTGAAGCAAAAATAAATGTAGACAAAATATCTAAATACCCTACTTCCTGTTATTCTTATTGCTAAGGGTTAAATGTGCGTAAACTAACAAAATGGGATGTCTTCACATAACCTCCACAAGCAGGTTTTTATTTTCCTGAGGATGATGATGGACATGAATTGCTGTTTTTCACTTTTTCATTTCAGTTGCATTATAAAATTGTAGCACAAAACAACCTTCTCTATTAAAGTTACACTGGAAATATATACATTATACATATTATACCAAGAATAAGGCATCATTGAAGATTTGCTTTCAGAATAGATATAAGGCCAGTGAACAGACACAAAGGATATCTTTCTTAAGAAAAATAGAATTGACTAATTACTTCAATAAACTGGTCAAAACAGTAAAATAATGTTTTGCCTTTGTTTTCTTACTTGTACAGACTTTATAATTATTTGTAGGCATTGCTTCTTGTTATGGGATATACATGAATTTTGGGAGACTTTTTTTCCCCAAAAATTTGATGAAATCAAAGACAAAAAAAAACAGGACTCAGTCACTTACCTTGAGCAAGGTTTCTGCCACCTCGAGGTAGCCGTGCTGGCAGGCAGCGTAGAGGGCAGTCATCTTACTCTCCTGGTTAGCCCGTCCATCCGCTCCCCGGTGCAGTAAGAACTTGACCACGTCCAGGTGCCCTCCCTGTGCCGCTCTGTAAAAAAAGGTTACAAACGATCAGGTTTAAAGGCATCGTTCGAACAATGTTAAATCTGAGATGCATGGCCCTACATGTTATCAGTGTCTGTGATATAGTGTAATATTGAAGCCCTAACAAAATTGCGCTTCAAAATGATCATGAAGTGCCTTGAAAAAGTAAAAATCTTTGAGTGACGGTTTTACCATACTCATTTTCCCCCCAAAATTGTAGTGTTATAAAAACCGTTAGGAAAACGAAAAATGAAATTTCGATTTCCAATCATAAATATCTTGATAATCAGACAGGCGATTGGCTTGTGAAAGTCGTGGGATTCCTGACTGACCTAAAGGTTTATAATTATGATCGCAGCATGAGCTAAATCCAGGATGTTGTTTCAGAATCTGAGGCAATGTTTAATACTGAGTCACTTTAAATTGAAACCATGGTCCAAATTATGGTCCAAATCATGGTCCCTGACACTATGATCCTCCACCATGGATTGAAATTATTTTTTGGAGCCAGAATTTTAGTTCTTAGCATTTCCCAAAAGAGACTACTTTCTTCTATGTAATTTCAAAGTTTGGAATCATTAAACAATCTTGAAGTGGTCTTTTAAGGCACGTTTTGTAGACTAATCTTTGTCTGATTTTTTCTCTTCATAGACCGGTTAAATTAGGGCCTTAGTTGAATACTTTTGTTTTAATATGTCACAAACTGAAGAAATGTAAATCATGACAAATCAATTTTTTATACTAAAAGGAGTACAAAACTTGGTAAGGGTATAAAAAATTTAGCTATATTAACTATATAAATCATGTTAAAGCTGAGATCTACTATTTTAGAATCAAACCTACAGTTAAACAAATAATTTCAAGCAACTTTTTGATGGTTTTGTAGGGCCTGCATGGTCAAATATATCTTTGCAAATAGGCCAATGACGAGAGGAAAAGAACAGCATAACATAGACTTTGGAAGGAGGGCACAATCACACAAAAAATCCTTGACAAATAAGATAAAAGAGGATTTATATATTTCAGGTAAAAGAAAAAAAAGGTTACGACTGAAATATCTGACAACAAAGAGAAAAAAGAAAGAAATTATCCTACTCCAATCTAGAACAACTACCCAAAGGACAACTATCCCATCAAACAATACCTTTAGACTTCTAGGCAGCTATCCTCATTCATGGCAACTATAGCCCATTAAGAATTACCCAAATTATACCAAATTCAACTAAAAGCAATGTGTGTCCCTATTGTACATGTACTGTGTCTCTCCCCACTGACATTCTGATGGAGGGGGGGGGGGATCATGTTCCTTCGTATGAAAAAGATATCGAGAGTAACCACAGAATCCAAGCACTTCAATATATTTAATAGAGCGGTTTATAAGTAATATGTTTATTTAAGTGCATTGAAAGTGAAATCCAGAAACATTAAAAAGATTAGTTATGGAAATACTCAGTCTACTAAACTGAGATAAGAGGACTTTAACCTGGCCATTAATTTTACTTTCATTGCGTGCAGTTTGCGTAGATCAGACAGAAAATTTAAATGTAATAAACGCTATTGTTCAGCCAAACAATTTTACTTTTAATAATTGCTTCTTATCACCATCAGTGACATAGCATGGACCCAGCTACTGTGGGGCATTGGTCTCGGGGTTGGGGGGGGGGGGGGGGGGGTGGTGGCTGATTCAACCCTCTGGTTGATTACTTGATTTAACAACCTTTAAATTTTAATAATCTCCATCACCCCGATGTCTCCCCCTACCTGCTGCAAGCCGAAGATGATGTGACCCCACATTTCTACACCCAGCGAAAAAAGAAATCTTAGGCTGACGAGTTCATTGATAATGCCATCTTGGGGGGGGGGGGCACTTAATGTAAGTGGATGAAATGGGAGAGAATAAGGCTTAAGAGTTAGGGGGAATGGGAAGGGGTTGTATCATCTTTTAATCTTTCTGATACGTTCTTTCTATCTCTTTCATTCTTTCCCTTCATTTTCCCTAGACTGTGATTTGATAAATAGAAAAGATGATAAGAAGAATAGCTATTCTCCTACCAATTAATTCCACTTCTATTGCTTGTAACCTTCCTCTCTCCTCTCCTCTCACTCTGCCCCTCTCGCTCTCTCTCTATCTCTTTCTCTTTCTCTCTCTTCTCCTCCTCTCTCTCTCTCTCCTTCTCCCCCTCTCTCTCTGCCCCCTGTAATGTACATAAAGCTATGCCACTCATTGCAATAAGGATCACGAAACAACAACAAATCAAAGAAACTAAGTCTAATAAACAGCTACACTTTCAGCCAATTAATTTCACTTTCATTGCAAGCAATTATTGATCAGGTAGAAATTGGAGAGAGAGAAAGAAAAATCAGATTACCATCTAATACTGACATTAACAATACATACCCATCATATCCTCATTGCTAGCATTCAATAAAAAATAAAAATAAAATTATTACAATGACATCAGAATACGTGTGAAATTAATAGCATTACATTTTAAATTCAGGTATATTCAGCATGTATGTCAATCTACCTGTAAACACCCAATAAACGATCACAAAGTATAAAGAGGTTCATAAAAGGGCAACTCAACCCTATACACAGAACTGAATGGCGAAAGTTTCACCAATAACCAGACCAATAATAAGAAAGTTATGAATGTTTGAAATTTGAGATCACTGCGTCTATGCAATGATTTATGTGCATAACACCAGGGGAGTGTTTCCAGAGAATAAAGACCGACTTTAAGTTGGACTTAACTATTGCAGGCCATTCATGCAACTGGTTGCTCTCAGCCGTTGGTCTCTCAATTATGATCTTTAGATAATATTTTTTCCTTCGAGAACTATCAAGGAATGTTCTAATTCTGTAGATTTGTGACCATGACTTATACGTCCATTGAGAAACCAATGGCAGGAATGGTTAGAGGAACTAGTGGCACGAACAGTCTGCCATAGTTATTAACTCTTAAGCTGCCACCGATACAATGCACCCAGTGCCACAGTGCTAGTCCCTATTGTGCCAGCCACAAATCTCCTGTGTGCCAAGTTAATTTTAAGGTTGGTTCAAGTGCGTGTTATTTAAATCTTTACAAAAAAACAAATTGCTGAATTAATTGAGAAAATCCAATCTGACTGTTGTATACAAAGACGCGTAATCCAAAGCCGATAATCTGATGCACGCGATGGTACTTTCAATAGCGCTTCAAAAGCACTCAACACGGTGCAATGGGCATGAACAATGACTGTTATTACATATGCGCCCTTGCGTGCACAAAGCAGAGTAGCGGTGGCTCGCTAGCATGAACGTGGCAGTCAATCGATAGCGCGCTCGCGTGCACAGAGCACTATAACAATAGCACGCTAGCAGTCTCATGGCAGGATATGAGTTAAAGTCTAACTTAAAGTCGATCTTAGTCTTTGTGAAACACTCCCCAGAAACTCAAGAACCTGCTTTTACTAATTATCATATAATCATGATGTATATATGTCGCTTGATAATTGTACTCATAATCATCAATCTTGTTAACACATGAAACTCATTTTCATGACTATATACCGATGATTTGAAATCCATAATGGTAGGAAATGAAAGCTTACTTGAAAAGAGGAGTTTCCTTGTAGTTTTTGTTGATCGCACTGAAACCCAGCTTTTTGAGTAGAAACTCTAGCTTGCGTATGTCTGAACATGCCTCCAGTAAGTCCAGCTCAAGCTCTGCCTGGAGCTGCTCTCGTTCAGCTGCACAAAATAAACAGAAAAGGAAATGTTCAGATTTGTAATGAATGAATATTCTATGTAATACATCAATATATGTCTGAACATGCCTCTAATACATGTTATGCAAGCTTGGGGTAATAGTATATATGTAAAGCGCTCAGAGACGTCCGAGATGTATTAAGCACTATATAAAAGCTGAATATAATTATAATTATTACATGTAGCTCCGCCTGAGTTTGCTTCGTTCAGCTGCACAAAATAAACAGAATATGGGAAACATTATCACTTGTAATTAATGAATATTCTATGACTATGTTGCATCCATGTATGTCTGAACATGACTCTGATTCACGTATTACAAGCTCTTCATGTAGCTCCGCCTGAATTTGTTCTCGTTCAGCTGCACAAAATGAACAGAATATGGGAAACATTATCACATGAAATTACTGAATATGCTATGTTGCATCCATGTATGTCTGAACATGACTCTGATACATGTATTACAAGCTCTTCATGTAGCTCCGCCTGAATTTGTTCTCGTTCAGCTGCACAAAATGAACAGAATATGGGAAACATTATCACATGAAATTAATAAATATGCTATGTTGCATCTATGTATGTCTGAACATGCCTCTGATCATGTATATCAATTAGCTCTAGCTCTGCCTGGATTTGCTCTTGTTTAGCTGCACAAAACAAACAGAATAGGAAACATTATTACTTGTAATTAACAGACTTTATGTTGCATCCATGTATGTCTGAACATGCCTCTGATACAAGTATATAATTATGTCAAGCTTAAAGGTAATACAAAGTTTTGGGAAATCATGAAAATTTGGTGGATAGTGATTCTCTACAATTTTGATATATTTGGATGCCCCTGTGGATGTATTATAAGCACTAGAAAATTTAGCCCCTAAAACACTTCGCCTTTCGAGAAATATACAAATTTACCGGTGCTCCCGGTAAATGTTAATATATTTCAAACAGCGCCTACGGCCGTACAATGGTAGCTGCGACCATGAAAATCTCAGAATATGTAGTTGTGATATATAATTTCCAAACGGGAATAGCTAATAGGTCGATTTTAGTCAAGAAACACTGTTTTATAGCTTAATTAATATCTTGACCTTGAGAGGGAGCTATACAACATACAGAGTTTATTATTAACAATTTCATAACTTGACTCGATTTCAACAGCGACAATGATCACTGAATATTGTAGGGTCGCATATGCTTCCAATATGTTCATTTGAACCAAATTCATGACCCCATACCAAAACTTTGTATTACCTTTAAGCTCTGCCTGAATTTGCTCTCAAAATAAACAGAGTAAGAAACATTATCACTTGGAAGTTGTATTTATAAATGAAATTATATGTCTGGACAGATCTAGCTCTGCCTGCGACTTAATAATAATTAAAAAATACTAATAATACAAACAAATTATATGGTTCCTTTTCATTAAGCAGATACAAATTGCTTTTGAAAACGTAAACTTTACCAATTACAAGAGATGAGAATAACTGAACAGAGATATACCCACAGATCATTAGGATCAAAATCATATGCAATACAGTTAAAATACAAAAGGTACATAACAAATGACATAATAATGAAATTGTAAAATAACAAAAGAACATGAAGCACTTAAACTACAATACAGGTGAACAACAGGCCAAATATATAAGAATATAGGATTCCAAATCAATATGACAATCTTTATGGAAAATCTAATTGATTATGATTATGGGTAGAACAGGCCAAAGTAGGGGGTAGAACAAGCCAAAGTATAGGGGGAAGCCTATTATTGCCGCAGCTTAATTATATATTCCAAGTTTCTGCTAATCTTTTTTTTCATTTGATGTCTAATTGGTATGGTGCCAGGAAAATTAGAATGATAAAATGTCGTAATGAAGAGAAAAGAGAATTTTTTAATGATACCGGTAGTATAAAATGTCTCACTTTGCATTTCAAATCAGGGTGTTGGCATATATATATATATATATATATTGAAACACATAATACACACTTCACCCTTTTGTTAATTTAAACCATCAAAACCCTCAAAACAAGAGCATGATATGATCATGATAAAGAAGAATACATCTGAGCCACTTTCATTTCATTACTTATGATTTAAACAAAAAATCCAGTACTAGTTTCTACAATGCAAACAAAAGCACAAGCACCTACTTATAAACTTGTTGAGTGCTTTATCAAAGATTGTAAATCTTGATTAAAGCGGTACTCAAATTATGAACAATGAACAAAGTTTCTGCTAGTTTTTAAATTTGTATTTGATGTCTAATTGGTATTGTACCCGGAACGTTAGAATGACAAGGTGAAGTAATGAGGAAAGATGTTGTTTTTTATGATGGTATAAACTGTTTCACTTTGCATTTCCAATCAGGGCGTTATATATTGAAATACATAATACACACTTGAAACCCTTGAAACACTAAAAACTAATAATTTCCAAAGCTCTTTGGAAGTGCATAGAGACGTTATAATGTGAAATGTATATGCTATACAAGAAACAAATATTGTTATTATTAAAACAAGAGCATGGTTATATAAGAACATGATAACAAAGGAAACATCTGAGCCACTTACATTTCATTTCTTATGATTAAAAAAAAGTCTTTTAGACTATAGTTGCTACAATGAAAAAGAAAGCACAAGTAACTACTTATAAACTTGTTGAGCGCTTTATCAAAGATTGTAAATGAACAATGCAATGCAAAAGAAAACACAGGTACCTACTTATAAACTTGTTGAGCGCTTTATCAAAGATTGTAAATCTTGCTTATCTAAAAGCAGTACTGAAATAATGAACAATGCAATGCATAAGAAAGCACAAGTACCTAGTTAGTGCTTAAACTTGTTCGCTTGATTAAATATCATATTACTTGCTTCAAGTGATACTGAATATTGATTATTTTAGGATTAAAACTGACCCTTTGTATAGGGTTATACCACACAAAGCGTACTCTCTCTCACTCTAGCTCTCCCCCCCCCCCACACACACACATACACTCTATTAGTAGTAATGAGTCTCACGTGAAAAATCTTACGTCAGTGAGTCAGCGACTATTTACGAACCGATAATTACAGTCAAATACGTGCAAGGTGGTGGATCGTAAACGGAGAGAGCGAACGGATTAAGCGTTATTCCTATTTCAATTTCTTTTGTGCGGCAGGCAGTCTGGCATATGTGCAGATCTATTTTTACATCACCATGCATGCAATCGGGTTATAAGACGAGGGATCACACCCGTTTTGAACAGAACTGTGGCTGTATAATTATTTCAAAAACCATCAATTAGCGTCCAAATCCTGTTTGCTGATTAACTGATTACGAGCAGAGTAACGAGCGGCGAAGAACTGTCTAAAACTGACACATGTCTCCTATTTTAAATGACAATCCTAGACCGCGGAATCTGACAATTCACTCCCAAAATGGACATGACTTGCAAAAGTTCATACAAAGTTGACTGAAGATTACGGAGTTATACCCTGTACATCCTTAGTGCAGATATAACATTTCACAAGTACAGTTAGCAACTAAAGTCTTCATACCCCTTGTAAATTTCATGTTTTTGTTTTGTAACTTATTAATTACGTGAAAAATTGTTTTGTCCTGATTTTTGTTTCTTAAAAATGTGACATATCAAAGGTCACATTCAAAGATATAACAGGATTCAACAAAGGCCCTACTTCAACCAGTCCACCTTTCATACCTGACTGAGTTACAATTAATACATGTACATACCGGTACAAAAAAACATGAAATTTACAAGTTAGTAACCCTAAATTAGCCACATATTGAGCCAATCTGTGAAAAAATTTAAAAGAAGCTAATTCCAACTGATTTGGGTAGATATGGGTATGGACAACTACCAAAATAAAGGAAGGAGGGATGGGGGTTGGGGAGAATTTTTATTAAAGGTCAAAGGTCAATGACCTCTGCCTAAATCACTAAAAATTGTATTTCAGCAACGAAATATGGTATATAGATGATCTTGGTGTCAAAATGCACAGGATTACAAAAGAAGATGACAAAGAATAACTACTGACCCTTAGAATTAAATCTTGACCTCCAAAAATGAGGTCAAAGGTCAAAAAACTATTTTATCTCTAAAATGTCATATTTATAACAGTAAAATTAGCATATCATATTAAAATGAGCACAAACAAATCAAAGAGGCTAATTTCAACTTATTTTTGGCAGATATGGGGGTATGAGGGTTATAATTTATTCCAAGAACAGAGGGGTAGGGGTAAATTTTCTTTATGAGGGTCAAAGGTCATTGACCTTGCACTAAAACACTATACATTGCATCTCAGCAACAAAATAAGGTATAAAGATGATCTTGGTGTCAAAATGCACAAGATTACGGAAGAAGATGACATAGAATAACTACTGATCCTTAGAATAAAACCCTGACCTTCAAAAATGAGGTTAAAGGTAAAAAATATACGTTTTATCACTAAAATGTCCTATTAGTAACAGGAAAATAACGATATTATGTACAAATGAGCACAAACGAATCGAAGAGGCTAATTTCAACTGACGCGAATGGAGTTTATTATTTATTTCAAAAAGAGAGGAGGAGGGAGAAATTTCCTTTATGAGGGTCAAAGGTCATTGACCCTGCCTAAAACACTAGAATTTGTGTTTCAGCAATGGCATCTTTTACATAGGCCTCGATGATCTTGGTGTCAAAATGCACAAAATTATAGTGGGAGATAAAAGAAATATGAAATGGATTCTTCACCACCAAAATACGAAGTAAAAGGTCAAAATGAGCAGAGTGTGGGGGGGGGGGGGGCGGTTAAAGTTCATTGGTGTCAATTAGTTTGTGTATGTAAAGTATATGTGCATTTATAATAAACCATTTGCAGAATACTACTCACAACTTAGAACTTACAGTAACTATTGGCAACACAATACAAATTAATAGTACTCAGTTGCAGATATACATGACATGCCAGCTTTCATGCAGCTGCATTTCATGTTTTGACACTGCCTCTCCCCTTCTTTGCAGTTGCAACAAATTCCTTAAGGAAGGTTGTCTGGCCCGATACCAACAGAGAGCATCTCTGGTCTGAGTTTTCTGTTGGAATATAACTCCCATCCTTTTCCTTTGGGATCAAGAAAGAAGTGTCAAGATATGCTTCCATACCACAACTTGAAGATGGTCACGAAGGGAATGTTGAGCTGTTGTATCTTCCGTTGGTGGAAGGCGGTGAGGATCGATTTTGCCCTTGGCTGCTTACTTCTTGAATTTCATAGGCAAGACTTTTCTAGGGGAGTATCCCAGAGCCATAATTATGCGATCTGCATTTCTTTTAACCCAGCTGTTCGAAATGTGGAGTCAGTTAAAAAGTTACTTGAGAATGCAGTAATGACACTGGCAGGAAATCTGCATTTGTAGAGAGCACATTTGGTATGTCCATGAATGCATGAAATAGTGTCGTTTCAAGACCAGCCCTACTTAAAGAGGAACTCTTCTTTGGCTATGCTACAGATGTCGTAAAGACCATCAAAGCCTGCTTGGAAATACAAATGAGTACAGTGGATAGGCCTATGATAGCAGAGCAATATCAAAATATTGGTGTCCTGGGTGACAACAACACCTGGGGAATTCACACTTCCGACCATGTCTATTGCAGACTTAACGATCAGCGTGTCACGATCATATTTTGATTGAAGTGCAGGGATATTGTGGTTTGCCAGGAAAACCTCTCTGTCACATGATATAGTCCGGTGTGACGCTCATGTCTGAAGAAACCTTCTTCCCAACCAGGCGGCGCATATGTTCATGATCTTTCGTTTACGATTCTTTCCCGTAGCCATCAAACACTACAGCAGCATCCTTGAATTTGTTTTGAACATATACCTGACATATGTATCAGCTAAAGTCTTGATGGTTGCACCGCTGGACCACTTTACCTGATAAAGTAACTACCCTCCATCAACAACATGCATCTTGCTGTTTATGTCCAATTCAACTTTTGTAGCTGTTTCCTTGAGCATATTGCCAAATTCATGCTTATTTGGTTTCCTCATCATGCGATCCATTGTGAAGAGAAATGTTTGGACCGGGGTCAGCTCCTTTTGTAAGAAAAAGTTTCGGCATCTACGAGAGACTATCATAGGAGTGTTGCTTGTCCATTTTCGTTCCAATTGCTCTAATAATGAAGAGTTGTTGACTTGTTGTTGATCACTTTCTCTGCTGTATACATGACTTTCTGCAAGGTGCACCAAACTCCTCTCCTTAATAATAGTAACTCATCTTCAAGTTATTCTTGATCCCAAAGGAAAAGGATAGGAGTTAGATTCCAACAGAAAACTCAGACCAAAGATGCTCTCTGTTGGTAGCGCGCTATACAACCTTCTTAAAGAAATTTGTTGCAACTGCAGAAAAGGGGAGAGGCAGTGTCAAAACATGAAATGCAGCTGCATGAAAGCTGGCATGTCATGTGTATCTGCAATTGTGGAGTGTGCTGTGGACGGCTCCAATGGAACAGAAAGCATAGATGCAGAAGAATTGGTAACGATAAAGAGGAAACAGACTGAGTACTATTAATTTGTATTGTGTTGTCAATAGTTACTGTAAGTTCTAAGTTGTGAGTAGTATTCTGCAAATGGTTGATTGTAAATGCACATATACTTTACATACACAAACTAATTGACACTAATGAACTTTAACCCCCCCTCCCCCCCCCCCCCTTCACACCCCCTGCTCATTTTTACCTTTTACTTCGTATTTTGGTGGTGAAGAATCCATTTCATATATTGTTTATCTCCCAGTATAATTCTGTGTATTTTGACACCAAGATCATTGAGGCCTATGTATAACATGCCATTGCTGAAATACAAATTCTAGTGTTTTAGTGCAGGGTCAATGACCTTTGACCCTCATAAAGGAAATTCCCCCCTCCTCCTCTCTTCTTGGAATACACAATAACCCCCATACCCGCCACATAAGTTGAAATTAGCTTCTTCGATTTGTTGCTCACTTTTATATAATATCGTAATTCTCCTATTACCAATAGGGCATTTTAGTGATAAAACGTATATTTTTACCTTTAACCTCATTTTTGAAGGTCAGGGTTTTATTCTAAGGGTCAGTAGTTATTCTATGTCATCTTCTTTCGTAATCCTGTGCATTTTGACACCAAGATCATCTATATACCTTATTTTGTTGCTGAGATACAATGTATAGTGTTTTAGTGCAAGGTCAATGACCTTTGACCCTCAGAAAGGAAATTTACCCCTCCCCCTCTGCTCTTGGAATAAATAATAACACCCATACCCCCATATCCGCCAAAATAAGTTGAAATTAGCCTCTTTGATTTGCTTGTGCTCATTATTATATCATAAGCTAATTTTACTGTTATAATTATATGACATTTTAGAGATAAAATAGTTTTTTGACCTTTGACCTCATTTTTGGAGGTCAAGATTTTATTCTAAGGGTCATTAGTTATTCTATGTCATCTTCTTTCATAATCCTGTGCATTTTGACACCAAGATCATCTATATACCATAATTTGTTGCTGAAATACGTTTTTTAGTAATTTAGGCAGAGGTCATTGACCTTTGACCTCTAATAAAAAATTCTCCCCAAACCCCATCCCTCCTTCCTTTTTTTTGGTAGTTGTCTATACCCATACCTACCCAAATCAGTTGAAATTAGCTTCTTTTAAATTTTTTCACAGATGAACCTTAAGTTAGGGATACTAAGTGGTATATATCAGTTGTTAACTGAAACATGTACATTTTTGTTATTCTTCTTTTTTGTTTTTTACTATCATATAAACAGCAGAAAGAATATTTCATTATATGTTCAATATTTCAAAAAGGAAATACATAATTCTGAAATATTGGGTTCGATATCCAGATACATGTCAGAATAAGAATATAATAAATTTCAAGTCTCATTCACAGAAATCCTTATCATATTTCGAACAATTCATTTTTTTCAATGGAAAAGCTTATGCATGGACAATCCTGTCGACTTGTTTGCCCTTACCGTGGAAAAAAATAAAATAAGAAATCTAGCATAAAATGACAGATGTTCATAGACAGTTAAACAATTTGTTGTTGTTATATTGTTCTTAGGCCAGTTTATAAATAATTTCAGAGATGTATATAAGCTCTATTTGCTTATGTTTCACCACCTTTGAGTGTTCATTCTTTAAACTGTATATCAAGCCCTGTCTTAATTGGAAAATAAAGTCGCGGTGACGTCTGGACGTCGTCCGGACGACATTTACCCCCTTCCAATTAAAACGCATCAGTCCGGACAATATCGAGGTAAATCTCACCCTAGACGAGCTAGGGTGATATTTACCCGCGTGACATGTTGGCTCATTCAGTAGAGCGTCCGCCTCACAACCGGGAGGTCGTGGGTTCGAACCCCGGCCGCGTCATACCAAAAGACGTTAAAAGATGGGAGTTGTTGCTACCTTGTTTGGCGTTCAAAAATAAGGGATAGAGCAACGTCGATCTGGCGCTGCTCAGTGGCTGCCGGGCTCACGATCAATTGGGCAAAAAGAATATCCGTTTCGGTTTAAATTACGTCATCGCCGTGAAAAAATGTATACATGTACACAGTGCGCGCCAGCTGATCGCTGGGTGAGGTTTTTGCGGATGGCTGATTAAGACGGTGTCCAAAAGCTCACCCCGTGTTTTACGATCAGACCCCCCACCATTTCTCATCCACAGGTCGCTCAGGTGAGATCGGAAAAGTTCTATTAAGACAGGGCTTTAGTTGCAACTTGTCTTTGATAAAACATTGTTCTTTTTCATGTGAAGTGAAGTCAATTGAAATGTATTGTAAAATTAAAAACGATTTGTTTTTTTATATTCTTTTTTATGTGATGTTAACTCCAATGAATTGTGAAATTGTGAACATGCATAAATAAATAAATAAAAATATAAAATATAACCTACACTGGACCACATGAGAGCCCCGGCCTTACCAATTCTCCAGATATAAACCATGACTCAATCTATTCTCTTTTGGGAAATCATATTAGAAAGTCCTTTACTTCAGAAAGCATGATGGCGCTGGTCAAGGGCATAGAATAATTTGGACAAGCTGTTCCCTTCGCTTGACCACTGCAACTAAAAGATTAGACCGTTCACAAATCATTAATGCAGGAAATAGATGTCAAATGTTTTATCCAAATGCTAGAGACCGCAAGCAGACATAATCTATTTTGTACATGTTAAAATAAAAATGTAAAGGAATCTATCTGTGCATGCAGGTTTTAAAATAAAACAGGAAAGAAAAGCAAAATGTAGCCTATAGATCTAAACCGATTTAAAATTCATCTTCCATTAAGACAAATGTTCTTACAATACATCTAAGCAGGTTTGAAATAAAAAGAAAATAAATGGTTCAAGATAACTCTGAATATTGAAGAAAATTTATAATACCTACTGAAACATGTATTAGCCCAATAAATAACAAAATAAATTGCTTTAAAATTAGAGTTAATTTCTTATATACAACATTACCAGTAAACAAAAGATAAATATCACTTTCATTCATCTAAATATATCATTAACATTAACATACCTGATATATATGACGTTGGTCTATTGCAGTTTCATGTTGTGGATCAAACATGTGGTATATTCCAATAGAAATTTTAGTATGAACCCAATATTACCCGATTGGGCATTTTGGGGGCTATATCTTGTATAGTGACTCTCACTCGTGGAGAAATCAAAAGTTATATTTTCGGATCAGGATGAGGTTTGGGGAAAACCATTTCCTCTGTTTCATTTCGCTATTAAAGGCATCGTTTATTACCAAGTTAAATATGAGATGTATGGCCCTATGTGTTAATTAGTGTCTGTGACATGGTGTAATATTGAAGCCCTAAAAAAATGGTGCTTCAAAATGATCATGAAGTGCTTCAAAAAGTAAAATCTTTGAGTGACAGGTTTTACCATACTCATTTTCCCCAATAGATTTTAGTGTTATAAAAAAACGTTAGGAAACCGTTTTTTGAAATTTTGATTTGCAATCATAAATATCCTGATAATCAGACAGGCGATCAGCTTGTATTTCATGGGATTCCTGACTGACCTAAAGGTTTATAATTATGACTGCAGCATGAGCTTAATCCAGGATTTTGTTTAGAATCTGAGGCAAAGATATATGATCCAATCACTTTAAATAAATATTGCTGTGGGATAATATATTACGTTGGTCAATTTGCAGTTACATTTCCAGTTATCATATCACCAATGTTTAGTATATATTGCCTGTTTGGACTAAACCTGACACAATGACTCTCACTTGTGTTTTACAAGGAATCAAAAGTTATGTTTTCTGATTAGAATGAGGTTTGGGGAAAACCCAGTTTCCTCTGCTAGGTTGCATCCTTTCAAAGGGGAAGCAGTGCAAATAAAGAATAGTGTATGACAGATTAAAAACTGCAATGTGTTATACTTTAATTTGTACCACACGTATCTTATCTTGTTCTATTATGCCAAGAATTTTCTTCTACTTTTAATAGTTTTATGGTTTTTACACAGTAGATTAACTAACTTTCTTTATTTTGTAAAGCTTATAGAGACTAATATGTATTTTGCGCTATAATTCCTTTGCATCAAAGGGCATCAACTATGTCAAGTCCCAAGACATTACTTAGCTATCAACAGACACTATATTGTATGATAATGTTCAGATGGGAAAAACTAAAGATGACATCATCTAGTTTTCATAATCTGCTCCCCGATTGTGGAACAGTCTCCCTAACACACTTAAGGACTGTAAATCAGTAGATAGTTTCAAGGCCAGCCTGAAAACTTATCTAATGGCCAACTTTGACTAATATCATCTTCCTTTTTTTTTTTTTTTTTTTTTTTTTTTTTTATAATCATGTGTAATGTAATGTAAACAAAATTATTTCTAAGTATATCATTGTAAGCGCCTTGAGCACCCTCTGGGTGGATATGTTGCGCGTAAAGAATGTCTGAATTATTGTTATTATTATTATATTAAGATACAAAATTATGCACATTTATATAAATCTTTTCAAAAGATTGTTTGTACTGTACATACTTGTACATAATCTGAATTGAAAAAGAAATGGAAAGTTTTTCTTCTCTTCTTCATTCTCTAAGCCTTTTCTTTACAAATCCATCTCCATACTCCCATCCCTCTCACCCTCTCTCTCTCTGTCTCTCCTTTTCTCTCTTGATCTCAACTCCCTTTCTCTCTCTCTCTCTCTCTTTCTCTCCCTTTCTCTCTTTCTCTCTCTTTCTCTCCCTTTCTCTCTCTCTCTCTCTCTCCCTTTTTTTCCCTCTCTCTCTCTCTCCCATTCTCTCTCTCTCTCTATCCCTTTCTCTCTCTCTCCCCCTTTCTTTCTCTCTCTCTCTCTCTCCCTCTTTCTCTCTCTCTGATCCCCCCCCCCCCTCTCTCTCTCTCTCCATGTTGGATGTCGTGGGGGCGGAAGGGGAGGAAGATGAGTCACGCTCAAGTCATTCTAGAGCCACAGCCAAAAACCTGCCTGCCTCCTCTCATAATTAACAGCCCATCAACAACATCAACAATGGCTTTAAATGATGGATTCCTTACAGAGTCGACTTGTAATGCACTTTAGAAAAACTACAATACCAATAAAGTTTTCATATTCTTAAAGGCATCGTTTAACAATGTGAACTCTAAGGAGCACGGCCCTACATGTTTTCAGGGTTTATGATATAGTGTAATATTGAAGCCCTAAAAAAAAATTGCGCTTCAAAATGATCAAGAAGTGCCGCGAGAAAGTAAAAATCTTTGATCTCTTTCCATTTCCAATCATTAATATCTTGATAATCAGAATCAGTAAAAGTCATGGGGTTCCTGACTGACCTAAAGTTTTATAATTATCATTGCAGCATGAGCTAAATCCCGGATTTTGTTTCAGAATCTGAGACAAAGTTACCGGATCCCTTTAAAGGAGTGGTATTTCATTGGAATTAGATACATGTATATTCATGATAACTATGGTAGATAACACAGCCACTCATAAATGCACATGAACCCGTAAACAGTAGCTACATGTATAAGCAATGAATTCATTTTTACAAAAATTAACTATGTCGTAGAGAAGAATAAACCTTATGGAGTAAAATCAACATCTAAAACCCACAAAAATTGTATGGTACATGTACATGTAAATACTAAAAGGTTTTTTTTTAAGGTTTCTTTTTGATATAACCCTCCCCCTCCAAATAAAGCTAAGAAGAAGTAAATTTGATGTTACATACATCTGCTTTGCACACAAAAAGTGGAAATAATGCAGTAAAATAAACAATTCTATGAATTATTTGTGAGTGTGGACAAGTGTTCAACAGGAAATCAAACTATCAACTAGCCTTCTAGCTGAGGAAAAAATTGTCATTAACAAAGTCCAAGATGAGCATTTAATATACCTGCTTTGCAAATCGGAATGTGGAAATCATGCAGTAAAGTTGAGAATTTTATGAAATATTTGTGAGTGTGGACAAGTGTTCAACAGGAAATCGAACTATCAACTAGCCTTCTAGCTGAGGAAAGAAATAATCATTTATGAAGTCCAAGACAAGCCCTTATTCCCTTCCACTCCTAAAAACGTAGTGATATTGGATGATGCAGAAAGCAAGTTTCTTATGGAGGTATGATTATTGCTCATGGAACTCGTAATGCAGGCACTCAAATCGACCTTTTAATATTACTGTGGAAGTATAAAAATATCACGTACATCCTATTGGAGCTCGTCAAATGATTTCCTCCTTCTTCACGACCCTCTTCAGACTGAAAGTTTAGCCACCCCTTTTTAACTCATTGACTTCTGAATATAATCTCATTCCAAATTGTTTAAATATAGAAGCATCCAATTCCTAAATGCAATCAGTTAAGCATGCTATATATGAAACTGATCTCCAATTCATTTTATTTCTTTTGTAAAGTTCTGATTTAGATAAAAAGGTTGTATTGAATGTGCCATCACAGATTTTGACGACCTGGTAAACATGAAGATAGGTACATTTATGCCTTTGAAGATGACAGATTAATTGCTGTATGATAGTACATACCTTTTACGAGTTTAATCAGACACAGAACTTAAAACTCTACACTTTAAAGTAGATCTATTACCAAAAGCAATAAATGATAATTTACTACTGCTTTGTGGAATAGACTATGGACATGATTATTTACACAATTAACAAACAAATCGAAAGAATCTCTGACAAGAAAAATAGAGAGAAATAATAATAATCTTTAAACAGGTATGACAATTTAAAGGTAACTTTTGGAGTGTAAAATCAGTGTTAGGAAGGAGTAATTGGTCTCAAATGCACTTTAGTAAAACTACAATACCAATAAAGTTTTCATATTCTTAAAGGCATCGTTTAACAATGTGAACTCTAAGGAGCACGGCCCTACATGTTTTCAGGGTTTATGATATAGTGTAATATTGAAGCCCTAAAAAAAAAAAATTGCGCTTCAAAATGATCAAGAAGTGCCGCAAAAAAGTAAAAATCTTTGATCTCTTTCCATTTCCAATCATTAATATCTTGATAATCAGAATCAGTAAAAGTCATGGGGTTCCTGACTGACCTAAAGGTTTATAATCATCATTGCAGCACTAGCTAAATCCAGGATTTTGTTTCAGAATCGGCTGAGACAAAGTTACCGGATCCTAATAAAGGAGTGGCATTTCATTGGAATTAGATACATGTATATTCATGATAACTATGGTAGATAACACAGCCACTCATAAATGCACATGAACCCGTAAACAGTAGCTACATGTATAAGCAATGAATTCATTTTTACAAAAATTAACTATGTCGTAGAGAAGAATAAACCTTATGGAGTAAAATCAACATCTAAAACCCACAAAAATTGTATGGTACATGTAAATACTAAAAGGTTTTTGTTAAGGTTTCTTTTTAATATAACCCTCCCCCTCCAAATAAAGCTAAGAAAAAGTAAATTTGATGTTACATACATCTGCTTTGTACACAAAAAGTGGAAATAATGCAGTAAAATAAACAATTCTATGAATTATTTGTGAGTGTGGACAAGTGTTCAACATGAAATCAAACTATCAACTAGCCTTCTAGCTGAGGAAAAAATTGTCATTAACAAAGTCCAAGATGAGCATTTAATATACCTGCTTTGCAAATCGGAATGTGGAAATCATGCAGTAAAGTTGAGAATTTTATGAAATATTTGTGAGTGTGGACAAGTGGTCAACAGGAAATCAAACTATCAACTAGCCTTCTAGCTGAGGAAAGAAATAATCATTTATGAAGTCCAACCCCCTGTCCACACACAACATTTTCCGTGATTAGCTATACCGTTTCGCGATAGTGATACCGTTTCGCGATAGTTTTACGATAAAAATTGTGTGTGTGGACGCTCACTAACGATACGTCGTATAACGAAACTAGTCTAACGAAACGCAGGTTTGGGCATCGTTTCGAACTGAAACTCAATAAAGAATCATGCCTAATCACGGAAAATGTTGTGTGTGGACAGGGGAGTGTAACTAGTGTAACTAACTGGGCGGGGCTTAACGTGACCTCGAGCGAAAGGAGACCAGACCTCTCATTTTCTCTTCCATTTCATGACCTTAGCAAACTGCACAACTATACGACATTTCGCTGTAGAGTTTCAGAATTACTTTCTTCTGTGTGTGGACATCCTGGAATTTATACGATGATTATTTATACGACGTTTCTTGTGTGTGGACACTCTGAAATTTATACGATGATTCTTTATACGACGTTTCGTTATAGAGTTTCGGGATAAATTGTTTTGTGTGTGGACACGCTGCAAGACGAGCCCAATTCCCTTCCACTCCTAAAAATTTAGTGATATTGGATGATGCAGAAAGCAAGTTTCTTATGGAGGTGTGATTTGTGCTCATGGAACTCATAATGCATATATTCAAATCGACCTTTTTATATTACTGTGGAAGTATAAAAATATTACGTACATCCTATTGGAGCTCGTCAAATGATTTCCTCCTTCTTCACGACCCTCTTCAGACTGAAAATTAAGCCACCCCTTTTTAACTCATTGACTTCTGAATATAATCTCATTCCAAATGGTTTAAATATAGAAGCATCCTATTCCTAAATGCACTCAGTTAAACATGCTATTTATGACACTGATCTCCATTTCATTTTATTTTGTTTGTAAAGTTCTGATTTGGATAAAAAGGTTGTACTGAATGTGCCATCACAGATTTTGACGACATGGTAAACATGAAGATAGGTACATTTATGACTTTGAAGATCCAGATTAATTGCTGTATGATAGTACATACCTTTTTACGAATTTACTCAGACACAGAACTTAAAACTCTATATTTTAATGTAGATCTATCACCAAAAGCCATGCATTATAACTCACTACTGCTTTGTGGAATAGAATATGGACATCATTAATACACAATAACAAAATCTAAAAAATCTAAAAAAATCTCTGACAAAAAAAAAAAAAGAGAGAAATAATAATAATATTTACTACAATTTAAAGTTTACTTTACGACCGACGAAAAAAACGAATTGCGTTTTAAACTAAACGTCTTTGAAAACCGTGATTCTAGGGTGAAAAAGTGTTGATTAAATGCACCCTTAGAGACACTGAGTATTTCTTATTAAAGCGCTATATAAATCCAGACTATTGATATCATGCCTCAAACAGCCACGATTAGATATTAAATACTCACTCTTTTTCCTTCTTCCGCCTTCCCTCTCATCATAGTTCAAGGATTTTGAGTTCCATTTTTTGCCGAACGACCTGAAATTCCTCTTACACCTCAGAGTCAAAGAAGACGACATCATCAAACATTAAAATATTCAATATTCAGTAACGGAAATATCACAGACTGGGATGACAACAGTTCTTGAAATCAAATGGACATGGAGTCAAGTTGGCTCAAATCATCCACGACACTATATGGCAGCAAAGAGAAGTTGGTTAAATACAGATGTACCAGAATGTTCAACACTAATAATTGGGACGACAAAGATTCGTTAACTATTGCCTCGGAGTTCGGGATGGTTCAAACCAATTACTCCACTATGACAGCAACAAAAAAGTTCGCTATTAAAATGGAGACGTCCAAGAAAATGATGAAGCACATCACATGGACTGGGATCGCAAGCAATTCTTGAAATCAAGTCGACAGTGTATTGACAGCTAGCAAAGCAACTGAAGTTCTGAACACAATGCCACACTATTTCCTTGTGTCAGATAGCCACTGTATGACTAGGTGTTGAATACAGCTGAACAATTGTTTTATCAGGAAGACAAAAGGAAGATACTTGCGATATCCTTTCACTCCAGCAACATCCGAAGAATGATATGCTACCTCATGGTTTGGAAAAATAACAATGCCTTCCTGCTGCCCTGATACGATCATTAGCAAAACAGTTTTGGGTGCCAATTAAAGCTCAACTAGTTTTGTGGGAACATGAGGACCAATAACATGCCTAGAATATCCGCAAGTAAATCACTCGAAGTCGGTCTTGAAGATCCCCTTGATATTGAAACAATATTGAAGACGATTGCCAGTATCAAAATAGCAATGTTTCGATCACATGAAATTGAAGTTGTGTTTCGCAAGATGCTTTGAAGTCCAGAAACCATGATGCATATTGAGAAGATCTTCTAAACTTGGCGGTTACGTTTAAAGTGCTGTGGGAAAAAAAAACTTCAAGATGTTGAGGACTCGTTCAGCGTTAAGCAGCCCTGCTGACCTTCCCTTGCTATTTGGTCTCCAAAAATAAATGTGCAGCCTTCCAAAAACAACTTAGTTAGCAATCAGTGAATATGATTGATCCATTTTTTTCACTTCTACTCGATGGAGAGAGTTAACGTGCCACCCAGCTGAGGGCTTAAACAAGACACCATAGGGGAGAGAGAGCGCAGGCCGTGAATGTCGGGTGTGTGCGTTACCCAAAATAACTCGCCTTCTAATTCAGACAGCCGACACGAGACAATTCATGATCATGAGAATTAAGTAGTCACCAGAATTAATTAACATACGTGTTTAAAGCAGTGTTCAGAGGCGAATGCTTCCTCATGGAGAGGGGGGGGGGGGGGGGATATATTGTAAGGATGGGCAGAGGGTTTAATTATAGGGGAAGGGGAACGAAGAATGAGAGAGAGAATTAACGGGTACCTTTGGGTCATGCAGACAGAAATAAGTGTTATGTAAGAGGGGTACGTGTCACAGTGCAATTAAAACATCCCCTGAAGACCTTCCTATACATTAAAATGGCCTTCATGTTTTCACAGCGAATCTTCTTTGGATGCAATTATTATGAGCTGCAACCTCTGGGGGTCAATCTGATGGGTGTAAAAGGGTCATTAATTAGTCATAAACATGTGATTGCACGTAAGGAGTCTGTGTCCCCCTCCTCCCCCCCCCCCCCCCACAAGAGCTGAATAAATGATCACAAGAGAAATGCCAATTTGATGAAATCCCACAGACTTGTTCTTCTATGATATGCCGGCATTGAGTCCATTCACACAAAAAGGATGTTTGTGAGATCTTAACCCGTTGATCCTGAATTATCTAATTACCATAAACCTAACACAAGGACCAGTTGGCTCCTGTATAGAAAGGGTTAAAAAAAGTCTTTTGACTGTTATCACAATATCACCGGGAAAAAATTAGAACAAACACAAAACAAAAAACAAAAACTAAGACTCAACATATAGTTCACAAAATTATTTGGGATCGCTGCTAAATCTGTCAAGAGCTTGATCTAATTTCCATTCTTTTCACGACGACTGCAATGTAAACTATCTAGCAGCCAATCAAGAGGGGCACGCCCAGAATTACTTACTTACGGAAGAAAAGAAAACTCTAGACAGGAGATTATCTTTCACAACTTCGTGTTCGAGCTGTCATGTGACTGCCAAAACACAAGGTAATTATAGCTCGTACCCTCGACTCAATCGTAATGAGTCTCTTATCGTACTGTACTGTGGCAATCTTCTAGAAGGCAGAAGTTAATTTCTCATAGGCCATGCAGTATCATGTGTTGAAGGCCTGAAAGTCTTGAAAGGTCGATCTGTAAATGTTAATCCATTTGATTTTTAAACCAAGTTGCATTGAAGAATAGTTGAAAACTGAGAATAGATCGGTGACAATTTTAATGATATTGGATAAACATAAATGTAACAGATTTTTGGAAGGTTAGTTTAAAGATAAAGGCCAGTTACGGTCATGCGATTGCATTGTGAAAGAAACATTGTGGAACCGATCAGAAAAGGTTGATCATCTAGCATACATGTATAAGTATTCGTGTGTATACTACAAGGTTCTGGAATCATCAAAATGATAAGAAATTTGGCCCAGTCTTGGTAAAGTTACAAGCACTGTACACAGAAAGATGTATATGGAACTACGCACACATGCGCGACACATGCGTTATATCTATCAGGTCCAAATAGATATAATAATTTACCAAATATATCAATTAGTAGGCGGTTTCTCTGCAAAATTTGTATGATCACGTATTAGTCAAAGCATATTCTTTCACATGATTAATAATAAGAGCTTCCATTTCATTTTTTTGAGGGGGGGGGGGGGCGTTTCCAAAACTGGTATTCACCTTTAAATGGGCTTGCACTTGATTTATTGATTTTCTTATCATTATCCATTAACAAAACTTTCAGCAATATCTTTATCTCATTTTTTACAAATTCTTGCCTTACTTATAAACTTGATAGGTGATTCCCCCCCACCCCCCCACCCCCCCCCCCCCCCCCCCCCCCCGGACACAAAAATTGTATTTTGTCTTTCACAAAATTATAGAAAGCAAAAGCAACAGTAAATGTATAGTCATTTTCTTTTCCATTTGTTTTTTAAGAATCGTGTTCCCTTTAACTACATCCTTGATAAACCCCCATAAATATCGCTTGTCACCATATATTCCATTAAAAATTCATAGGACTCACATTAGGCCTGTCTCCATCAGCTCAAATTTCCCGCTATTTTAACCGTTCCAATCGCAAATTATCCGGTAAATGTGCGTCTTCATCAGCCCAAAGTTTTAATTAGCAGGAGATATGATCAAGATATCTTGGGCTAGTTTGCAAAATATCCTACTAATTGTCCGGTGCGTATTCACCAGCACGAAGACTCGCACTATGCGCGAACGCTGAACAAAATATCTCAAGCTAACTTCTCGAGCTTGAGTTTAAAGTTTCGAGCTTGAGTCTCGAGCTGATAAAGTTACGATTTGTAACTTTGGGATTATTTCCAAAATCAGAAATAATAATAATAATAATAATAGTGGGTTCTTGTATAGCGGGCTATTTGGCAATCTTGAGCTGATGACGACATACCTATTTATAATACTGACCTGAAGAGGCATTATTTCCACTTTGTGAGGTGTCATCACATCCAGACAGCAAGGATCTGCTTTGAAAAATTTCTCCACTCATCACAAACATCTCTTCAAGAATGATATCTTATCCACTCCGACCAAGCCGCAATCATGAAATTTCTCGTCAGTCGCACAAGCGCTGTGAACTAATGGCATCCACGTACTGGTACATTCATCAGCCATTTGTCAATATTTCCATCATCTGGAGAGAATTTCATCGTAAATGAATTAAAAAATCACTCATAATTTATTGTCTCCTTTTTTTAATGGCCCCACTGACCAGTCATCATCATCATCTTCATATGAGGAGAGGTCAAGTCTGTAATCCTTGGTCACTAATTCTTCAGAGTTGGCTCTATAGGTTTTCTTCAGTCTCCGGTCAATGGGAAATCAGTGTCTTGATTTCGCACATGCGCAGACTGGAGACGATTTTGGTATGTCATGTTACATTAAAATCATTCAGATCACCTGCGTTTAACCAATCTTGCGTGAATGTACTGACAGAGTTTGAGCCATTACTTCTTGAGGGAGATTGTTCCAGGCGGACACCACTCTGTTGCTGAAAGAGCATCGACTTGTGTTTAAACAAGACCTTTCTTTAAGAAAGCATACTCCTTCTATCCTTCTTGCAATTGCCACAAAGAAAATCCAAAATTTCAGTCACTACCTTGAACTGAATGGTCCACATTGCATAAATTACAAAAGACTACAATATCTGGGCATTATAATGAATGATAGAGTTGGCTTTTGTAGTTATGGGAGATATATTATCACTGCAATCATTACAATCAAGTCTTATTACCATTTGCAGAATTTACAGATTCCTTCCGAAGCAGGCAGATCTTTAATAGCAGTATGATAAACGGCAAAGTTGGCCTTTGAAGTTACAGCAGAAACAGCACCAGACAAAAATGAACTCCTTCTGTGTCAATTAATACATCAGTCAGTGTCTATATAACTGTCAATCTACAAAATAGACCATGTATCCCTCTGACTGAAGATCTGACAGAATAATGAAGGCAAAATTGGATCCTTTCGCATTAACTGAAGAAACAGCAACTGACCTCCTCTTGCAATTTAATGGCCACCAAAAAGTGCCAATATATTTGTCACTGACTCTCAGACAACCTGCAGAATGTATAGATTCCTTCTTGAGTAGATCTTAGCAGTAGAATAAAATAATTACAAAGTTGGCTTCTTCTGTAGTGCATGACCAAAGAACAATCACTGCAGCAATTATTCTTCTCTTACAGTTTATCTTTAAAAATTTGCCAATGTTTTAGTCACTGCCTTGCTATTCTGAATAGGTCAACACTGCCGAACTTACGGATTCCACAATGGTGAAAAAAACTTGGCAGCATGACAACGTTGACTTCCTTTTGCATTGACTGAAAACAAAATTCACTTGAGAAATTAACCCTTTCCTAAAATTTGCCACGATTGTGATACTGCTTTTTAATCACTGTAGACACTGACAGTACAGTATATAAACACAATCCTTCTAGAGTAGATTTAGCAAGATGACAAAGTTGGCTTCTTTTAGTAGTTTTCAAAGAAACATCTTCACAATTAATAACATCCTCACAATAAATGACCCCTCCTCGAACAGTGTAGCTCACTTTCAGTTACTGCATCACTGATTAATCCAAACTGACTTTAAACATTATTTCAGCGGTAGCATAGCGCTGCAATAAACGATAACATCGGCCCCTTTCGTATCGACCAAAAAGACATCACCGCAACAATGACCCCTTCCTTGCATGGCACCATGAAAGATAACGTCTCCTTCAGTCAAACCTTTATAATCCAAAAGCATCTAATGAATAACCTACATCCCTTTAGAATCTTATATTACGGACAAAATCATCTAGGAGAAAAAAAAGAAGAAGAGAGAGAAGAATCGCTGCATGGCTCCAGTGACCAAACACAGATGCTAGAATTTCGAATAGGGAGAAGGAGATGAAGGAATGGGTGACCAAAGAAACATCACGGCGACAATGACCCTCTTTGAATGGGGTCATGAAAGATGATGTCTCATACAGCAATCCTTGATCCAAAAGCTTTGGAAGAATAACCTGCATGTACACCCCTTTAGAATCAGATATTTCTGAAAAAGACGAAGAGAGGGTAGAATCGCTGGCTCCAGTGACCAAACACAGATGCAAGACCTTCGAAAAGGGAGAAGGAGAAGGAAAGGTTGATCCGCGATTACTTTGGCGTACGTGATGAGATCAGCCACGGCCCTTGAGAAGAAGAGTGTTTCACTTGGACATCCTGTTGCCATGCACGGAGGGGTAAGGATGGTGGGCAAAGATTGGCGAGGCTACGATTTTCAGACGCAGGAAAGAGCGTCTTAGCTAGTCCGTGCCGCTCGCTTGATCGGTGCCATGGGCTAAAAATGTCAAGCAATGCGACATGAATGACGCATCCAATGTAAGGTTAAATGGGTGCGAAATGTGACAGAGCAGACATTTTGAAAACTCTTTCTGTCTCTCAGTTTATCCTCTCTTTCTTTCTCTCTCTTTTTCTCTCTCTTTCTATTTCTCTCCCTTTCTCCCTCTCTCCCTCTTTCTCCCACTTTCTCTCTCTCCCTTTCTCCTACTCTCTTTCTCCCTCTCTCTTTCTCCCTCTCTCTTTCTCCCTCTCTCTTTCTCCCTCTCTCTCTCTCTCTCTCTTTTTCTCTCTCTCCCTTTCTCCCTCTCTCTCTTTCTACCTCTTTCTCTCTCTCTTGCTCTCATTCTTGCTCTTGTGGCAGCATGCATTGCCAAAGCAGGATGGATCTTCGGGAAATGAGAATATAGCTAGTGTGGTGATGATTGAAGGGATCAAATCTGAGGGAACATTTTAATATGTACAGTACAATAGATTCCATGTAGCTAGACAGACCAGAAGGAATTATAAAACTTAAATTAAAATCCTATATTTACATGTTCTATCTCTCTTAATTGTGATCCCTATCTTGCACTTTGGGCAGGAAGGCTGTAACAGGATATAGCACTGATTCAGATCGCACAAATGCACTGAACACTCTAAACATTCTGACAAAAATGCGTGTGAACATGCTGCTATAGCTAGATGGGGCGCGGGCTTAAATTTATTCATTTAATTTGTACTTTACATTAATAACAAGCTTTGTAAAAAAATCCAAATGAGTATATCGTTACGATGACATATTTATTGAAAATTTTATAATCTATTAGTCCAAATGGTGAAAAAAACAATATCTAAAACTAACTGCACTGTCTGCCGAATCCAAATCAAAGTGCGCGCTAGCAGCTAACATGCGATTTCGCAATAATTCTTCACTTCTGGTCTGGGCTCGCCACAGCGAGTGACTCAGATAGAAGGACTATGAAAGGGGTATCAGTTTCTTTATGTTTTTTTTTTTTTTTTTTTCCTTTACAAGGACAAACACAACTTTTTCTGATAGTCCTTGTTTCCAAGAAAGACAATGAAAGTAAAACATATCATTGTTTAGACATTAAAAAGAAATGGAAAAAACCCAAAACACTTCATCAAGAAAAAAAAAACTTGGTAATTGTAATACCGGTAGTGATTTTTGAAGCCATTATAATGACATGACATAATTATGTTAATGACAGAAACTTAATTTCTACATGTAAAACAAAAACAAAAACACAAAACACAAAACAACAAAACAAAATCTTTAACACTGAATGTTCAAAACTACATGATTTCTACAAAAAAATATTACTGGTAGTAGAAAATAATATCATTAACAAATAAATCAAATCTGTGATGAACAATAAATGATAGGAAATTTAGCAAAGATAACCACACTTATTAGTTCCAGATCCACTTGAGAACAAAAATGGTCTCATACAAATAAATTAGATTTGTCATTTTTGAATATGAAATGTGACAACAAGGTCTCATAATCTTTCTTGTTTAATATATATTCTGCTGATAATAATAATAATAATCCGTTTTTCATATAGCGCTCAATACACAAATCCAACGATGTGCCTAAGCGCTTTACAGATATATTATTACCCCGGTCATCGGATTCAGGCTTACCCGCACACAATGTGTGCACATTTTTCACTCCCTGGGGAGCATTCCAGCCAGTCGCCATTTTACAAGCGCACACTTGCTCGTCCAACCACATGAACCTTCGCATCCTACCGGGTACCCATTTAAGACCGGGGTGGAGAGAAATTAAATTCGTAATTTTTTAATATGAAATGTGACAACAAGGTCTTGTAATCTTTCATTGTTTAATATATTCTGCTGATTCAAACAACATATAATTTCTCTGAGCCACTTATCCTGAAATGAAATTCAATTAACACGTTGCTTACGGGAACCTGGTGGTCCCTGGGTTAAGCTTATAGAAATTTGACAATGGGGAAGTCTATGGGTTAAGAGAAACCAAGATAAGATGTAGGAAGGAAATATTTTTCAAAAGTATTGAAAAACAGAACTACCATTCCTAAATTACACTTGATCATGAAGCAAAGTGAAAGTTCTATGTTATGTAAAACTATCGATCATACCTACCAAAAGCACACTTGAAGATAATCGAAACACACATATATACAATCTCTTTCTCCATCCATACAAAATATGTTTATTATCTTTGTGGTGATGATATTAGCAAGGGTAAATGACTTATTTAATCGAAAATTGAAAGTAGAGTTCCGGCACCTTAATCACTTTTAATTAAAACAAAAGTAATGCTTAGTTTCCCTTCCTCAGCAACACGAATGAAAGTTGAATTTAAATATTCTTTGAAAAAGTGATTTAAAAGTAAAACAAAATCCGCAATCGTGTAATATATAGAAACAACTCCTTCATAATGTCACTAAAAGTAATTTAATTTTATTGCCTCTGTGGTGTGACAATTATACTTAATTTCCTTGTTGAACATTGAAAGTGTAACCATTATACTTATTATATTATATTACTTAATACATTATACAGATAATATCTAAAAGAATTGGGTATCTAATTTGCCTCTGGCAGATTCTGAAACAAAATCCTTGATTTAGCTCATTCTGCAATCATAATTTTAAACCTTTAGGTCAATCAGAAATTCCATGACTTTTACAAGCCGATAGCCTGTCTGATTATCAAGAGATTTATGATTGGAATTTGACATTTCAAAAATTGTTACACTACAGTCTATAGAGGGAAAAGGAGTATGTTAAAACCAGTCACTCAAAGATAATTACTTTTTGAGGCACTTCATGATCAATTTGAAACCCCATTTTGTTAAGGACTTCAATATTACACCATATCACAGACACTGATAACATGTAGGGCCATGCATTGCAGATTTGTAAAAGTAGAAACATAATAAACGATGCCTTTAAACAACATTAAGACATAATATTCTTCCTTCATACATGCTCAGAAAAAGCTGTTTAATTTGTCTGTGCTACAAGTACTAGACCAGCAAGGCAAATAAAAGTAATCACCATAAATATCAAAATGAAAACAAAACAATTAAATATATTTGGATAAGAAAACGTATATGACTTCAATCATGTCCTAACAAACAGTGCATACAGTATTTCAAAATGTTAAAATCACCACATGTAACCTGAAATCAAAAAGGATACTCAACCAAACAACATTCATTATCAGCTTACCTTTCTTACTGCTTCTTTGCATCATGGTGGTATCCAAAACTCACAACTGAACCAAAGAATGATTATTATGCGACAGATCGATCTTCCTAAAAATATGGGAAGCCAGTTCAAAATCTACAATATGCCATCACAAACTTTCTGAATAATCACGCCACAGATCTTCCTACAATATGTCTCACTAAATACATGTAGGAAGCCAGTTCAGAATTTACAATATGCCAGGCACAAACTTTCTGAATAATCACGCCACAGATCTTCCTACAAATATGTCTCACTACATAAATATAGGAAGCCAGTTCAGAATCTACAATAAACCATCACAAACTTTCTGAATTACGCCACAGATTTTCCTGCAATATGTATCACCAGACTCCAACTAATAGTGTCACTCTGTAGGGAGGAAGCCAGTTCAGAACCTACAGTGTACATGTACATGTACAAAATGCACTTTACGGTCAGCGGTAAAAAATGTCAGCGGTAAAAAATGTCAGAGTTAAATAAAGAGGGTCATGCATGCATGCTTTACAAACATTGCTGCTTGCTACGGTTTGGTGCTAATCTAGTCACTTCAGAATCTACAATATGCAATTACTGAACCAGCAACAACTGGTTTTGAACATCATTAATTATAGCAATAGTACAAAGCCCTTTGTCCTTCACAATTTTTTGTCAAGTGGAAACCAACATCTCAAGATATGCATCAACGTCTAGGATTGCTAATTCATGCATATTAGACTCAAGTCAAGATGGAGATCGAATGGCTTCATGACAAAATGCTTGATTAATTGAATAATACTAATAATAACAACCAACTAGAGTAGAGCATATATGATTTTGCAATGCATGTACAAGTAGGTATGTACTTCTAGAAAAAAAAATTCAAACTTGTCTTGCATTCGGAGCAACTTTTTTCCAGGTCGCGCGCTGCATAGGATCAATTGGGAATTTTACTCACGTCACATCTCTCATTCAGGGATACCTTTGAAGGTTTTTTTCGTTTGTTTTCATCCGACCAGAACACAGCAGATTCACAGTATCGCACCATATTGCAAATGACAAATCAGTTTGTAAATAAATATATAAAAATGGCCTTAATTTTCAAAAAAGCCGAAAACTAAATCAAGGTACCACCATCCAGTCTATGAGACAGCGCCTTGTGTACTTTGGAAAATAAATTAAATTGTTATTATTATTATTATCCAACCGTTGCAATGTGTCTATAGACAGCTAGCTTGGCGACTACTGGCTACCAGCTGCCCTGCCGCTCCGCGCTGGTTGAGAGCGGACGGCACAGCTACTACAGTCGCACAAAATATACCGAAAGCAACTCACCAAGCTGTCCCAGAGTCCATTTCGGAACGGAGGCATGAAACTAAGCTACAATTATTTTGATGGTGTTGGCGATAGTGAGAATTTAACAAAATATGAGATTAACATACCATGTTTATTTTTGAGGTACTGGACGACTTCCTGACGAAAGTTGATGCGAGCGAGTTCTACTGCTGTCAGCCTCTTTCCATCTCTGGCTTCAAGGTCGGCACCGTATTCTACCAAGAGACGAACCATCTGAAGCTTGCCATCCTTAGCTGCCACATGTAATGGTGTCTTCAATGGAACAAAAGAAAAATGTTATAAAGTTATTAATTATTCACTTCAAGGCAATACAAAAAGAAAACAGGAAAAGGAAAAATAATAATTAAAATTATAGGAAATATAAAAATTAAACCAATGATACAATTTTCTTCTGGAAGATGCTCATTACGAATGAACTCAAATTTAATATTGTGGATGACAATGCCTGTTGTGGTATATATATATACTTCACATTATTTTCCCCAAAGATAAATATTGGAAATGTTAAAAATTTAAAAACTTTTTACGAGCTTTATTTGCTTCATATTAATCGCAGTTGAAGCATTATCGTAAAATTGTTAACATGTAAGTTCACATCTTGAGAAGATGACAGAAGTTGTTTGAATATAAATTCAGAATTATTGAAAAATTTGCATTTAAGACACAACGTAGCCATGCAGGGGACCATACGTCGGGCGTATGGTAGTATTGTGGCTACCCCTTGCGTCTGCCTTGGTATTTGTCAAAAGCCTATGGCTGCCGCAGGGACGCCCTAAGGCGACCGTGCGTCATCACTTCAAAGGCCACACGGCAGCCGCAAGTTTGCTGTCTCCACAAATTCAAAATACGCTGTGCGGCTACCCTAACATATGTGACTGCTTCTGTATGTGCCACCCTGAGGTTTGAACCCATAATCTTCAGCACACCAGTCAAGCCGTTAACCATCAGACACCTCTACATACGATCACTGAAAATTTTTCCCATTCAGTCCCATACATAGTTTTGTCCATGTATTAAACAGGGTATTACTTTTATAGCTTTAAAGCCCAACTGCACTAGTTTGGCCAGGAGGGATTAGACCTCCCTGCAAGGTCAATGACAAGTGGTTATCTCTTCAAATCAGCTCTCAATTAACATAAGAAAAAGGGGATCATGGGGGACTAATGGTCCCGATTAGGCAATATTTGCTATAAAGAGGGCGCAAGTAGTAGTGCAGTGGGGCTGTAATAGACACCTTTTATATAGTATGATCAATGAAAATTTACCCCGTTCAGTCCCAGACATACTCTTTCATGTAACAAGATTTTACTTGTATATAGCTTTAACCCCAACTTACATATCTACTGTACACCTCCCTCGCTTGGACGTTTGGATCCGCCGCCGACTCCAGCAGGATCCTTACGCACTCCACGCTCTCCTCCTTCTCCAGGACCTCGGCCGCGCACACCGCATGGAGCGCCGTCCGCCCGTACGAGTCCGCTTCGTTGATGTACTTCTTCTGGGATCCGCGGAGCAGGTCAGCCAGGAGGCTGGCATTGGAGTAGATGGCAGCCTGGTGCAGGAGTTTGCCCTTGAAGTCAGGTCGGTACTCGGGGTCGCGGTCATAGCCCGGACCCACCCCGACGGCAAGCTTGGAAGATGACGTGCTCACCATCGCTGCTTGAGGATGCTGTTCCTGTGGTCGACGCTTTGTGAGATCTGGTGTGCAACATCCATCTTTCTGAAGAAAAAAGAAAAAATGAATAAACGTAAAAACAAATAAGTTTTTTCACATACTTAAAAACTTGGGAAATACGCTTGTACAAGGTCTAAGGGCTTTATTTATGTAGTTCCCCATTTCATATTCTAAATTTGTTTATGAATTATTATATCTCTTGTATCAATGTAATTTTTAACTGAGAATGAAATAAATGAGAATTGAATTGAATTGAATTGAATGAATAATTTGGTTGCTACCTGTTTTTTACATGAAAGTTAGTCTCACTACCATCTGCTGTTGTTCTAGGTTTAAGTGGCAGACATATATTACAATACCTATTCCATTCATAGAGTTGCTATACAGTACAAACGATCTTAAAGTATCACATGGCTTCAACGTTCATCACATTAAAATTAAAAAAAGACACTGTGATGACTCTTGTTTCATAACAGGAAGGAGGTGCTTAAACCTATCAAGCTCTCTGGTTACAGGGTGTACCCTACACATGCATCAGTCGAGCGCCAAAAGGGCACTAGCTCCACGTCAAAAGAAACGAGCTAACGCCCATCTTGCTGTCAGCAGACATGTCATATACCCCTCATTCCAAAATTCAAGATTAATCACTGGAAAGTCACTGGATACGGGTTAATTCCTCACGATTGACGTCATACTCATGGGTTGTGGCGAAGGGCAAATGGCTATAGTTACGAGCAAATGCTACACCTAGAATTAGTTAAGGGTAATATGCAGTCAAAATTGAAGGAATATCACTCAGTTGGATCTAATTAAACTTGAAAAGAGAACTCCAGTATCCATGCTTTAATATCTTTGAGAGCACAAAACATTCAGGTTTATGTTCCCATAAGAAATGTTTCATATTCCCAGCCTTTATTTCAGTACAACTTGCAAGTACCGGTATGGCCCATTTTAAAAGACATTGTGCTTTGCTCATGAGTGCACATTTCCATGGTTTATATTTGCATGATTTCCTAAAGGGCAGTTGTATATTGTACATAGTTCAATAATTTTCAGTTTATAGTGCATATCATAACATCCCAATGCATTTCTATAGATCTTTGGAAATGATTACCCTAGCTTTAGCTCCAGCAGCCATTATCAGCGCACAGCGCATTTCAAGGAATAATCCTACCTGGTACCCATTTACCTCACCTGGGTTGAGTGTGGCAAATGTAGATTAATGTCTTGCCAAAGGACATAACGTGTCGCGGGGGGAATTGAACCGCGGCCCTTGTGATCCACAGTCTGGTGACATAACCACTCGAACACAGCACCTGTACATTTCCCAACCAATAAATAAATGTTCCAAACTGAATTCATACAATGTACACATACATCCACATCATGATAAGACCACAAAGATGATGCTTGAAATATTATATAAACAGCTAGTATTTGACAGCAAGTTCTTTTTCCTGATTTTTAGCCAATTAACTGATTTACATGCCTCTCAGAAGCTGATAGTCGGCATGAAGCTAACCCCTTTAAAAAGTTTGGAAATTCAAATTTGATTGATTACATCTCTCTTGTCATGGGGTATTATTGCTTTGTTTTAGTTTCATTACCCTACTATAAGAAAGAATGTTTATTCCTGTTTAAAATGATACCATGTTTGCTATGATTTGATAGGGGGGGGGGGGGGGGAGCCTTTGCTCATGCCGGGCGATCATGCGGGGGGGGGGGAATAGTGAACACATTTTTTTTTTTGGGGGGGGGGGGTCCTCGAAAATTAAAAAATCACTCAGGAATTGTTACCTAGAGGGATCAGAGATATTTTTCAAAAGCAACCTTAAAACTTATGTTGTCCAGTTTGCTTCGACTTGATCTGATTTCTCTTCTCTTTGTGTTGTATAGTATTTTTGTACAAGTATGTTTATCTTTTTCTTGTTTTGCACTAGTGCACCTTGAGCTTTAACATTTTCAAGTGGATTTGGCACTTTGTAAATCCTATATATCATTATTAGTATTATTAATAATACAATAAATTTCTCTAAATAAAAATCCTGTAGAACTTTCAAAAACTTTCAAATGTGTTACTCTGCATTTTATAAACAAATTAAGGTTTTAAAGGAAATTCTACCAAGCATTTTGTTCTTAAAAGTATCACCCTTGGAGTACATAACCCTTGGAAATTTGATTAGATTTACGGTATCTAACAAACTTCCTGTAATAAGGAAATGCATGGTTCTTGATTATGATTCCCAACTAAATCTCTGTATTAATTATAGATACAAAGTTCCTTGTGGACTATTACACACTTCCACTGCGATATATATTCAGATGGAAGGTAGTGGGGAGGGGGTTCCCCTATTTTAGGTTCTTTTTGGCGAATTCTGATTCTCAGCAACTTCCTTTCCCCCTTCCCAAACCCCAAGCTGTCTCAAACAAATTTCATGTTTTCCATTCCAAGTTTACAAATGGCATGGTAAAGAAAATAATCAAATCTGCCACAACAAAATAAATCCATATACCTAAATGACAGTTGTTCAATTGATTTCAATAAGCGAGTTCACGGTTGCAGTCTGAGCATGAGCAGATCAAGGTCATTGCAGAACAAATTGTGAAATACACGGAGACGAAATACTGGATACGTGCTCATGAAAGTTATGTAATCGTTATTCATTCTTGCACATTCAGTGCAATCCATGATACACAGGTGGAAGTATTCTTTCAAAAGGGAAAACAAAGGCTATGTTATATAGCACCTTCATCGCTGTAGGAATGATTATTTCACAATGTACAAAGTGGGACCTCTTCATGTTTTGAAGATCTGTGGATATTCGGGGTCATTGCAGTAATGTGCTAACCGTGAACTGGTCTATTATTTGATGATTGTTTTACCTGATTGCTAAGAAAGCATGTACCAAGTCCCAAGTATGTAAATGCTGGTAAGTAAACAACCAGGGGACTGACGGCTGTAAGTCCTCTCCGAGGGACTTGGTAATGAAAATTAATGCCTTACCAAAGGGCACGAGTACAGTATTGCTTGGAATAAAGTTGAAAGTCTCACACTGTGTCACGCGTGACAGCCGTGACTGCATGTATTGTTCCATAGACTTTGGTGTGCATGACTTGGTGGTAATGTGTTTACTTTACAAGCAATACTGTATGTACATTAACTTGGTTTTAAACCAAAACCTCCCAGTTACGAGACCACTACTCTAACACTGAGCCATGACAACCACATCAGGCTGAAAGAGAGGAAGCTTTATAGCTGCATGCATCGATCATCATGCAGTATGTAAATGTACTTTTGGTAAAAATTGGATGATCACTGATCTTCACTGGCTTTGCGTTAATAATGATATCATACGTAAGACCTTATTAAACACTCACCAACAAATGTCTTAAAGGCATTGTTTAACAATGTTAAATCTGAGATGCATGGCCCTACGTGTCATCAGTGTCTGTGATATCTTTTGGTGTAATATTGAAGCCCTAAAAAAAATTGCACTATAAAATGTTCACGAAGTGCCTCAAAAAAGTAATAATCTTTGAGTGACCGGTTTTACCATACTCATTTTCCCCAATAGACTGTAGTGTTAAAAAACCGTTAGGAAAACAAAAAATGAAATTCTGATATTTGTTAAAGTCATGGGATTCCTGACTGACCTGAAGGTTTATAATTATGATTGCAGCATGAGCTAAATCCAGGATTTTGTTTCTGAGTCTGAGGCAATGTTACCGAGTCACTTTAATAATCAAGCCCCAGCATACCCAGGTCATCTACTACATTCGCACACATCCATGTATGATACACGATCGGCTAAAATAATACACTTACCTTCCCTCGAACCAGTAAACAGATTGATCATAGGGCTTTTCCACTTACATGTATTAGTTGCCCCCAAAACCTGAAACTCCTTACCTTATGTACTACTAAAGAACTGCCATACTCTCACAGCTTTCAAGAGGTGTCTGAAACACATATTTTCTATATTTGTTGTAATATTCCTCTCTGTTTTTAATTCATGTAAGCTATGTATGACATTGATGTTCTCTCTCCTGGTATATTTGTTATTTTTTCTTGCTAATGCGCTCTATATCTAACGAAAAGGAAACTTCATAAATGTAACATTATTATTATAATCATTAAAAAATCATGTCTCTTGCGATCATGCTTTTACTTTGAATGCAGCTATCAAAAGCATGACTCAAAATGCAGGAACACACACCCCTCTCACCTCTGATTACAGTTACCATGGCAACCGCACCATCAAACAATTTTAGTCACTGACTAGGGCATTGGATGACACCTCGCTTTGACCTCGTTCATACAGGAAGTTTGTCGGATTTCCTTCAGTGCCTCCACTTTATGTTAATTCTCTCAGCAGAGTTTGAAGGCCCAATTCACACAAGGGGGAATATCGTACAACAACTTTTTTTATTTCAAAGTTTAACTACTAACTGTTAGCAATATGGGGTATAAATAAATTGTTGTCACTGTCTGGAGCTTCAGATGAAACCTCACTTTGACCTTGTTCATACAGTAAGCTTGTTGGGTATCCTTCAGTGTCTCCACTCTATGTTCACTCAGCAGAGTTTGAAGGGCCAATTTACACAAGGGGGAAATGTCGTACAACAGTTTTTTGATTTTTAAGTATAACTACTAACTGTGTAGCAACATGGGGTATAAATAAATTGTTGTCACTGACTGGAGCTTCAGATGAAACCTCGCTTTGACCTTGTTCATACAGTAAGCTTGTTGGGTATCCTTCAGTGTCTTCACTCTATGTTCGCTCAGCAGAGTTTGAAGGGCCAATTTACACAAGGGGGAATGTCGTACAACAGTTTTTTTATTTTTAAGTTTAACTACTAACTGTGTAGCAATATGGGGTATAAATAAATTGTTGTCACTGTCTGGAGCTTCAGATGAAACCTCACTTTGGCCTTGTTCATACAGGAAGCTTGTTGGGTATCCTTCAGTGTCTCCACTCTATGTTCACTCAGCAGGGTTTGAACAGCCCATTCACACAAAGGGGAAATGTTGTACAACAATTTTTAATTTTAATTTTAACTACTAAAACTGTATGGCAACATGGGGTATATTGTTGTCACCGGCGCCTTGAACTTGTTCAATACAGGAAGCTTGTTGGGTATTCTTCAGTGCTCCGTTTTACCTCTGCATGGTAAAGATTAGAGGCCATTCACACAACGGAGAAATGTCGTACAACAGTTTTTTTATTTTTAAGTTTAACTACTAACTAACTGTAATAGTAACATGGGGTATAAATAAATTATTGTCGCCAACTGAAGCTTCAGCTGAAACCTCGCTTTGACCTCTTTCATACAGGAAGCTCAGTAGTTGGGTATCCTTCAGTGCTCCGTTTTACCTTTGCATGGCAATTATTGGAGGCCATTCACACAACGGGAGATATGGTTTTGAAGCATAAGCAATCAAAAAATAAATGTCCATGAAAAGGGGCAATAATAAGGCTTATAAATAGAAATATCACATTCATGATGGGATATGTTTGATGGGAATCGCAGTGCTATTCTAGAAATAATTCATGTTTGTGAGTGCATACTTGAATATGCACTCTAAGTACCGGTAGATTAAGTCACTTGTAATCAGATAACGAGCTATACTTGTCGAGTTCATTTTCCATTTCATTGTGACGTAACCGAGTATAATCCATGTCATTAATGCACAAGCTTCAAAACGTGAATTAAAACATGATTTTTTGTTGTTATATTGAATGAGTACAATAGGACTATGCAGTCCAGAAATAACGCATCGGACCAAATCACCGTGACAAGGCCAGGAGTCCTTCAGACTGCCCTGGGGGTTGCCATAATTTGTATTATTAAATGACATCACATATATTATTAAAAGCGCACCCAAACGATATAATGTGAATCTCAATGTGCGCACCAATGTCCTTGCTATTCAAAATTATGTGCATTTTATCACGCGTGCCAGAGATACACATACATGTATCTAAAGCCTCGGTCACAAATGCCATTACGAACTGCGACGAACGCCGTACGAACGATTTTCTGACAATGGAAATTCGGGAAGACAATGGAAAAACAGGGAGATTCGTACGAAATTATCGTTCGTACGAACCTTTGTGACCGTAGCATTTGGTATGCGTAATCACTTTTAGCCCTGGGCCACCACTTTTTTCAGTCGGGACACCCTTTCAAGAAATATATTTTGCAGCACCTCGGTTGAAAAAACGGTACTTCACATCTTTGAAAATGTAACCCGACCAATCTTATCACACAAAATAAAGCCAAGGACATTATAATGATTGCTTCCCCTGCCCCCCCCCCCCTGCAAAAAGTACATTTAACTACGAGTAACACTGACCTATACAAATAAAAAAGTAAACTTGATAAAACATTAATGACTAATTTGTTGACTAATTGTCAACTAAATAGATTATATCCTGCAATACTTTAACAGGTGCAGCGTTAATTGAACTTTCAATTACGTATATAAAGCGTATGTACATGTACATCTACTTGTATGCCATATATATGTAGTACATCTTTAGAAAAATAAAAATTGGCAATACAGTAAAACCTGTAGACAAAGACTACTTTTTCAAGGAATTAATTCCTGCCAGGTACCCATTTACTATCTGAGTCTAGTGTGGCAAATGAAGATTAATGCCTTGCAAAGGATATTAGTGCGGTGTCGGGGATCGAACCGCAACCTTTGAATATCAAGTCAAGTGCTAAAATTAGTTGACTTTGACACTTCTACTGAATCATTTTTAATATTATTAATATTATCATTATTCTTCTTATTATTATCATTGTTATCATCATCTTTCTTATCATTATTATTATTGTAATATCAAACTATTTAAGCGAATTACACTTTCTGCATTTTCTGAGTTAGCTTTCTTGTGCTAAAATCAAGAGAAACTCTTCATGAACATTTTGCAACAATATCTTCATCTTACATGTATACATAGGTGATTAGTATACAATAATATAAAAGAATCGGCAAAGCTTTAAAAAAAAAGCATACAACATACTAAAAGTTCTTCATAGTATCCATTCAAGTTTCAGATTATTATGTAATTTTAAAGAGTAGGTTGAGTTCTGGGAAGAGGTGAAAAATAATTTGTGAGCTTTATCATTCCTATTATGCAAGGATGGAAGAACATCAGATAAGACATGTTCCCTGAAAAGTATGGCTCTTCAAATGCCTTTATATTCTAAATATGTCATGTAACTCGTAAAACTCGGGGGGGGGGGGGGGGGGGTTAGGTTTTTTACGCCACGTGCTCGTGTAGTCCCATATACATCTTTCTGTGTACAGTGTTTGTAACTTTACCAAATTTCTTATTATTTTGATGATTCCAGAACCTTGCAATACACACAAATTCTTATGTGCTAGATGATCAACCTTTTCTGGTCGATTTCACACTGTTTCTTTCACAATGCAATCGCATGACCAGAACTCAACTTCATCTTTAAGCACTTTATACTCTCTAAACAGATGTTGTTGAGTTTCTGGACCAGAGCTATTTTAGAACTTTTAAGTAAGCTTCCATATTGTTCACAGTGCTCTTGGAGGTGCCAACAATAAGGAAAGTCCTTTTCAAAACCAGCACTCTATCTTGATTTGTTTCTCAATATGCTTACAGCTAGTGCTTGCATTCTAATCTTCAACATCATGTGACACACATCTTGAGGACCTCTTGCACTGTGTTTTTACACAAACACAATAACCTTTAAGAGAACACCCTCACAGCCAAGCCTGAAAAAGACTAGTTTCAGTTGCAGATCCATGATTATCACGCATGGGGGCACAACTCTGCAAAATCTACAAAGTTATCACATATTTAGTTTTGTTTACCAACTTTAAACTATACTTGTTTGTATAGTTACTACAATTAAATGTTCATTTACAGAACATACATGTCCAGTATCTTGAACAGAAAGAAAAATTTAAGAAAAAAAATGAATATTGTAATATAGTTTTCTGCAGTAGCCTACTGGTTCCAGAGGGGGGCTTGGGGGGTTCCACCCCTTCGATATATTTGGTTGCCCCTGTGGATGTATCATAAGCACTAGAAAATGTAGCCCCTAAAACTCTTCAGATTTTGGGAAATTGAATAATAAAAAATTAACTGGTGCTGCTGGTAAATTTCATATATTAAATAGCGCTGAAGGCCATTCTATGGTAGCTGCGACCATAAAAATCTCAGAATATGCAGTTCTAATATATAATCTCCGAGAAATCTCTGAGAAAAGTAAATTGATCGATTGTAGTCCAGAAACTTTGTTTTAAAGCTTCAGTCTTGCGAGGGCGATATACAACATAAAGAGCATACCCCCACAACAAATCATTACATTTTGCAGGCGTCTTTAATTTTGGTCTATAAACTTTCAAGCATGATAGGATATTTTCTCTTTTTGTAATTTTTTGTTTGGATATGCTGTGTTTTGCTAGGCCAGGGGTATGTGCCCCCTTGCCCCTATGCATGCCCCCTAGATTCCACCCCCACCCCCCCCCCACTTCGTAAATTTACAGGTGTGATAGGAAGTACACTAGTGCACTTTGAGCGGAACGTAAAAGAAGGTGAGTGGGATATATATAGAGAGTGACTGAACAGACATGAGTAAAGACAACTGGGCCACATGTGATGATTAGGTTGGCACGAGTGCGCTACTTTGGAGCTATTTTTAGGCCTTCCGCTAGACCCAGACGGTAAAGTGTTCCGCTGTAAATAGGGTAAACTAAAGACGGGCACACACTACAAGATCTGACTACGATCTGATTTTGGAAGAATATTTGATAGCTTTTTATATGAACATTCAAACGTGTAAAATCTCAATGACCGAGGATCTGAATATATAGTCATATGATTAAAGGTAATACAAACTTTTGGTATACGGTCATGAATTTGGTTAAAATGAACATATTGGAAGCATATATATGCGATTTAACAATATTCAATGATCGTTGTTGCGGTTGAAATGGAGTCCAAAGTGATGACATTGTAAATAATGAATGGTTGGAAAATGTTCAGACTTAATTGTCACCTCAGCCAAAGAATTTTGATTCTGCAACTGAAAATTAAATGCAGATATTATTTGCCTCTATGTGGAATGATATCAGTCATTATGCGTAGAAAATAGTCTGATTTCCATACCCTTGTACCGTATGGTCGTAAATTTTGTGCTGCGCAAAGTTTCAATCAGCTTAATTTGGGCAATTACAAGAAGTGGGTTATTGACATGTACAAAATGCACATGTACCCTAATTTACAGCTCATTTTATCAGTTTAATGTATGTTATTACCAAAGAAAAAAAGAAGTCAGTCAGTCATTAGTTGTTTGACAGTGAAGTGTAGAAAGTCAGCAGGTTTCTTTGCATAATTTGAATAATAGGAACCTGCTAACGTTTCAATTTCACAGATACGACATATGTGACATATTCACAATTCATGCAAAGTTTAACAGAATTTGATGTTGGCTGCAAAAGGAATACACTACCTTTAAATATTGCCTCTCAACCGGTTAAACACTCTTATCTTAGGGAGATGGTAACATACTTTGTCTCATGTTGTTTTTGTTGTTGTCTTTAGAATATCCCACCTTCTTCAGTGTGAGATTTTCTTTAGAAAATTCATATTGCACCCACTTTTCCTACTTGTGTTCTCGGTCTTTTGGGGGAAAATAGATGATCTTGTCAAAAAGTAAGTGTGCATGTGTATGGGGTACATACATGTAGGGTAAAAGCTTTTTCGGGATTTAGAGTGTCTGAGAGATGCAGACAATATAGGAGCTAGAGGGAAAGGGAGATAGATGAAGACAGAGACAGAGAGGGAGTGTGACAAAGTGAGTGTGTGAGAGAGAGAGAGAGAGAGAGAGAGAGAGAGATACAGATTGAGAGAGCGAGTCAGAGAGAGAGAAAGATTGAGAGAAAGATTGAAAGAGAGAAAGAGAGAAAGATTGAAAGAGAGAGACAGAGAGAGAGACAGAGAGAGACAGAGAGTGACAGAAAGAGAGAGAGGGGGATCGGAAAGAAAGTGGGACTCCACAAGTTCAGAAAATGTCAATTATAAAATTCCTTGGCTTACTTCTCTAACTTCCCATCCATGTCCCAGGGCTAGCCGACACCAAACATCATGTATGGGGATGACCTTTTCATATTTTGGCCAGATTCCATTTCAACAGTGTTCTACATTATGGGCTTTGGTCTGAACCAAACCCTTATTTACACAGCCAGGGGGGAAAGGGTCTACTGTACAGATGAAAAAGGAAACCTACAAGTATGATTACTTTTATTAGTTCACCAATGTAAAGTAAAGGACGGATGTGGTCCATATGTAGGATGGGGTCCCCGTTTCTTATGAACACCCCTGCATCTAATTTTTTTAAAGAAAAAGCTTTAAAAGGCCCTCCTATGATGATAAAGAACTGATCATTACACAGAATCTAGTGAAAAGAAGTCACACAAATCTATGCATTTCATGCTATGCATAATGCATTCTACATCGGCTGGCATTAAAAAAAATCCCACTCCAGGGGTTGGTTAATTTTTTTATTTTTTTTTAGTACCATTTGACATCAGACCAGGGGGGGGGGGGGGGGGTGTTTCACAAAGATCCAAAGTTGAACTTATCTCTAAGTTGGACTTAAGAATTATGACAAGCCGTTAGCATCTTTGGAAATATTTTGTAAAAGTTATTTTAAAAGGCGTAAAAGTTATTTTAAAAGGCATAAAATGTTGAAGCAAATCCTTCATATTTTCTATTATCAAGGAGATTTCATTTTCTTGATGTGGAATTCATGAAAAGTCTAAAATACTTGAATTTTCACTTTTGAATAGTTAAGGCTACAAATGGCTCTCCGTAGTGTTTAAGTCCAACTTAGAGTTAAGTTTGACTTAGAGTCCTTGTGAAACACCCCCCAGTAGTACGATTGTCAATGATTTGAAGCCGACTCAGTATTTATCATTTCTGACTGGATAGCTTAAAGACACTAAAATTCTGTTCGTTCTATCATTGCTTACAATCTAAATGGGCAACACATTGCTTGTGCCATTTCTTCAAGAATCAGATCCGCAGTGGGATCGTCTAGTGAGCGCCCTGCTTAACCTGTTGGACAGAGGTCAATCACGGTGACCTCCCACTCACTGGCTCACCTGCACATGATAGCAACCTGTGCCAAGTCCTAAGACTCAAAGTGAGAGTTTTGCTTGCCTAGAACAGTTCAATGACACATGCTCTAGCTAGTATACTAATATTGACTCCTTTGAGGGGCACAATCAAAACCATTCCAAGACCGTTGATCTCTAAACATTTCTGTGCCAAACGACGAAGTCGGAAATGAGTTAAAAAGTTGAAAATGACCCCCTTTAACAGGATTTTCAAGAACATTTTACACAACATACTTATATCACTACTTTTTCGAACTGAAAAGAGGTTTTAAAAGAGGTTTTAAAAAAGGGCTCTAAATATAATATCCCTACAATTTGTTTTTGCCTAACAAGTACAACTTCACAAGAAGTACCGGTACCTTAATTTTGTGTCCTTTCCCCTGTGTTATTTGACTTGCATATTCCTGTTCGTAATAAATGACTCTTTTTTATGAAATCTTTCGGCCCTTTTATTTCAAATACATACCATTTTCTCAACTCTGCAAACACTGAAATGTTTGCAAACATCCCTCCCCCCCCCCCTCCCCCTCCCCCCTCAATTAGAAAACCCTTTTTTGTCAACATGAATTGACCCCACTGGAGCCAAGACTTAAACCCTGAACCTTGTGCTTCACAGCCCAGTAAATTAGACAACAGGACCTTGTAGAGAGTTTTAAGACCGGTTGCAGGTACATCTCTCTAATGGTCCAAACATTCAAAGACTATAGAGCTAGTCTTGATAAAAACAGTCTATTCATATGCACAAGTTCAGGCCAACCTCTATAGAGCCCAGAGACTACATTCAATTCACTACTTAGAATATAAGTAAGAAATTTACCAAGTAAATTGCTAAGCTTAGTACTTAACTTATCTCATATTCAAATTGCATTTTTACTTTTACATACGTAAGCCAAAATCTACCCGGTAAGTAAAATACCTACTGATAAGCATAATTGTGACATCACACGGTCAATCAAAAGTAATGCGCAATTACACGTTATGATACTGCTTCAGAAAACCTATGCCTGCCAATCAAGGCCTCCAAATAATTGGCTTATTAAGTCTGGTAGGGATCAGCTGTCTTAAATTTAGGGTAAAGTACTTGGCTAAAAGTTTGACCTGAATACTAAAATTTGCTAAGTATTTTATCTAAGACGATGACTAAGTACAATACTCAAACTTAAGTATTGAATTAAATACAGGCCCTTGTCTTTCATTCAGAAGCTATAAACTACTTAGTTTGCTATATAACGCGAGTTAATGACACACTTGCATGGATCACTATTAAAGACTAAAACTATAGGCACCATCTACAAGTCTACCACCACAGATAGACACGCACTAGACTTCTAATACAAGATTTATGAACACTGTGTAGGATTGGCCACTATACTTTGCTGGAGTGGTCATGTGTATACCCTCAAAACAAAGTTTTGTCAATCAAATTTATAATTTGCTACTCTAAAACTTGATCCCAGATTCCACATAGTTAATCACCAGCCTCGATAGTGAATAACATCACTTCAGCTAAGTTAAGAGAATGTGTAATGGGGATAGATTACTCGTAAAGTGTAATATAGAGATACTTGAAAACCACAGTGTAATTTATACTCACTCTCAAAACAATGTGTCCTCAATCAAAGTTACTGAGCCTCCGTTTGAAAGCAACTCACGTGCATAGGTAGATCCAATTTAGCGAGGACTCCCAAGTTCCGTACAGTCATACCCCGTATACTGCTGCTGCTGCTGAGCTGATCTGAGGGCTCGCCGTCCGGCTAATTAGCCGAGAGCTAGAGAGAGAGAGAAAGGGATCGAGCCAGGAAAACAAAACAGGATGTGTGATGTCATCCTGACTTTGTCCCAGGCAGCCAATCAACAGCTGTCAATCACCCGTCGCCATGCCGACGCTGAGGGGGAAAAGCAAATGAAAGAGAGGGGAAGGAGGTGAAGAAAAGGGGCAAAAACTACTGCGATGTGGATGCAGGAGAGATGTCATTCAGCAGTCTCGCGGAGGCTCGTAGTCATGACTGCTATTGAACACAAGGGTCATTTACACAAGCCACTTAATAGAAAGTTATTTTTAAACTGTGATCAGAATTTCACTCTTTTTTAAATTTGAGAACAAGAGCATACATGTACCTCATTCTTAAAGGGACATGCTGATCATGATTTAAATTTTATTTATCTAATTGTAGTGAAGAACTTTTATTTTTGGCCAAGCATCCAGAGTAACTTAATTACAACAAAGGTCCTACATTAAGCTTATTAGCTAGGAGCACATAGCAGTACACATGTACATGTCCAGGATCAGCAAAAAAGAGAAGAACGAAATTCCCACATGTGAATGGATCGCACTTCAAACATTTTTCCCCATGTGTGAATGGACCTATTGTTTCTACATGCAACACCATTGCCTCACTCACATTCATATACATACATGCATGCTATATAAAGAGGCAGACTAGAATTCTGACAGGAAATTGGACAGTTTAGTTGAGTACCTCGTCAAATGCAACTTCCAATGCACTAGCAAGTGCAGGAAATGCATGACAAAGGGAAGGTAGGTCTGTTAGAGGAAGCAATACAAACGAAAAGAGATCAATGACTGATCAACTTTTTGTTTGCACTCTCTCTCTCTCTCTCTCTCTTTCTCTTTCTTTTTCTCTCTCAAAAGTTTATTGTAGATACATTTTTTTTCTTTATAAAAGTGGCCGATTCCATGCAAAGTCTCCAGTAATAATTTTTTTTTTCTCCATTTATTTCATAAAGTATGTAAAAATATCCAGATATGACCATTTGATGCCAGTGAAACCCCAAATGGAAGAAATTTCTCAAAATCAACAGTCTACCCAACAGAGGACGATAGTACAGCGAACTAAAGAGTAGAGCTGAAAGATACTGTAAAAGTTCACTATAATTGTAAGATTATTATTATTATTATCTACACAAACATCTACAAGCTTGACTCAATTAGCGAAACTTGTGATATACCAGTAGCTTAATCATAGCTGAAATAATAATATTCATCAGTGATTTGACCTAACTATTGTTAAACTGGCATATAACAAGTTTGAATCACACTCTGTCCATATAGGCCTTTTCTCTCCTTCTCCCCCCCCCCCCCCCCCCCTCGCCCCTCCCCTCCTCTACCACTCTCTCTCTCTCTCTCTCTCTCTCTCTCACTCTGCCTCTCATTTTTTATGTGTTCCTCCCTCTACCTTTCCCTCACATCTTTCCCCTTCCCCTCTTTCTCTCTCTCTCTCTCTCTCTGTGTCTCCCTTGTTGTCTTTCCCTCACTCTTCCCTTCTACCTTCTCTCTCTCTCTCTCCTTTTCTGTCTCCCTCATCTATTTCCTTAGTTCTAATTTGTTCTATCTACTTTCCTTCTCTCGATTCCCTCTTCTCTTCCTCCCCATTTCACCTACAAGTACTCTGGTACTCTCCTCCACCCCCCCCCCCTCCCTGCTACTCTCTCTCTCTCTTTTCTTAGCCATATCTTTCATGGCAAGACATATATGTGAACAATGCTTTGATTGTGTTTATGTTTATTTATTTACAGGTCTAGCAGGGAGACTCACATCTCCCTGGCTATAGGTTTGTTTTGTAATATATTCATGTTCATATTCATTTGATATTCATGTGATAATTATTCCAACATTGATATCAAGTGAAATTATTCTATCATGTAAACTGAACGTAATCAGCCTACAGGCTGCCAAGTTCAGTATATTAATAGACCATCCAATCAATTAATCAATCAATATATATATATATATATATATATATATATATATATAAATGAATAAATTAAACAATAAATAAATAATTGAATAAACTCAAACATCAACCCAACAACAGCTGAGGGCAGCATAGCAGTTTGCACAAAAGTCATATCAGTTCCCCTTAGAAAATCCACACTTTGAGAGAACTGTATCAGTACAAAACTTTATCCCAGATAGGTTTTGCAACCTTCCCGACCAAAAAAGATTATTAACTCCCTTATCTCCAAGGGTATATTAATATACAATGCCACAGCTGATTTTTTTCTTCCCATAATGCATCACATGAAATCGCCCAAACACTAACGTCGCTAGATGGCGCTGTGGATTGTCAATACATCATATTTTTTTTGTGAATATTAATTCTAGAAACATTCTGAAATTAGATACTTTCTGAAAAAAAATCTTTATATGTGACACTCTATACTAAAAATACTAAAATAAGTAGGCCTACACAATTTCAGTTGATGATCAGAAAAGTTATGGAAGAGAACAACGCGATTACATTTTGCCTGAATTTTCATAATTGAAACCAGTCTCATCTTTTGGAAGCAATTTAACACACCTTAGGGGTGTTTCACAAAGACTGCATCTGCATGATAAAAAAATGAAACTCTCTTAACTTAATTAGTATTTAGAGTCTAGTACGGTATATAGCAGAAAACTTATTATTAAAATCATTTGAACAGTATTTAATATAGAGATTTATTTTCTGGGGGATGTCTAAAAATCGACCGTAGTTGGACTTGAACTAGCTTAGTGCAGCTGCAGGCTGTTCATGCCACTGGTTCTTCTTCTTCCTTTTTGAGTACAGACCTCTTTACAGAGTATTAACCTACTGTACTGGGGGTGTGTGCAGGTGGACCACTACACCGGGGTTTCCCCCTACTCTTGTATGAATAGTGCAGTGGGTTCTTAACGTGCAAAGGTAGCGACTCTTCTCAACACGGGGCCTCCATTTAACGTCCTATCCGAGAGACGGAGTGTTTTCCACTTAACATAACCTGCGTCTATGAACAAGGGAAGGGGCACGTTAACACACAACGCAGGCTTCAGTCATCCGTCTGGGTGGGAGTCAAACCGGGATCTTTGGTTCGACAGGCGGACGCTTTACTGACTGAGCCAACTCGCCTCCTTTAAAGCTAAAGTAGACCTAGACTATATCAGTCTTGAGAGGGAGCTACAATAACATGAACAGATAGACCTCTAAAGAGTTTATTATTTACAATTTCATCATTTTATACTCGATTTCAACCGCGACATCGAACATTGAATATTGTAAAATCGCATATGATTTCATGTTCATTTGAACAAAGGCCATGATCCCATACCAAAACTTTGTAAACCGCGCATGCATGCGACCGTAAATGACACCGACAGTTGGGGCACAACTGGGCTGCCCTATACCTACGGCCTACGTACCAACTCCTGCTATGATCCGGGATGGAGCTCCCAACTAATTTGCCTCTACTTTTGATGTAGCTCTAGTTGTAGTCATTTCATTTTATTTACAAAATTTTCATCTCAATAAGTTGCTTTTTTATATTTTACTTACCAGTTCACTCCGTTGTTAAAATTATTAAATGAATAACGAGGTAGACATGCAAAGAGGAGATCCGAACATTTCTCAAATTCAAACATCAAGCTGGTCAGCGCCAGACGCACGTTTTCCCTCATGTTGTTTACAATTTCGCTGCGCCCTCTTCAGCTTTGGTCAAAACAATCCAGGGAAATTCCCCGATTCCGCTATACTATGACGTAGTCGTAGTAGCTAAAACTCAAGAGGCATCACACTGAAGAAAACAAAAATGTGAATACTGTTATCATCGGTGGCGGATTACAGGGGGCACGTGCCCCCCGATAAAAAAGGGGGGAAGAAGGAAGGGGGAAAAGGAAAACGGAGAAAAGGGAGGTAGAAAGAACAAGGAGGGGAAAAGAAAGAGAAGGGAAGAGAGAAGGAAGAAGAAAAAAGCCTGGGAGGAGAGAAAAGGGCATAATATTTGTCTTATGTCTAGTGGTGAAAGAAGTTGAGTTCTCTCTAAAAAGATTACTGACATGCAGGACAAGAGTTAATTTTGTATTTCAAGTACATACCACTACCAGTTGTTGTCAGGGCGGATCCAGCCGGCGGGGGGGGGGGGGGGGGGGGGGGGGGGGGGGGGGGGGTGGGGGGGGGGGGGTTAGTGAGCACTATTTTTTAAAACTCAACCCCTCCTTTTTTGAGCCAAAGAGAAAAATTACTCCTTTTTTTTGGCAGGGGGGGGGGCGTCTTTTTTTTTAAAGGTAAAATTTACATGACCATTTTTTTGGTTTACCAATTTTTTGGGGGCCACTGGTTTGTTGATATCGGACAAGATACGTTCAAATTCGAATTCAAGCTTTTTTTAATTCAATCCAAACAGAAGGATCATGCTCAAATTTCGAGGTTAAAGTGACGTGACGTGATGTGAGCCTGCCCACATTCCAAAATTGAGCCCGTTTGTAGTTACATGTACGGTGCTTCTAGTATTGGGATATCAAGTTAATAAAATAATGGTCTGTGTGGTTTTCAAATTTCCACCCCCCCCCCCCCCCCCTATTGGAAAATCCTTGATACGCGCCTGGATAAATTTGAATTTGAGTTTATTAACAACAACACATCACAATAATGACAGTACATATGAAAAATCATACAATGCTAAAAATAATACTGATACATGTATACATAACATAAGAGTAATGTCGATTGAACAGTAATGGTTTTAAAACGATATTTTTAGACATACATCTGCATACTATTAAATGTACAAAAGATATATACGTAAATATGTATATTACTATGTTTAGGTGAAGTTGTTAATGGGAACTAGAAGTTATCACAAGTGCTAGTCGAGCCTAGTTCCATTCTTTGGCAAGATTTTTTTTCTGTTAATTTGTTTTTTACATATGAATGTAAAACTTGTTTGTTTTGTATTTACATATATACAACAAAATAATACAATATCATGTAACTTTTTTTCTTTACTAAAATGAAAAAAAAAAGAAATAAAAAAGCTTAAGCAGGCCTCGCGCCTGAACAGCAGAGCATGGACATTATAATGAAAGAAGACAAATCTTTGAAGAAATAAAATCATCAATGTGTTCATAAGAAATGAAAAGGATGTATTAATACAAATAATCATACACATGTATGTACATGCACAAATCCTGTAAAAGCTTAAGGCCGCTATAATCGTTAACAAGGAAGTGTATACATATAGAAAAGGAAGACAAGTAATATAAAAGGAAAACAAAACGAAGGGGGATGAGATTGAGCCCACGTCATTTACATAGAAGGTAGGTGGAAAGATGTCTCCGAAAAGATAACCTTGATGCTTTTAATCTAATTTCATCTGGCAGATCATTCCACAGCTTTGTTCCTACAAACGAAATACAAAATTGCCCTTGCGTTGTCTTACATTTTGGTTGATAAAGTAGGCCACTTTCTTTTCTCCTAGTTGCATATTTGTGCTGTATCATCTGACAATAATCGACTAAAGAGTGTGGTAAAAAAACCTTTTACCAAATCGTACATAAATGTTGATACAAGAAGTTCATGAAGTTGGAAAATATTTAAAATGTTTAGACTTTGAAAAAGAGCTTTGGAGTCTGTCTTAAGTGGACTGAATATAATTGCTCTCATTGCCATTTTTTGACTTAAATATATACAATTTAGATTACTTTTGTAAGTGCTCCCCCATACTTCTACTCCATAAGAGAGGTGAGGCTGTATAAAAGCCTTATATAATAACACAAGTATATTCTTGGGAACAAAATGTCTCAGTTTAAACAGAATACCTACTTTCTTTCTTATGCATTTGTTTATTGTCTGAATATGTTCTTTCCATGAAAGGTGACAATCAATTTCAATTCCTACAAATGATGCAACAGATACCTCTTTAATATGGTTTCCTGTACTATAATATGTCAACTACCATTACATTAAAATCAAATTATGAGCTTCATAACGAATCTACCCGGCCTCGAAAACCCTGGCCTACGCACACGGTAAAGGAACGTACATGATATACAGTGCACCGGCCCTATACGATTCCGAAGGTGGGAGAGGGAGAGGGCTCTTGCTGGCAATCTTTGATCTATTGCGAGGGATGTACCTGTATGTATGCCTAGGCCAACAGTGCGGATATTTTGGTTGTTTTGTTAGGTCGCTTATTCTGAGATCAGAAGGAATTATAATAATAATAATAATAATTATTATTATTATTACAATAATGGTGGCTTCTTATATGGCGCACATGTCCGTCACGTTGTGACGCTTATGGTGCTCAAGGTGTGAAAAGAACGCGTTATGGCCGTGCACCTCCCATCATCATGCCCCCCCCCCCCGATCCATAAGAAGACGGATATGCCCTAGCTCCCCCTCTCTTTGTTCCGATCAATGGAAAAGATCTGCATGAACATAATCCATGCTGTCAATAACATTATGAAAAATTATTTGTCAGATGTGGACATTTCAATAATAATAAACAAATGTACCATGCACTGGGAGGCTCTATATTATTTTGTTTGTTTAATTGCCACAACCTTTTCAATACACATCAGCCACTGGCGCAGTAAGGGAGTGAGAGGGTTGCCTCCTACACAAACAGAATGACCTGAATTATAATAATAATAATAATAGGCATTTCTATAGCGCGATCTATTTAGATAAGTCTATTCCGAGGCACATTTATTATTACCCCGGCTTTAGCCTAGCAGCCGTTTATACAGCGCTCCACCATTTTAAAGGACTTAATTCCTGCCAGGTACCCATTTACATCACCTGTGTTGAGTGTGGCAAATGTAGATCAATGTCTTGCCAAAGGACATTAGTGCCGCGTCGGGACTCGAACCGCGGACCTTGTGATCGACAGTCCGGCGACGTATCCACTCGACCACGACACCTCGGAACGCGTCATATTATTATGACGCACGAAAACCCAGGTTTGTCGACAAACCTCCTTTGTGAATTCGGGCCAATATATTTATATGAAAGAGAACGCTCCGTCTGTTGGTTATGGAATTTTTAGTTTGTATCACTAAACAATTACATTGCCACCTTATCGTCTATTTACGACAGCACTGTCCTTCATAATGAAAAGGCTTCTAATCGAAAGAGACACATACAATGAATCGTCAATAATTTGACGGAAATTCAGTGATCAGGAATTGTTTTTCCCCTGATCAATAGGGTTACACCCCTTTCCCACGCCACAGAAGTGTCAAGTTTGCTAATACTGATGCATATTTTTTTCCATTATAAAATTTCTATCCAAGCTACATACTCTAAGAGAGTATATTAATGCTGATTAAAATAATTGAAATACAAATCCTTGAAATTAACTTTTTTACTACATCCATGGTTTCATAAAAATAAGATGTTATGTAAGACTATTTCGAAAGAGAGAAAGAATATCGAAGACGAAACAGAAATCCAACGCCAGGGAAATACATTGATTTCCTCGATACATTTAGTTGCTGTCATTCCCTTTTTGGAATTGATTGCGAATGTGGACAAAAATGACCCTGCTGGAATCGAACAAGGGTCACTCGCTAATAGAACGTCAATGTCTTGATCACTGGTCCACCAAGGAGACGTGCCAGAATATAACAGTAATAAATACATTTACATTTATATTTCAAAATTATAATTGCGAGATATAATTACGGCAACACTTGTACAGTAAAATGAACTCTTAACGATTGAAGAAATCAAATTAACACTTTACCGTCACAATCCTATGAATATCATGATATGATAATAATAATGATAATAATATAGAGTAAAGGAGATATGATCGACATGATTGATGTTACAGATCATGATCTAAATATGATATCTTTATGTTATTGCATTCATGTGATATCATCTTACTTAACATTGCACGAAATGATAACAACATGTTTATTATAAGATACGATATCATGTGAAGCAAGAATATAATGTTTTATATGAGAAGATATGATATGAATATAATAATAATTATTATGATATCATATCATATAAAAAGATACAATGTGATATAGTAATGATGTGACAAGATATGATTATGATAACAATATGTTATTACTATGAGAATATATGATATGGATAGATTATGATATGATGTAGTATATAAATATGATGTATAAGATAAGGAGTGACATGATGTAGATTGTTAATCAGGTTAGCTCAATCGGTAACATTTTAGTTTTTTTAATGTAATAAGGTCGAATTCTCGTCGTTTTTTATAAATATAAAAGTTATAATATCCGGTTATTTTCGTAATGTTATATTTTCTGGTATGCGTATCAGCTTGGGGGAAAAGAAAAGAAAATAAAATTGTAAAAGGGAGGAGAGGATGTTGATGATGATGTTGATGATGATAATGATGATGATGATGATGATGATGATGGTAGTGATGGTAGTGATGATAATGATAATTTACACCGTTTATGTGGCGACATATTTCTGATTAAAGAACGTTCAAAGGCACAGGCTCCTCCAATTAAAATAGTATTTTTTACACTCTTGCCGAAATAGATATGTTTTGAGGCATTATTTGACATGTTCTAGATTGTAGTCTCGAGAAGAAAGAAAGGGATTAAGTCCCACAAAGGCTGAAGAATGGATGAAAAGACACAGTCCCCATATCATCCCGTCATGCGCGGTGTGGGTACATGGGGAGTGAGCCCAGAATGAGCGCAACCCAGGACGAAGAAGAGATGGAAAAGAAAGACCTCCAAACTCTCCAAACCCCTCTCGCATCATTTTACATTATGTAACTACAATCAAAGACGTCATTATACCTACATTCTATGGGCCGTACGAGACTAATATGCAGATGAAGGTAGCGCTCGTACGTCATGACTGTTTTAATTGACAAATTAAGCTGTCAAATATGCAAATGATGATAAAGCTTTTTCCTGTTTGCTACCTGCTTTTATTACACACAGCTAAACAAATATGTAAATGATAGTTTGTTTTTTTAATTATTGCCTCTTACGGATTTTAATAATCAAAATAAAACCAATACAGATTTCTGAAGCGCATTTCCTGACGCTATTCACGTCCCTGCGGCAAAGCGCTACCAAATATGGAGTTGAATGTAATGCCTATTCCTCTTCGATGCCTGTTTTTATTGGATAAAGCTGTCCAATATTCACATTTTTGCAACACCTTTGTCTATTGAATGCATTGGGCAGATATTACTGGGTAAATCGATTTTGGGCAAATGTTGTCTGATAATTGGGTTATTTTCTCCCAACCATTTACTATATGAGTACCTAATGAAAGGTAAAACAAATAGGTTGGGTAGATGTTACTTGGCAAAGAGATGTTGGGCAAATGTTGTCCAATAATTGGGTTATTTTCTGTTGGTTAAAAGTTGGGTAGTTTCTTTTTATCCAACACTGGGTAAATCATGCAAAGTCTTTAATTTACCCAACAGTTGGTTGGACAAAATTGTGTTACTAGTATGATCTGAATTTTAATATTTTTATATACATGATATAGGGCTTACATTCAACTATACATAGTATGATCGTGCAATAGCTTTGAGACTGGTTGTTGATGGAATTGTGTTCTCAATGAAAATGAAGTTTTGTTGATGTTTTAATATAAATATTGATATCAATGATATAAATGATAATAATTATAAAAATAATAATATCAATAATAAAAATGATAACAATATTATTATTATTGTTATTTAGTATAATGTGATGATGATGTTAATGATTAACAGTAACAATATGTTACTATACCTGTCATGAAATCACAACTTCTTCTTTTTTCTCCCCCCCCCCCCTTTTTCTCCCTTTTTCCATTTTCCTTCTCCTCATCTTTCTTTTCTTTTTAAAGCTTTATTTCAATCAATATCAAGTGCATCTGGTCGGGTGTGGGGAGGAAGGTCTGCGGATCACAATTATTTGGTTAACTTTTTCCCAACCCGGGCAGCTCGACCGGATGCACCTGCTATTGCAATATTTATATATGCTCAGTATTGATTTTGTTATCTAAATTCATGTTTGTTATATTGTTGTATTTATGTGACTTGATTTGCCAAATAAAATAATAATAATAATAATAATAATAACCTCTACGCGGTGTTCGCTGCATAAATATGCATGTGTAAGAATGTAAAAACATTGGTTAAGTTGGTTTATTGTGCGAGGGAGCTGAGCGACCGAGCAAGAAAATTTCAATATTTTAAAACCTGAAACTTTGCATTTAAGAGCATCCTACATCCAAATTATTATTATGGGCAGGGTGGGGGGGGGGGGGGGTGCTGAGGGCTCTATAAATTCTGGTCTGGTCTTAGGTGCATACATGGCCGGTCGCCAACGTCAGGCTCTGACAACGAGACGTTGAAGCAGAATTACATCTGTCACTATTACTATTATTTAAAGGTAATACAAAGTTTTTGGTATGGGGTCATGAATTTGGTTCAAATGAACATATTGAAAGCATAATGCGCTCCTACAATACCCAATTATCGTTGTCGCGGTTGAAATCGAGTCTAAAGCGATGGAATTGTGACTAATAAACTCTTTATATTGCATAGCTTCCTCTCAAGATTGATATTACTTTAGCTTCAAAACAATGTTTCTTGACTAAAATCGACCAATTTTCTATTCCCGTTTTGAAATTATAGCACCTCAATATGCACTGCATGCAGAAGGCCGTTATACTTGCATTGATGATACAAAGCTGTTTCGGCCTTCTGGTAGGTAGTTGTATCCAGGGGCGGCGATCCCGGGGGGGGGGGGACACGTCCCCCCTCAATTTTTTTAGGGGGGGGGGATCGTCCCCCTGGAAATTTGAAAAAGTGCAAAACAAATTGTATAGCATATACTGAATAGTGACTGCAACACACTTTTAGGCTCCGGAAGGCCCAAGAGTGCAGCGTTTAGACTAATAAAATTGCAAAAAAAAACGCTCCCTCGCATAACATCCTTGTAAAAAATTTCGCATTTCGTCCCCCCGGTCATTAACAGAAATCGCCGCCCCTGGTTGTATCTTTCGTGGTGATATAATGGCGGCAATATTTCTTGCCCAGAACCAACTTCGTGCCAATATACGAGTTAGAAGAAGATTGTGTGTTGACCGGAAACATCACAGATGGGAACTTTATAAGAAATTACATGCTAGAATATGACGATTTTAATGCTCTTTTCTTAATGTAGTGAAAGCGAGACTTGTCTTCATGATCCACATGCCAAAGCGCATGATGACGCGCGTAATAAGCGCTCAACTAACTAATTACGCCCAAGATTAGTATGCGCTAGGCCCATCTTCAGATATGGCATAAAGTATTCCTATTGGTTGACCTACTTATCATGCTTATATAAAACAGATTTTGATTGGTAGAGTCCATACAAATGGGCGTGTCAACAGTGGTCAAAGATAAGATAGAGGCGGTCCTTCAAGAGATAACACAGGGATAAAATGATGTTCAGAATACCAACTTACAACAATATTAGCGCTGTGCATGGGTGTCGATCCGTAACTGACTGTTCATCAGGGGGGGGGGGATGATCTGTTCATTCATCCCCCCCCCCCCTGATGAATAGGTATTACGTAAGTATCGACACCCATGGCGCTGTGTTATCTCTGGGAGATACAACAAAAGATAAAACAAAACTTACAACAATGTTCAGAATACCACCCCTAGGGCGGTATTCTGAACCCTGTGTTATCTCTAATATTGTTGTATCTTTTGAGATAAGATAAACTTGGTATTCTGAACATTGTTGTAACTTTTGTGTTATCTTTTGTTGTATCTTTTCTCTCATCTCATTGGCCGCGCCTGCGCTCATAGTTTGGTGCGCTTGTAATTGTGCGTATTATTAATAAAGTGGCGTGTAATCCTCATTTGCATATGCGCACGATAGATAATAATTATGTCGAGATAATTGGTATTCTGAAAGTTGGTGTATCTTTTATCTTATCTTATCTTGCATGGTATTTACAACAGGTAGGGGGGTTATTGTATCTTTCGTGGTGATATAATGGCGGCAATATTTTTTTCCCAGAACCAACTTCGTGCCAATAGACGAGTTAGAAGAAGATTGCGTGTTGACCGGAAACATCACAGATGAGAACTTTCTAAGATATTACATGCTAGGATATGACGATTTTAATGCTCTCATCTTAACCAATATAGTGAAAGCGTGATTTGTCTTCATGATCCACATTCAACAGCGCATAATGATGACGCGCGTAATAAGTGCTCAACTAACTAATTACGCCCAAGATTAGTATACGCTGGCGCATCTTCAGATATGGCATAAAGTATTCCTATTGGTTGACCTACTTATCATGCTTATATAAAATAGATTTTGATTGGTAGGGTCCATACAAATGGGCGTGTCATCAATGGTCAAAGATAAGATAGAGGCGGTCCTTCAAGAGATAACACAGGGATAAAACAATGTTCAGAATACCAACTTACAACAATATTAGCGCTGTGTTATCTCTGGAAGATACAACAAAAGATAACACAAAACTTACAACAATGTTCAGAATACCGCCCCAGGTGTGTTCCAGGGCCCTTCGATCTTGGATCGTGTTCACTGTTCAACCGTCGATTCGAAAACAAAAAAAATCCTTGTAAAATCGATCACCCTTCATGTGATCTTCCTGCTGTGATTGGCACCTTAATAATTATGAAAAACAACGAATGCTCTTAACTATCCCACGACAATCTACTGCATAGATCATAGATCATTACACTTCGTATCAGAGCTCCGATCAACACCACATCTTCCTTGTATTATTCTTTGTTTATTTCTTATATCACATTCTCTTTTTGTCTTTCATTATGTTATTCTTTGTTTCCTCCTTATATCACCTTGATTTATGTTATTCTTTGTCTTAATCATTCTGTCGACTTTCTCTTTCTGTTTTTCCTAATATGTTATTCTTTGTTCTAATCATTCTATCACTTTCTCTTTCTGTCCTTCATTATGTTATTCTCTGTTATTTTCTTATTTTACATTCTCTTTTTGTTCACATTCTGCACCATTAATATTTTTTTTTCTTCTTCTTCTTCTTTGTAGAAAATCGCATTTGTTTTGCACATAGTGTTTGTTATTTCTAGTTAGGTGCTTTCCTCATGTCCATTTCAGTTCAAATTTCATAGGCATAATCTCTAGCATCTCATCAAGGTCATCTATTTTTTCGATTTTCGAAATCACTCATGCATAACCATCCAGGCGCCATTTTGTCCGTTTCTGGTCCATTTTTAGGCCTTTCTTTCTTCCTTCCTATCTTCACTATCCTAGATCCTACAAACTTCTAACAAATTCCTTTAGATAGTCTGAGAGATGTTCTTTCATCTGCGACGTATAACCTGACCTTCAAAATGTCATCTTCGTACTCAAAATTCAAATCCAAAACCGACTCCGTCAAAAATCTTTAAAATTCTTGAAAAGTGGACCCCAACAAATCTAAAACTGCCACAACTTTTTCATATAAATTTCGTTTTGTATTTAAATCTTACAGTATCTTTATCTCATATTTTCACATAGCCATGCTAAATTTCACGCTCCAATGGCTATGCACAAAATAAATAGCGCCCTCTAAAGTTCTGGGACTTGGCTTTCTTTATGTGGCCGTATCTCCATTACGGCTTGGCAGACCCGTACCTTTTTTTTGAATTTAGATACTCGAAGATATCCCCTTTCAAGCCATATACAAATTATTTACCCTATCCTTGACCAAATTTGAGAAAATTGCTCTCCAAATTCGCCATTTTCAAGAAAATTGCGAAATAACTTCAACTTGCTCTAAAATTGCGATCATTATACCTACAACAATGAAACTTAGCAGACACATGTATCAATATACGTGACAACTGTCTGCCAAGTTGTGTAAATTTCAATGACGTCAGCGCAAAGTTATCGCTAAAAATGATGAATTTACTATGCATTACGTAATAGCATATTAAATGCGTGTAGTACATTGCGCGCAGATGACAATGGTGTCAAACTGACCGCAATGAAGTGCCCTTTCGGATGATACCAAGTATTATAAATGTTCACACACAAAATTGTGAGTTAATTCCAGTTTAGACCCCATATTATACTGCTGATAATAATGTTAGTATAGACGACCGTTAGTGCTTAATCGCCCGTCATTGCACGCATATCGTTGTGCCACGATTGCAGGTCTAGTGTTATTCTTTGTGTTCATCATTCTATCACTTTCTCTAATGTTTTTCTTTGTTTTAATCATTCTATCACTTTCTTTCTCTTTCTGTCTTTCCTTGTGTTATGATTGTTTTTTCCTTCTATCCCGTTCCCTTATGTGTTTTGTTGTTTTAATCATTCTATCACTTTCTCTTTCTGTCCTTTATTATGTTATTCTTTGTTCTTTCCTTATTTCACATTCTCTTTTTGTCTTTCATTATGTTATTCTTTGTTTCTTCCTTATATCACCTTCTCTTTTTGCCTTTTCTTATGTTATTCTTTGTCTTAATCATTCTATCACTTTCTCTTATGTTATTCTTTGTCTTAATCATTCTATCACTTTCTCTTTCTGTCTTTCCTGATATGTTATTCTTTGTTTTAATCTTTCTATCACTTTCTCTTTCTGTCTTTCATTATGTTATTCTTTGTTCTTTCCTTATTTCACATTCTCTTTTTGTCTTTCATTATGATATTCTTTGTTTCTTCCTTATATCACCTTCTCTTTTTGCCTTTTCTTATGTTATTCTTTGTCTTAATCATTCTATCACTTTCTCTTATGTTATTCTTTGTCTTAATTATTCTATCACTTTCTCTTTCTGTCCTGCATTATGTTATTCTTTGTTCTTTCCTTATTTCACATTCTCTTTTTGTCTTTCATTATGTTATTCTTTGTCTTAATCATTCTATCGACTTTCTCTTTCTGTCTTTCCTAATATGTTATTCTTTGTTTCATCCTTCTATCACCTTCTTTTATGTTATTCTTTTTTTTAATCATTCTATCACTTTCTCTTTCTGTCTTTCCTTATGTTTTCTTTGATTCTTCCTTCGTACACTTTCTCTTATGTTACTTTTTGTTTTAATCATTTTATCACTTTCTCTTTCTGTCTTTCCTTGTATTATTCTTTCTTTCTTTCTTATATCACATTCTCTTTTTGTCTGTTATTATGTTATACTTTGTTTCTTCTTTATATCACCTTGACTTATGTTATTCTTTGTTTTCATCATTCTTTCACTTTCTTTCTCTTTCTGTCTTCCCTTTTGTTATGATTGTTTTTTCCTTTTATCCCCTTCCCTTATGTTTTTCGTTGTTTTAATCATTTTATCACTTTCTCGTTCTGTCCTTCATTGTGTTATTCTTTGTTCTTTCCTTATTTCACATTCTCTTTTTGTCTTTCATTATGGGATTCTTTGTTTTTATCATTCTATCATTTTCTCCTATGTTATTCTTTGTCTCAATCATTCTATCGAATTTCTCTTTCTGTCTTTCCTAATATGTTATTCTTTGTTTCATCCTTCTATCACCTTCTCTTATGTTATTCTTTGTTTTAATCATTCTATCATTTTTTCTTTCTATCTGTCCTTATGTTATTCTTTGATTCTTCCTTCTGTCACCTTTTCTTATGTTATTCTTTGTATTAATCATTTTATTACTTTCTCATTCTGTCTCTCCTTGTATTATTCTTTGTTTCTTCCTTATATCACATTCTCTTTTTGTCTTTCATTATGTTATTCTTTGTTTCTTCCTTATATCACCTTATCTTATGTTATTCTTTGTTTTCATCATTCTATCACTTTCTCTTATGTTATTCTTTGTTTTAATCATTCTATCACTTTCTCTTTCTGTCTTTCCTTATGTTATTCTTTGATTCTTCCTTCTTACACTTTCTCTAATGTTATTATTTGTTTTAATCATTCTATCACTTTCTCTTTCTATCTTTCCTTATGTTATTCTTTGATTCTTCCTTTTATCACCTTTTCTTATGTTATTCTTTGTATTAATCATTCTATCACTTTCCTATTCTGTCTCTCCTTGTATTATTCTTTGTTTCTTCCTTATATCACCTTATCTTATTTAATTCTTTGTTTTCATCATTCTATCACTTTCTTTCTCTTTCTGTCTTTCCTTGTGTTATTCTTTGTTTTTCCTTCTATCACCTTCTCATTCTTTGTTTTATTATTACGATCTATGCTCAAAACAGCAGTCGACAGTCGGCCGTAAACAATTCCAGAAAGCGCGCGCCGAAGTTGACCTACACTTCCTGGGTCAAACTGCGCAGTGTGATGCGCAGTGGCTGGGCTCGAAATGAGCTAGAATCAGCGTTAATGGAAAATTGCTAGAACGCTTTCCCACAGTGACCTTGTTTTGTAACGGCGTTTTGATTTGTGATTCATGTTTGTGATTCTAGCTTCGAAAAATCGCTTGAACGCACCCTATATAGAATGATTTCATGTTCGTATAGCCGTGTTTATTATTAACATAATGAAGACATGTTTTGTGCCTTTTAAGATTTAGGGATCATAAGAAAATAATAAATTTTACCACTTTATATAGCATTTTAATGAGAGGCATATTTTGAAAGAAAAAAGTAATACTCTTTTTTATATCTTGATACTTGGTGCTTGGTTCCTCCTAAATACTCCAAAATGGAGTTTCAACTCGATATGATGGAGGGTGGACGATTAGTTAGAAGTGGAAAGTTCTAAAAGGACAGTAGATTTTAGAGTAAGGACTAGTTTGGTCGAAGTTAGACTGTTGAAGGCTGTTCCAATTTTTGGCGGTCCTTGGAAAAAATGAGTGTGTGTAAGTAGGTCCATGGTGTAAACGTCCGAATGGCACTTGAAATGTAAAACTGGTCTTCGTTCGACGTGTTTTGGGTGGATTATAGATTGGAAGTCGATGTCAAGTTGACCACTAATCGTTTTAAAGACGTATGTAAAACATTTTCTTCTCTGCTTCACTCAAGAGTGAACCCTTTCGAGAATGTTTCTTACTTTGTAAATATCATTCTTAACTTTGTTCTGAAAGAATCGTTTTTTTTAAAATAGTATTCTAATATCTCACTTATACAACTCAACGACTACAAGAAAAAAGTACATCATTCTATCGTTACTTTTGGTTTACAACCAGTTTACAAAGGGTGTAGCATTATTTATTGTTCGTTTTTGGCCCCGGAAATTTTAAAATCGTGCAGACCGTTATTTTCGCTCATTGGGGGGGGGGGGGGGGGTAGTGTGAGCACTACCTTAACAAAAATATGGATCCGCGCCTGCCAAGATAAGCTAAGTCCTATTCAAATTAATCTATGTTGATTTGTTCTCATTTATTCTCATCATGAGAGGAGCTGTTTTCTAGCTCAAATCGTTGTTTGATTTTGATGTATCTTCTAGCGCGGACCCAGCATTTTCTCTTGACCTTTTTATTTTCCCTTTGTTGGTAGAGCATTCAGATAAAATCTCTCGTTTTCTTGCTAGATCTAAACAAATACGGCTCCCACTTTCTCATGCCCGTGTTTTCACTCCTTTTCATGACCCCTTTGTTTCGGCTCTGATAAGTGCCCCTTTTAGTTTGAAAGGTGCCCCTTTTATCTTTTTAATAAGTTCCCTTCCCCGGATACATATGAAGTGTGCCCTTTTTACACTACAACGTATTCCCTTTAAACTAGCATATTATTCTACTCAACTGCTAAAAGAGGCAACTTCCATGTACTATCATTGTTTAAACCCCGTGCCCTTTTGAACTACATAGAATGCCAAGGTTATCAATTGCCCTTCATTCAAGAATAACAATATTTAGACAATTACCATACGTGCTATGACAAGGTGTTGTTATCACCCCTCATATCCCTATAAACAATATATCTATCATAGCCTCCTTAACATGATTGTGCCCCTAATTAAAGTGACAGTGAGGGAAATATTTCTCAAATTTCCTCAAAAACTCCCTCGATACTCTCGCTCGCATTTATAATCCAATTGTGTATTAAAGGTCTTTTTCATTCTTTTATTATGAAATTGTGCCTAAAATTCCATCAGGATCAGTAGTTTCATCTATTGAGAATTAATCGGTAATACCATAGAATATTAAGACGATCAGACACACCAGCAAAATATGGTGCTAAAGCAGAATCTGTGACCACTTAATGAGAAAATCTTGAAGATCATCCCTGTTAATGCATACATTTGACAAATTAGGGCTACATACAGGCGCAGGGGGGGGGGGGGGGGGGGGGAGGGTTCCCCTCAATTTTTTTTAATTAAAAAAAAAGTGTTCCTCCCTCCCCCCCTCCCCTATTAAGCGGCTGGTTGAGTCATTGCGAAATTTTTCCTCGAAAACTGGATCCCCCCCCCAAAAAAAAAATGTGCTGTTACCCCCCCCCCCCCCCCCCAACGTTTATTCAGCGGCTGGCTGAGTCGTTGCGAAATTCTACCTCAAAAACTGGACCCCCAAAAAAGAATTAAAAAATGTGCTGCTACCCCCTCCTCCCCCCTCCCCCCTCCCCCGCCACTTATTCAGAGGCTGACTGAGTCGTTGCGATTTTCGATTTTTAATCACCCCCCCCCCCCCCTTGGATAAAATCCTGAGTACGCCACTGGCTATATACAATGTCTAAATATTATAATTGTTCGCTTTGAAGTTTGAGATTATCCTATGTAGGTGCCCCTTTTTCCGGAACTTGCCTTTTTTGTTAGTGTTCCTCTTCCACTTTGAAAGACGCTCCATTGCCCCTGATTTGATGGGATACCCCCCCCCCCTTAGAACAGCGAGATTTTGATATTTTTGTCAATATCAAGTAAAATATATCGAAATACAATTCACAATGTGCTAAAGATTTATTTTCGCCCCATTACGATGTTTTCCCTAATTCTTGGTAGGCTGCAGTGGCGACGCTGGTATGCCCTCCCCACCCCCACCCCACCCCCCCCCAAAAAAAAATATATATATATATATATAATAAGAATATTAATATAATATAATAATACAAATCGAGCTAATTAAAAAAAAAAGAGAAAAATAAGAAGGGGGAATGATAAGGGGAAATGAAAATTAAAGAATACGTATAGTACCTACCCCTCGTGATCAGTAGTCTTATATAATCACATTTCAAATACCGGGGGTCCCCCTTTCCCATCTCCATGCTTAGGTGCTAATTTAAACTCCAAACTCCTCTGTAAGTGATGTTGGAAATAGTTGTTTTACAGGTGTATAACAGGCCTACCTTTTTCATTTGATAAAATGTTTGTTTTGAATACGATATGCCACTGTAACCCTGAAACATATCTAACCTTAATCTTTTCCCCCTTCCCCTTCCCCTTTCACCCTCTCACCACCCGTATCTGTGTTTTTTTAATCGTTTACATCAACCTCTAAATCCCCCTCTTCCTGGCACACCCCCTCTCGCTCTCTCTCTCTCTCTTTCTCACTCACTCTCCCTCCATTTGCCTTTCTCTCTTTTCATTTTTCTCGTCACTTAACAGATATTTCGGAAAGAGGCTGACCCATGAGGAAGCCGAAGCATATTGCAAGCCCTGGGACCGAGCAGTGTGTGCAGACGAAAACGTTGACGGAGAAGATGGCGGGAATTTTATAGCCTCGCTCGTCTCCACCCCCTTGGAAAAGGAGATGGAGGAAGCTGTTTTGGAGGCTTTCAAGAAAGCTTGCATCAAGCCCCAGACCAGAGAAGGCCAAAATCTGTTTTGGAGCGGGGGCGACAGTATCCGTAATGGGAAGGTGACATTTACCGATCGCAACAGGGCATACGCATCGACTATCGCTTCGCTCGAGTCCGATGAATGCGTCGCTTTCGACGGCGACGACGGCTCCATGGTGGCATTGAAATGTAACCAGTTGTTACCGTTCATGTGTAAGATCCAACCTCCAGTGCACTAGAGGAATCTAGATGAAGAGGAAAAGGCGACTGCCATGACCAACAGAAAAACCACTTCACCTATATGGATAGAATTTAATCAAGTAGAGTGTGGGAGGGGGGGGGGGGGGGGGGTTGGGCTGGGCCATAATGTTAAAAAATCCATCAGTGTACTTTCTATACAGTTATCCAAAATATCGTGGCAGTACATTATACCTTTGTAAGGTATATAGTATGGTTTTTTCTTCTCGATATCACAACATAAAAACAATACATTCAAAATAGAAAAGTATATATATATATATATATATATATAAGTCGAGCATAAGAAATAAAGGCACCAATTTGCAGACATTTGCTACTATAGAAGCTACCAATATTATATCCCTTACCCTAACCCTAGCCCTAACCCTAACTATAACCCTAATCCTGTCCTTAACCCAAACAAAATTCCTAACTAAACCCTATCCCTAACCCTGAGATCCAACCTTCACCAAAGTACATTATACAATGGTGAAGTGTGACGTCATCAAAAAAAAATCTATTTTTAGACTTTTTCATTTTTTTTTTCTTTCTTAATTTTCCGAAAGAGCATAACAAATAATGTCCAAACGTCGAAAACCAGTTAAAAAAAGGTTCAGTATTGGCTGAGATATGACCATCTGAATGAAAATATGTCACAGCTTATGGTCTAGCTAAATAAAAGACGCAGTCCTCTGTAGTGAGAGATATTGCTAGTCTGTATAGAAGATGTACTGAATTAAATTTATTTCAAATTATATTGAGCTCATTGCTTTTTGTATAAATATATTATGAAAAAGTGAAATCAATTTTTTTCTTTGATCACGTTTAATCTTGTTCTTTGAACATCGACACAAACTTGAGGAAATAGGCCGATTCAACTTTAATTTTTTTTAAAAATATATTTATCATTAAGTCTTGATACAGACTAGGCCGGGTGCATATTGTGCACCTTCCAACTTCGCTCACTTTCCGACTTCTCGCACTTAATAAGGCGTAACCAAAAAAAAAGATGTTGTATTGCCCTTTGCGACCGACCCCAAAATCTTAAAATCTACGGTCGGCTTTTTAATAATGTTTTTTTTTTACCGTTTTTTTAGAAGAACAAAAATGTTTAATGAATACGAAAATTTGTACTTTGTTTAAATGGGATATGAATGAATAAAATCATCAAATTATTCCCAAATACTCACTCATCTTCTGCCCTAGCTTAGAAATCCTGCTAGCGTAAACAAGTAGAACCCAGCCTCGTGTACGTGTATACACCATGCACTGCACCAGCTAGAGACCAGCAAGATTTGGGCGACGTGCCCGGTTTTTTAGTTTTGGGGGGGGGGGGGGGCGACGGACGCTGTTAAATGTTTTGAGGGAATTATTTATTAAAAAAAGATTTAAAAACACCAACAAATCCTGACCGACCCAGGTTCTGGCACAAAAAGGGCAATACAACATCTTTTTTGACTAGGCCTTAGGGTGCACCTTTACGCCACTTGTCAGAAACTGCACCCTAAAAGGAGTAAATCAGCACCCTATGCCAAAAACGCGTAGGTTGGTGCACATCTGCACCCCAATTGCACCCTTATTTTTAAATGTGTGAATAAAAACCAAATACCATTCAGATTTGTTAACATGGTAACAAACGTTCTTCCTTGAGGTCTATATATCATGAAAGATTAGTATTTTTAGTATAGTTGGTAGAGGAAAGCTCCCACATGCTTCCGATCACTATTCTTTGGTGGCCATTTCTCGTCCCAAAGACACCAGGTCGCTGCAGAGTCAGATTTTCAAATAAGACCCTTACAATTCTCGCCCAAACAATGTCTATATAGCTTCTTCAAAGCAAATCTACTAAGGGTTTCTGTACGTAATAATGATAACAATCAAGAAGTCATGAAGATGAGTATATATTAATAAATAGGCTGTCCAATAACAAACGAGGCTTTAAACTTTAATTATTCTATAATTGATACCAAATTAGGTTGATCATCATTCGTCATTACGTATTTTCCTCATCAAATTCACTGGAGAGGTGTCACTTTCGTTTCGTACTGTATCCATTTCGTTTAATCGTATGTTCCTAACATTGCACCAGAAATTATCATTTCCCATTTTTGAGCTCCATATCTAGATTAATTATGTACCATCCATGAGGGTTTGAATAAAGAGATTGGTCAAAATCATCTTAAACATTATTGTCAATCGCTATTTTTGGTTGTTTGTTTGTTTGTTGGTTTTTATCAACCAATTTGAGAGAGTGTGTCACAATCGGGCTCTGCAATTCATCTATTTACGAAGAGAAAAAAGCAATCAAATTTTGCCTAAATTATCATAATTGAAACCAGTCTCAAGAATGCAATTTTAACGCACCACGCAGAAATTAAGTCTCTATATTATATTAAATACTGTTAGAATGAATTTGAAATAAGTTTTCTGCTAAATACTAATTAAATTAAGAGAGTTTCATTTTCTCATCATGTAGCTGCAAAAGTACATGAAATAAAAATTAATTTTAACCCGTTAACTCCTGAATTGTTTTATTCTTATAAGTTTAATACAGGGGCGACTCGGCTCCCGTAGGCAATGAATTAGTGCTTGGAGGAGTTTTATAAACAATTTTCTGACTTTTGGTGCTCTAGGAGAGGGATTTGGTGAGGCCAGGGGGTGTTACACAAAGATCACAAGTCGAACTTAACTCTAAGTTAGACTTTAAAATTATGGAGAGCTATTTGTAGCCTTGTAATAAAATATATTCAAAAGCAAAAATTCAAGTAATTTAAACTTTTCATAAATTCCCCATCAAGAACATGAAATCTCCTTGATGATAGAAAATATGAACGATTTGAATCATGTTATGCCTTTTAAAACAACTTTTACAAAATGTTTTCAAAGATGCTGACGACCCTCCATAATTGCCAAGTCCAACTTAGAGATAAGTGTGAAACACCCCCCAGATGTACCAGTCTCAACAGAACTTATCCCATAATGAACACTGGCGAAATAAATTTCTTTCCATGCAGGGGTTTCACTAAATCTACACTGAAGGAGAGTGCCGTTTTAGTGTCTAATTGTGAACGGCACTCTTCAGAAGTGGACAACGAACTGTATATATGGGGAAGTGTCAAGTGTGAGTGCGCGCGTGTGTGTGCGCGTGTGTGTGTGTGGGCATGTGCGTGTGTGGGTGTGTGTGTGTGTGTGTAATTGAGTTTCTAAACAGACATGCATCAATCAGATATGATTATTGACGACCGACCTAAAAGGCCAAGTACTCTACTCCAAAAATAATTTGATTTTAATAGATGCAGAAAAACAAAAGAAACAGAGCCAACAAAATTTGAGTAAAATCGAATAACTAATAAGGAAGTTATGATTTTGTGCTTAACCCGTTGACTACTGAATTGTATAGGTCCAATAAGCTTAACACAGGGACCACCAGGTTCCCGTAAGCAAAGGGTTGATATAATGAAAAACGTCATTGATCACTATCAGTTGCTTTATGTATTATTGTTATCCCATTAATTGTCCTTTCTGAATATTGTTTATTCATAATCATTGATTTTTATATAAATAGCTTATCAAAATTCACATTTGTCATGATTTAACTAACGAAATAATTAATCTATATTAGTGCATCCACATAAAAACATAACGGTGCTGGTGTGAAGAAAAAAGATTTTAAGGGGGAAAATTGGAAATGTATTTATTATCAATATATAGAAAGCAATTAGTGGATAGTAAAGCAATGACGTCACAGACTCATGAGCGAGTTGCCAATTTGGCTTGTGATTTTCAAAGTTTTTCATGTCATTAAAGCTCTAGTTGTAGTCATTTCATTTTATTTACAAAATGCCCATGTCAAATAGTTGAATTTTTAATATTTTACTTACCAGTTCACTCAGTTCATTAAATATTTAAATGAATAACGACTAGACATGAAAAGAGGAGATCCGAACATTTCTTAAAGTCAAACATAATTATAACGCTGGCGGCCAGCCAGCACCACCTTTTTCACATGTTGTTTCTAGTGTCCCTCTATAAAGGGAGACTATTTAAGGACACTAGTTGTTTTACACCACCCTTACTTGAAATCCGATGGTTTACACCGCGCCCTCTTCAGCTTTGGGCAAAACAATCAAGGGAAATTCCCCGATTCCCCTACATTATGACGTAGTCGTAGTAGCTAAAACTCAAGTGGCATCACACTAAAGAAAACAAAAATGTGAATACTGTTATCATGTTCTCTGAATTGCATGGGGCCCGGGCAAACAATACGTGGGCCCCGCTTTACAAGTTCTATCAAATCAAACCAGAATTAAAGTCCCCCTGATTCAGAAATTATGGCGATAGTAGTAGCTAAAAACTAGTTTTGATGTGCAGTTAACCAACCCGGGATTGCAAGTAAGCCAAATGTTGATGAATAACCACTATACAATCTGGAGCAAATTGACTAAATAACAAATTGAAATTTTCACCGCTCAAAAGGTCAAAAACAATGTTTCTTAATTTTCATTTCAAAGACTTTATTTTCTGCAATCAAACAAATCAGTTATACAACAAATATGGAAAATTATATAAAACATTAGGTATGCAAACAATATACAAAATATAGAAACAAATGTATAATACATGAGTAAGAGTAAATTTATACGTTGGGCCATTGCGTGTATAAAGAAATAAAGCAGAAGGTCGCCGTTATAAGCAAAAGCTTGAGCAGACGGTCAACCGAGCTAAGATAACAATGAGTTGTTAAATATTTGCAAAGTAACAAGAAGAGGGGGCATGATACTCAAATGATATATATTACAATTAAATGTGAATATAAACAGTTAGATTCAATATAAATAATTATAGAATGAGCATTTGAATCTCATCTTTATAAGGTTACTAATTATACGTTAATGACAGAGATAAGAGAGAAACTAAACAAAAACAAGGGTGCGAGTGGTGCGTGTGTGTTCAAGTGCAAGTGTCCTCATGCGCCAAAATGTTGAATCGTCAGTATTACTATGTAACGTCAGACCAAAATTTAATGTAGTTTCTAAAGTTTGACAAAGAACGCTTTTATTTATTTTTTATCTTTATACATTATATTGAGAAATAATGTGTTTTTGATAATTAATAATTGATCTTAAAGGATTATAGAAACAGGGTTTCTTTTAAAATGTTGTCACTCGTTCAACCAGGAGATCTTACATTTGTTATGATGAAATTAGGTAAACAGAGAATCGTTCAAATTATTAATTCCTTCCAACAATATTTACAGACATATAACAGACTTGAACTCTCTACCAACATCCACATCTAACATTCAAGATATTTAGAATTCAAAGCTCATGTGAAACAGCATTTTCAATAGTATGTGTTTTTTCATGCACACACCCAGTCCGACTAGTTTATTGCCATATTCAGATTCAGATCCCCCCTAAACTTAACTCGCTACAAAGATGAAAGAGATATAGCGCCATCTACGGAAGCAGTACTATTTTTGGAAGGACGTGTTGAAACCACTGATCCCAACATGAGTGGTAAATACCGAATACCAAACCAAAAATGGGGGAAAGAAAAGAGAGAAAAGAGGGGAAGAAAATAGAGAAATTATGAGAAAAAAGTGGAGAGGAGAAGAGAAAGGATAAGAGAAAAGAAAAAAGAGAAAAAAAGAGAAGAGAAGAGAAGAGAGGAGAAGAGAAGAAAAGAGAAGAGAAGAGAAGAGAGGAGAAGAGAAGAGAAGAGAAGAGAAGAGAAGAGAAGAAAAGAGGAGAGAAGAAAAGAGAAGAGAAGAGAAGAGAGGAGAAGAGAAGAGAAGAGAAGAGAAGAGAAGAGAAGAGAAGAGAAGAGAAGATAAGGTCCCGTTTTGAAGCCCTTCAGAGGATCCCCCAACACACACACACCCACGTACACACCCGCACCCCGATGTTAAAACAGCTTAAAACCGGGGTCGTCCAGGTGTACTTGTAGGCAGTGGTGCAAGAGTGCAAGAGAGACAATGCAAGAGAGAGAGAGAGAGAGAGAGAGAGAGAGAGAGAGAAGAGGAAAAGAAGGGAAAGGGAAAGAGGAGAGAAAGGGAAAGAAAGAAGAGGAAAAGAACAGAATCGAGCTCCCCCCGCACTTTTTTGGGAAAAAGTATATCAAAGAGACATAGAAAGAAAGAGAAAAAGAAATGAATAAAAGTGACGTGCCAGTGTTACAGATAAGGTATCAAAATATGCTCATCTGACCGTAATTAAACGCCTAAAACTCCTGAGCTTCCGGGGGCTCTGCCCTAAAAAACCCAATCTGGGGGCCTCAGGCGGGCCCCTGGATGCTCATCTGACCGTTATAAAATGCCTCAAATCCCTGAGTTTCATGGGCTCAGCCCCCTGGACCCCACGCCAATTAGTGTCCTGCCAGTTTCACAAGTAAGGTATCAAAATGTGCTCATCTGGCCGTAATTAAATGCTTGAATCCCCTGAGCTTCCTGGAGCTCCGCCCCTTGACCACCGCCAGGGCTTTGCCCCTAGACCCCACGCCAATTTACGCCACGCTCTACCTGATCGTAATTACCTAAGTCTCCCCCAACCTTTTTGAAAAACGTTCGGCGCGGCCTGCATGTAAAAGTGGGGTGATGCAGATTTTATATGGGCTTACGTGGCAAGCAAGGCCAGCGATTTTCTTCGGGGGGGGGGGGGGGGGGGGGAATGGGGAAGATCATACTTCGCATTATACCGAGTATACGCACATTGACGAATGAAATTTCCCTTCACGAGATAGGGGAGCGACCGAGCTAAAAAAAATGTATTCTGCAGTTTGAACACTTTTGACCACACACGCAAATTTTAGCCCATCGATCTCTCCATTACCTGAATCACATCTATGTTAATTAATCACGTGATCTAAAAACTTATAAATAAACATATAGTTAATACATCAAGTTTGTCAGTTTTCTAAATTTCGTAGGGCAGGCGGTCAAGACGACACATTTTTTTCTGATTTTCCAGAGAGAGATATATCTCTTTCATAATATTAAGCATTGGTCTTCAATAGGTATCTTTTGGCAAAACGAAATATTGAAGTGATGTGGATGATTATGTAGCTTGTAAGTTGCAGTTTTAAAAATCGAGAAGATAATTGTACGATCATATAGGCCTATCTTAAGTACTAAACCCTTGTATTAATATAATGTTACATATCCAAATTTGCTCAATTACTTGAACATCCCTCTAAACAGTGGTGGATCCAGTCGGGGGCGAAACCCCCGCCCCCCTACCCGGGAGAACGGGAGAGAGATAACTATTGTTCAAAACAGTAGAATATTGTGGTAGCAGATCGATATCGACCACCAGATTTATATCACGACGATTTCATCACTTCTTTATCGATAATAATACTCTCAAATTATTCACGAGATAGGCCTTTCTTCATTCATATGGGAGATTTTAATATACATCTTCTTGATGAAAATCAAAATTTGTTCTGCAATGAATTTCTGGACTCATTGTTCTCGCAATCCTATATAATTACCTTTCATAAATAAGCCTTCTCGAATAACAAAGACAACAGCCTCGCTCAAAGATAATTCATTTACAAATATGTGTGTTCAAGCTATTTCTAGTATCATCATCTCTGTAGGTGACCATTTTCCAATTCATTCTGACTTATCAATCACGCAATTATCTAGAACACGGTATGATTTTAATCCAGGTTGTCGTAAGTTAACTGGTAGAAATATTGATAAATGTAAACAAAGCTTAAGTTTACATGACTGGGTTGAGTTCGTTGACGATCACCCATAGACGAAAATCTTCATGCATGGCTGATTTTCAACGAAAACGGAGTTAAGTCTTTGGTCAATTATGCTTGTTGCTACGGCAGACGCCAGTGAAAACGAACTTTTAAAATCGAATTATGGAAATGCAAGCATCACTTTAAACTAACAGAACTTTGTTATTCCTGACTCATTTTTCCTGATATAGGTGTCATATAAAAGGAAAAAAAAAAGAACTTTCTAGAAATGTGATTTTCTCTTTGAAATTCAAATACCATCCGCCAAATGACTTTTTGGTTTCCTCTCTTCAAATTGATTTTAATCGCTGATGCGTGAAATATGCATCAAATGAAAGAAGAGGATCTAAGCTTTACAAATATGTGTCATTTATTAATTATAATTGTGATTAAGTTATGATAAAATTCAATTTAAAATGTTTAGAAATCACATTGCTAGAAAATTAAGCTCTGTCATATCAAAACGGTACGTCTCTGGATATATTCATACCTACATTCAATTAAGTCAGCCAAAGTAAGCAGGTACATGTATTGTAACTTCTAAGCTCTTAGATACTATACTCTACTATACTCACTTTAATTCTAAAGTGTAAAACTCTTAAAATTACTTTGAACTGCTACCACACTGTATATCTCTAATGGACATGGGTTGCACATCATAAATATGCAACAGTCCATAACGATATAGATCAGAGATTAGGCACATTTGGCACCTATGGTTACTTCAAAGCACCAACAAATTTAAGTTTGTAAACCCCAGGGGGAAACTCAGATTTGGTTTGGACGGGGGTGTGCTTCTCAAGCCTTAAGACCCCTACTCATTTTTGAAAGGTTCATTTTGGGGGATTTGTCTCAAGTTAAGCCCATTTTTTACAATTTTGGGGTGTTAGCAAATCAAACACACGAAAATCTTGGAAACTTTGAAAAACCGGACCCATGTTTACGTTTTTTTTTAATGGGACCCATTTTCCGGGATTTTTCGTGAAAAAGTGACCCATTAGAGCAGCACACCCATGTATGTCTTGATATGTGAGTACCCCCCCCCCCCCTGGTCTTAACCTCATTTCCACCTTAATAGTCAAAGTTTAAAAAAAAACATGACAAGGGCTGTCCAAATGAAGATTTAGATCTCGAACCGCAAATGTTACTCTAAATACAGATAACATTTAATATTATAATAATTATGGAAAAAAACAACATTGATAGTATAACAATATCTGTACCTAATCCTTTTATTTCTACTTGAAATAGGCTTACTTTTGTTGTAATACATCCTTCATACTGCATAATCATCATAGAGCACTTTAATGCTTCCACTTCAAAGAGTGGAGGTACACAAATAGAATTGTCTATACTGATTAAGATGACATTTATGCAATAAAATATTATTATTAACATTCTTCAATGAAATATATACAGTCAAGAAATGAAAAATTCAAACACATGATAATCAATGAGTGATCTTAACACCTGTAAGTTAGCAATGGGTAATCATATTAATTAATACGTTTCATGTCTGATGGAAATGGATGAACCATGTCTGCAACCTCATCCAATGACAAATCTTCTATAAAAACTACATCACCAGAATTACTTTGAAGAAGACCAAGAAGTTTCAGAAAAGGAAAGGTCTTGTAACCTGGGATTTCTTTCTATACTTCTTGAACAATGCAAACAATTTCTGTAATCTTAACACCTCCCAACCCATCACTACTATTACATCTACGATTGATTTACAGAAATGATTATATGACTTTTCATACAATTTCTTCTCAAGGCTTTCTTCCCTGTCCTTTTTGTGAGATACCTTGTATAATTCCGGTAGCAGCTCAAGTGATATCTCACTTCCAAGGCGAAAGGGTCCTCCCTACGAATGACTATCAGAACTTCTCATCTTTGTGCATTTCAGCAGAAAGTACTAGCTTACCTGCAGAAAATGTTTCACACAGAGTTAATTTCTCCTTCTTTCTTTTCCTTATAAATGCTCATAAGCTGTTTCGTTTCTTCTAAATATGATACACTGTAGTGAAAGAATATGCCGAACCCTTGGTTGAACACTATTGCTCATCTGATTGCCTTGGTCAAAGTTATCGGATCTTCGAAGGTGGCTTCTTTATCACTGATTCCTCTCCCTCATGTGGAACATCGTTGGTTTTTTGTGGCTGAAGCAAGTTTTTAAAGACAAAAAGAGAAACAGGAAAATAAATTACTATTGTTCCAAGCTTTTCATGTAAATAAAGGAAATACCTCATATACAATTCGAACACAATGTTCAGTCCCCTTCCTAAAAAAAGGAAAACACAAATTTTCATTGTGGAAAAACAATAATTTTTCAACATCTTAGTTAACCAGATTGAAAGCTAAATAACTGTTTCATAATGCGGACTTGTTGATGTGGTCAATGACTACCCGAGCTATTTTCTGAGTGGCATTACTATTAGCTGAATCAAAGTGTTATTATTTGTAATGTCCACCCAATAATGTTTGCTCAAACTTTAATATGTCATTAGACATTTATATTACTCATATCATACGAGGTCAACCATAAATAGTTTATTACCCTATCTTTATGTATGAGCACGGAGATTCAGCACTCGCAGTAACACATAAGTGCATACAATGAATAAAACTGTGACAGTTGCCAGGAGAGACAACAACCAAAATTTAATTTTCTTTTTAAGTACCTTTTTTCGAACATGGTTGTGAGTGAAATTTATTGTACGATACGTTGTACTTTACTTTCATTCAGATGTCACCAATTGTAACTAAAGTGGAGCCTTTGAGTGAATTCAAGTATCTTACAATGATGTTAGAAAATCTTAGAATCAGTAGAGGTGGTCTTGTTTCCACTACCGGGGGTGGGGGGGGGGGGGGGGTGGGGCTGGGGCTGGGAGCCCCCCCTCGATATTTTCGGAGATTGCGCCGCAACCGCTTGGAATTTTGAATTGTCATTTCATGACGTTTCATGTCTTACGCACATTTTGATACCATTTTCGTCGAAATCGGATACATCTGTAAGGTGTTACATAACAATTAGTATGCGCATGTCATCAAATATATGCTATATAATTGCATATATTCATGTACAAGCAGAAATGTGAATACTATAAATTGATATCAAATTGCTTTTGTATGTTTCTCAAAGTAACTTGATGTATTCCAGAACAAAAGAATACATTAAAAATAAGAAATAAAAAACAATAAAATACAAAAGTAAATAAATATTTGAAAACCGCATCAAATTTGCATAAATTATCATTATTAATTACATCAAAATAACTATTTTGTGTTAGAAAAGAAGTTTCATATGAATAATGGTTTTCAATTAACATTCAAAAAGTGGAGTCTGACAATTTTTGTAATGATTCTAGTTCCCTGTATATTTCTAGATTTGATATTCATGAATGCGTATTCATAATTTATGCAAATTGACCTATGCATTTTCAAATATCATAAAAATAATGAAACCTCATGAATTTGAGATGAAGGAAACATTTATTCAATACATTTTTAGCATTCTTCAAAAGTCTACAGACAAAAATGAAGAGTTTCCTGTAAAATGCATAACATAAGCATTTTGCATAATTAATTAGGCTATAACGACAAAAATTTGCATATTAGGAAAAAAACTAATTATACCATCTTGTTCCTTACGTAAATATTCGTTTGCCAAACGGTTTTCATAACACTACAGTCTATTGGGGGGAAACGAGTATGGTAAACCGGTCACATAAAGGCTTACTTTTTTGAGGCACTTCTTGATCATTTTGAAGCGCAATTTGTTTAGGGTTTCAATATTACACCATACCACGGACACTGATAACACGTAGGGCCGTGCATATCAGATTGAACATTGTTAAACGATCCCTTTTAAAGTGTCTGCTTATTTCAAAATAGAGAGCGTAGGCTACAGATCTATTTTTGTATTCTTATGATTTTAATGAAGATAGCCTTCTTACATGAATAGTGCCTGTATATCTTATGAAGGGAATACTTAGTATGTGGGTAAAATTAAGTGGTCTTTAGAGATAAGCCCATTCAAGAGAACCGATACCTTAACAGAAACACAAATACTAAGGCATGGGACTGTGATGTGAAAAACTGGGCCAACAGTCATGTATACTTACTTACTTGGTATACTTGGTTGATTAGCCCTCTTTTTCCTAAGGGAAGGGCTCTCAATTGACTCTTAAAAGTCGCCACTGTAGGTGTAGACGCTACCTTTTCTGGTAGATTATTCCAAGGTTGGACCACTCTTTTCGAATAAAAATGGCCAGCCAGTTGTGTTCTGGAACTTTGTTTAGGTACACTTTTCTAGAATGCCCTCTTAATTACTTATTTGGGTGGGAGAAAAATCTTTGTGCTGGGGTTATGAAATAACCATTACGGTATTTGTACAAATCGATAAGGTATGTTCTTGCTCTTCTTCCCTGCAATGTCTCAAAAGGCATTTGGTCTGCACCTTCTCTAACTTCTCAATATTCTTCTTTGTAAGTGGGCTCCAAGCAGTGACTAATACCCGATGATAACTTCACTGTTTAATCATAAATATGCTTTTAAAATAGCTTTAAAATGACAGCAATAAATTACCTTCATGTCCTGATCTTTCGTGCTTCTTCCTGGCTCTCTCAATCTTAGTTTTGTTGGTAAATCGCATACATGCGCGATATACATGCATCATGCAGGACTCCATGATATCGGACAGGGCCCGCATGCAAGCAAAGACTCAGAGTTCAGGGACTGTGATTGGCCATTTGCACTCTGGGATCTAAGACCCCACCCGTGATTGGTCAATTAATCATTGCAGAATGGCTGTCTGCTACATACAGTGATTTTTGCAACTTTCTATCAAAATGGTGACAAAATCTACAAATTTGGAGCTGGGAACATTTCACTATTGTTCTTAGATATAATATCTATTGATCATTTTGGACAAAATAAAGCACTTCCCAGGTGGGGGCTACGGAACTGAAGAATTTCGAGGCTTGGCCCATGGTCTATAATTCTTTCAAAGTTCTACAGAACTTTCCAAAATATTAGAAAAACTCGTGCATACACGAACTATAAATGTCCTTACACAAAACAATTTACTTAGTAATGTCAAATCTGGATTTAGACAGTTACATGCCACAAATAATGCTACTGTGACTGCTTGTGAGGCTGAATAATTACAATGACTCAGGTTTTTGTACGGGAGTGTCAGTTTCGTCTCCAAGGCGTTTAATCATTCGCTGTACCTTCACTCCGTGAAAACTATACATGATAAAGCATAACAGGAATGCATAATATTGTGTTCATGAATATAAGTTTCACAATATTAAAGCAGCTATAGCATTCTACTAAATCAAAGGCATTGTCTAAATTCAGTGTCTAATTCCTGTTCGTGTTTGCTTGTAAATCTTATATAATAAGTCAGATACTTGACAAATCTCTCTGAACTTTATGTAGAATGTCAAAGCTAACACACAATTAAACTTACATCATCTTTATCATGTCTAAATCAGATTTAACACGGTTTCAACTCAAAATGTGACCAGCTTGAATGACTTTATCATAGTCAAGGAACACAATGTGAAAGTCATAATCTTGATCTGTCATTCACACAAATATGCTCACAGTTATCATCCAATTTCATCATAGAATGTCTTATTATGCATCATACGTTTTACTTTATTATTTATTTCAACTTTAAGCAAAACCAATACATCAATTACAGATGTAATGACATATTAAATGTTCAATAGATATCTTTGGTAAGGTAATTGTACTTTCATATGTGTGAGTACACAGTTTACACATGTTATAAATTTGCCATACAAATTAGTGCTGCTACTGTGTAAGTTTCATACAATGTAAACAACTTAAAAACTACCTTTTTTACATTTATTTTCATAATGTTCAAATACGTGTTTTGACTAACCTCTGTGCCTCCATTATACTGTAGAAACAGCTCTCAGGAACAAAGGATGCTCCAGAAAACCACAAAACAGAAATCATGTTGAAAACATGATCATTGCAAATCAGCCAACAACAGGTGGCGCCAAACCAGTTTCTGACCTTCAAACTAGAAAAACTTTGAATAAGAACTGTCAAAGTAATCTTTGACCAAAAGCCCTCTGTAGTTTTATTATTGCAATGTCAAGCTAAATCAATTTATACTAAATAAAAATACTTTAACTGGCAAATACAAAATTACAACTTTCACAGCTATGTTAGCACTTATTAATTAAATCGTTAGCGCAATTGATGACTGTTGTCTCATAATAGGTTTATTTCTAGACTTCGACACAAATGGCCTTGAAATTCTTTTGTATAAACTTTCTCTCTACGGTGTCAGACGGAAGACCATTGAGAGGTTTAGAAGCTATCTTTCAGACAGAACACAGTATACCTCTGTAAATAACTTCCAGTCATCAATTACACAAATTACCTGTGGGGTGCTTCAAGGCTTTCCTCTTGGCCTTCTTCTGTGCATACTATACATATATATATATATATATATATATATATATATATACATTATTTCAAACGATCATCTTATATTTTATCTTTCATATCATTTCCGGATGACTCTATTTTGCTCTCATGTCATGACCCACAAACTCTCCCAGATACAATTAATTCGGATTTCGTTTTGGTTCAAAGTGGGATACAAGCCAACAAACTTTCATTGAACATTACAAAGACAAATTATGTAATATTTGGCAACACTACCGATCATCTTCCTGGTCAAATTCAAATAAATGGTATCGAACTAGAATGAGTTCAAAATACTAAATTCCTTGGATTTATGTTGATCGCAAATTGACGTATTAATTATTTATGTAAATTATTTAACAAGAAACATTGGTGTCATAAATCATGTTAGAAATACATTTCCTTTACAGGTTTTATTATCACTGTACACAACTTTTTTTGTTTGGCCTTACATAAATTATAGGATTTGGGCATGGGGAAATTCTTGTAATTCTTGATTTTAATTGATCGAATATAAACTTTGCAGGAGTGTGCATTGAGAATAATCCACAATGTCTACTTTCGTTCCCACAATAACCATTTATTTTTACAAGACAACATTCTTAAAATTGATGATTTGTATAAATATTGGTTTCTCTGTATCTTTATGTTCCAACTAATTAAAAATGAGTGGACTCTCCCGATTTCCTCCATTTTTCAAAAATAAAAACGAGATACATTCATACCCCCACTACACAGTCGAACCAATTTCACCCTCCTCGATGGAAACAGCTGCTGCTTTCACACACAAAAACTATCATTTTCACCGTTTCAGTATTTTGGAATAACATGGTAATGCAAATTTTAAATTCTTATGATCAAATCCTGTTAAAATATTACCCAAACTTTAAAAGGGAATATTAATTCACTTTGAATGATTTTCCTCTTGGAAAATGATTCATGATTGTTATTTTCTTCAGTGGATTCATGACGTAAAATACAGATTAGGTTGTCAGATACACTGCATGCAGAAGGCCGTTATACTGGCATTTAAAAGCTGCTACGGCCTTCTAGTTCTAGCAGGCCTAGATTCGAGACCAGATGTTCCATGGCCCTTCGATCTTGGATCGTGTATATCCGTCGGGACGAAAACAACAAATCCTTGAAAAATCGATCATCTCCCTTCCTGTCACTAGCACCTCAATATGAAAACCAACAAATGCTCTTATCCCACGATCCTGCACCGTACCTCGTCATATCTATATCCATTTGAGAATCAGAGATCACTTCACTTCGCATCAGAGCTGCGATCATCACTGAACTATCATCTTCCTTCGTATCGCAGGTGTGTAGAAACAGAACAATAGCATGAACATGACGTGGAAGGCTGCGGTCGCTCTCTTGGTGGTAGCGGGGCTCGGGGTAGCCTCGGCTGCTCTCGCAGAACCGAACCTCGCTGGCTGTTACCCTCAATGGACCGAGGAATTTTCCCGACCGGTCTGCAGCGACTGCTCTAAGAGTAAACATGCACAGGAAACTTGGCAGTGCTGGAGCGGCATGTACTACATGTGAGTATCTTTTCCACTTTCACATATATCGACAAATCCAAGTTATCCTCTTTTGTAACCGACCACAACTGCATAATGGCGTATCTGATTAGAGTTAATATCTTGGGTAGTCTTTTCACACCGTGGGGCTATACAGGAAATTGATACGAAACTCGTATAACTTAACATCGAATAAAGAATGGGTCGTACACACGTGAAACATAATTTATGTAACGCCAAAAGAAACATCGTGTTGACACAATTACGTATACTATGAGTTTTGTTGCCCAAAAGCCCCCTCCAGAATAACGTTTACAGCTTTCTCGTACGATGCGACGTTCATATAGAATGCAGACTTTCATTTACTTTTTTTCGTTCTAAACGATGCGCAAACATCCGTTTCGCTATGTGAAGTTTCGTTAAAGAACGTTCAGACGATAACAAATATCGTATAGCTCTGGCTTTTGTACTGGATAAATTACTACACGATTAGTTTTGCTGCTATAAACTGGGGTAAGAAAGACACAATTTTTAAAGTGAATAGCCATATTACTTTACCCCGACCCCCATCATAAACAAAAATCCTCTTTGTGGGCTTGCCTTGAACCATAATGCATGGTCCTACAAAGGAATTTCTCCTGTTGGAGACCAGGGGAAATCGCAATGAATTATTGATAATTTATTGCATCTTCTTTGTTTTGTTGTGTTTGTGGGGGCGGCGACGTAATCTAGCCCCGCTGCGTACAGTCATGATTCAGTGGCTACGCAATGGCCTCGTTACTGCGGGGCCCTAGAATAAAAATCATGTCGATCAGCTATATAAGTGCCCTTTTGTGAGGCATTAATCCTCATTACTGTCAGCTATGACTTAAGGACGTAGGTCCCCTATTTGATTAGCATAGTAGCACACACATGATTTAGCAGTCACGCAAAATAAACACTCGTAAATGTATTAGGAATAAATCATTGTCAAAATCATTCCATAAATTGGGGTAAAATAATTAATCCACCTTTATGATCCACAGTGTACATGTACATGTAAACACAAAAGTAACTACCCCCTACCCCTGGCAACCTCTAAGGGGGGGGGGGGTGGAGATGGTAACCACAACTTTACCTCTTTTTTTCTCAAAAGGGAGGGGGGTGTTGAGTAAGAAAATAAAATAAAACGATTTTATTTTGAGGGTTCACTTCCCCCCTCCCCGTTAAGCGAAACAAAATTGCACACGATCTCCATTGAAGCAGTTCCTTAAAGTTGACAGCCCTGTATGTTAGGTTGAAATAACGGTCTGTGCCCCTTCCCCCCCCCCCCCCCCATTGGAAAATCCTGGATCCGCTACTGGCTCATGATGAGGTGGTGAATTTGTGTGACGTAGAGCTGCAGCTGTTCAAAAATCTATGGGCATTCACGATTATTGCCGTTTCCGCGGAAAATTCCGATATTACATTTACGTATGGTGGGTTTAATTTCGCGGACCAGCATCAGTGTCTTGCTTTCGTAGAACTCGGATATCAAAAATGTTAATAGAATAATTGTTTTAACTTTGAACCAAGGTTCTTGCCTTTGTTTGAATATTATGTTATATAATTCTTTATCTTTTATTTAGTGTAAAATACCAATGCTTTGTATTTAATCACAGAACATAATTACCCTAGATGTAGAATTGCTTGTAGGTTAAGTATGTATTTATATTTATTCATTACATTCTCATTCATTGCTGTGATACTATTGTGTGTTAGTGGTACCAGACACGATTATCATTTTTGTCCTGGTCCCATTTATCCTTTCAATGTTAAGCATTTGCATTTGATTAATATATTGATGCACTTTTTGTTTGGATAATAAACTTCAAACTCAAACTCAAACTCAAACTCAAACTCAAACTCATTTGAAGACAAAAATAGGAATGTTACATTCAATCCATTTCACATATTCTTTACAAATTCATTAAGATCAATGAATACTAGAAAAACGCCCAACTTTTACACTACAAATGGATACAACTAGACTATTCATCGTCACAAGAATTCCGGCGATATCGCGATCTCAAAATTTGATGTCGGATCGAATGCGCTACAGCTGATTAAAATTTCATAAAAAAACAAACAAGGAGAAAAAGGCGAATACAAAAATCCGCTCCCTTTTTTTTTGTTGGGGGGGGGGGGGGGGTTAACCTCACAAGTGTGTAGCCTTATTTAGTACAATTTTGTTCTAGATATATTTAACTTTCCACAGGTTTTCTGTATTTGAACAATAAACAACCTGATTGATAGTCACGTTGAGATACGTTTTTCATACAAATTATACCTTGGCCATACAACGGCACATAAAATTGTTATTACAATTATAGCAAAATTTAATTTATATTTCAATTGTACACTACAAAAAACACTCAAAAATATGTTGTAAACAGATTTTTTTTTTTCTTTTTCGGAAGTTCTTTTTTTAAATAAAATTTGTTCTTGCAATATCACTATTTTGCAATATCACGATACGTTCCTTCAAAACATGGTACCTTTTTTTTTGCAATTACTTACAAAAGTTTCTCTTCTTGCAATTATTAAAATACAATACAATAGTGTTGTTTTTATATCCATAAATCCCAAACCATTTTTATTGGCTCGTAAGTTTCACCTTAATATTAGTTTTACGTAACAACCATAGCTCAAGCTTAGACCACAATTATATTCGAATGTGGAAAGTAACACAAAATATGTATAACTGTCTCTTTACTGCTATTACAAAATGTACATTGTGTATCGGTTACTTATCTCGTTATATATATTTATTAATTTAAATTGAGTACCACTATAAACACTAAAGCATGTTAAGGAATATTTGTATATCTCTTTCAGTTATTGGTGTCTATTGTGTATACTCCTAAAATCACGAATGTACATCTGTTTTAATACGAACTGTCAAAACAATACTTGAAAATTTCAAGTTCATTCTGGGAATATTCCCAGGTTATCATGAATCAATAATGACATTGGCATTGAAACACTAGTTTTATCACTCTTTTGTTAAAAATTAAAAACGGTTATGAATTGTAGGAAGAACCATTTTTTTCCTTCAGTCGAAAACAATGCGTTCCCAGAGGTTTAATGCAAAACTGTCGTATTGTGCTTTATTATCTTTACTTCACATAAATCCAATTCATGTTATCAGGCGACTATATACATTATGATTTAAAGTTCTTAGCCGTGTTTAATATAAGCATAATGAGGACATGTTTTGTGCTTATTAAGAATTAATGATCATAAGAAAGAATAACTTTTACCATTCGTTTGTAATTTATACAGTAACGCTTATGTTTTAATCAGAAGCATATTTTGAAAGAAAAAAGTTGTACTTATTTTCTCTTGGTACTTGGTGCTTGGTTCCTCCTAAATACTCAACAATTAAGCCGCTTTAAATCGGTTTGATGGATGGTAGACGATTAGTTAGAAGTGGAAAGTTCTAAAAAGGACAGCAGATTTGAGAGAGAGAGGACTGGTTTGATCGATGGTAGACTGTTGAAGGCTGTTCCATTTTATAGTGGTCCTTGAAAAAAAAATACTGTGTGTAAACGTCCAAATTGGCACTTGAAATGTAAAACTGGTTTGAGTTACCACGTCTTCGTCGGACGTGTTTTGGGTTGGTTATCGATTGGAAGTCGATGTCTAGTTGACCATTTATTGTATTATAGAAGCAGGTAAGACATTTTATCCTCTGCTTCACTAACTCCAAAGTGAACGCTACGATAATGTTTGTTACTTTGTAGATACCAAGTCTCAATTTTGTTCTGAAAGTATTCTAATATCTCACTTATACAACTCAGCCACTACGATAAAAAATCACGCCATTTTATGGTCACTTTTGGGTTACACCTAGCTGACAACGGTTCTTATCAATACTTAAAAGTAAAACATCAACAAAATACGGCCACTTCTTGCTTCAGCGTAGTCAAATATATATATGCAGAAGCTTATACTGTAGGTTTTTATCTTTTTCGGTTGGAAATCCGTCATACTCAAATCTTAAATATGTTCAATAACAAGTTGTTGTAATAATTATGACAGGAACTCACTTTCACGTTGCATGTCATAAAAACAAGTTACATGGCTGCTTTGTGCCAATTAGTAACTACCTAAAGATGAAGTGTCTAGTTAAAGTCCGTTAGACTTAGAGTGTAAAAGTCACAGAATACATATGATTGAAACAATGGTTTTTAGCATTTAAGAACAACTTGTGATTTTTGATCACATATCCAGGCTTTCGCCTTTCGGATATTCAAATATTGTTTTGACAGATCAACTCACAAGCCAAAAAACTGAAAGTCTTGGACCTGCTTCAATTTTGTCCTGTCAGCAGTACAAATATCGCCTTCACGAAGGTTGTACATCATGAATTCTGTCTTTGTACTGACTATTTGTAGACCGACTTGCCTTGCTGCAGACTCTAGTTGTTCTAGGAGCTTCCGTGCCTTTTCCAGTTTGTCAGCAAAGTCGGTATCTGTGATCATTACAGCAGGATATCTACTATTTTTCCATTCCGCTAGGATGAAGCCTAGATCCTCGAACCCTTCAGTAGCCATTATGAATAGGTAGGGTGCTAAGGTATCTCCTTGGAGCACTCCTGCTAAGATGGTAAAGGAGTCAGTCTCTCCATCTGGTAAACGTACTTGAGCTGTGGTATAGTTGCTGCTGTAACTATTGTATGTGGTATTCCGTAGGCTCTTAAGATCTCTAACATCTTCTTCCTATTGATTGAATCGAAGGCCTTCTTAAAATTCACGAACGTAAGCACTGCTGTCAGATGCTTTGCTTTAATACCTTCCAACAGTCTTCGCAAAGTTAGAATTTGCGCTACTGTAGATCTTCCTATATGGACGGAATCCATTCTGGTTCTTGCGGAGAAGGGGTTCCAGGTGAGGACGGATACTACTCAAAAGCATTTTGTTGAATACTTTTGCAGCTACCGGGGTCAGTGCTATACCACGGTAGTTTTGAGGGCTACTGAGATTTGTGGTACAGGGATGATTATGCTCCTAGACCACAAGTCTGGTTTCTCGTAACATGTAGCAGGTCTTATTCATTCTTTCATTATGAGATTGTGCCTAAACATCCAGAATTAATCGGTGATTCCTTAGAATATTTAGACAATCAGACACAGCAGCAACATATTGATGCTGAAGCAGAATCTCTAACCACGTAAAGCGAAAATCTCGAATATCATCCCTGTTAATGCATTCATTACAATTTAGGGCCAAATAAAATGACTAAACATAAGTTTTCGCTTTAAAGCTTAAGTTTATGCTATGTAGGTGCCTCTCTTTTTTTCTCAAGAATGTGCCTTTTTTTGTTGTTGATGTTTATCTCCCACTTTGAAAGACGCTCCGTCGCCCCCTGACTTAGTGGGATTCTTGCCCATTAGAACGTTTTGATTTTGATTTTAATAAATGTTCAATATCAAATAAAAAAATGTATCGAAATACCATTTACAATGTGCTAAAGGTATATTGTCGCCCCATGGCCAAATTTCCATAACTCTTTGTTCGGGCGGTATGCCCCCCCCAAAAAAAAAATAAAAAAAAAATAAATAAAAAATCTTTAAAATATCATAATTAAAATCGAGTGTTGAAAAAACTAATTAAAAACAAACAAACGAGAAAAGTGGGAAGGGGGAATGACAAGGGGAAATGACAATGAAAGAATACGTTTAGCACCTACCAAATACTCCTCGTGATCAGTAGTTTTTTATTATCACATTTCAATTTCCGAGCAATACCGGTGGTACCTCCCCCTCCCCCCATATCCATGTTTAGGTGCTACTTTAGACTCCAAAGTTCTCTGTGTTAGTGATGTTGAAAACAGTTGTTTTACAGAGGCATTTTAGGCCTACGTTTATTTCATTTGATAAAATGTGTGTTTTGAATACGATATGCCACTGTAACCCTGAAACATAATTAACCTTACTCTCTTTCCCCTTTTCCTTCCCTTTCACCCTCTCCCCATTATACCCGTATCTGCTTTTCTCACCGTTTACGTCAACCTCTAAATCCCCTTCTCCCTTCCACCTCACCTCCTCTCTGCCCCCTCTCTCCCTCCCCTCTCTCTCTCTCTCTCTCCCTCACTTTGCCTCTCTCTCTCTTACTTTTTACTCGTCACTGAACAGCTATTTCCCCAAGAAGTTGACCAAGGCGGAAGCCTTAAAATCCTGCGGGCCTTGGGATGAAGCTGTGTGTCAAGGCGAGTATGTTGGTGGAACAGATAAGTTCCAATGGCGAACCACCCTTGCCTCCTCCCCGTTGAAGGGTGAGCTCAACGATGCTATTTTGCCTGCCTTCAACAAAGCTTGCCTCAAGCCCAAGACCAATGGCAAAGATCTGTTCTGGAGCGGGGGCAAAAGTATCAGCCGTGGGCAGCTGGTATTTGGCGATGGCAGCAGGGGTGCGACATCTATCACTTCGCTCGGGAAAGGTGAATGCGTCGCTTACAACGGCAGCGACGGCAGCATGGTGAAAGTATCATGTAGCGCGAAGTTACCCTACATGTGTAAGATCCAACCTCCAAGTCATTAGAGGAATCTAGATGAAAAGGAACGGCGAATGCCATGACCAACAGAAAAACCACTTCACCTATTTGGATAGAATTTAATCAAGAAGGGGGGGGGGAGCTGAGCCATAATGTTAAAAAAAAATCCATCAGTGCACTTTCTGTACAGCCATCCATAGTATCGTGGCTGTACATTATACCTCTGTATGGTATATGGTATCTATTTTCCAAATCACAACCTAAAAACAATACATACAAAATAGAAAAGTACATATAAAGTCGAGAATATAGTGAATGGATGGAAAGCCCATTCAGCTTTGTTAGCGTGATAACAACATTCTTCCTTGGGGTCTATATATCATTCAAGATTAGTATTTTTAGTCTACGTTGGTAGAGGAGAGCTCCCACATGCTTCCGATCACTATTCTTTGGTGGCCATTTCTCGTCCCAAAGATACTAGGTCGCTGCAGAGTCAGACTTTCAAATAAGACCCTTACAATTCTCGCCAAAATCAAGGTCTATATATGCTACTTCAAACCAAATCTACTAATGGTTTCTTTAAAGTTAACGTGATAAGGATAAAAGTCAAGAAGTCATATAGATGATCCTTAATAACAAACAGGCTTACCAATAATATACAAGGCTTTAAACTTTATTTATTTTATCATTAATACTGAATTAGGTCGATCAGCATTCGTTATTACGTATTTTCCTCATCAAATCACTGAAAAGGTGTCACTTTCGTTTCGTAATGTATCGTTCTCGTTTAATAGTGTGTACGCTAACATTGCATCAGAAATGATCATGTCCAATTTTTGATTTCGAGATCTTGTTCATTTATGTATAATACCTGAGGGTATTAATAAAGAGATTGGTCAAAATCATCTTAAACATTATTGTCAATCGCTATTTTTGTTTGTTTGTTTTTTGGTTGGTTTTTATCAACCAATTTGAGAGAGTGTGTCACGATCCGGCTCTGCAATTCGTCTATTTGCGCTATTTTACCAACCAATAAAGCACGATTTTACACCTATCCTTCATACGCTTACAACCACGCACACAAAAAACATATATATATATATATATATATATATATATATATATATATATATATATAAGGAGAGTCCAATCATAAAAGGGTCTAAATCCACCTATACCAAAACTGATTTATTAACATAAATATGTACTTCTGATCCATTGGAATCAACTGCACTATGTTGCCTATCAGAAATATTTTTCAAAAGGTTCCAACATTTTGAATACGAACTATTGTCTCATTCTTATAGGGCCTAAATCCAAAATTGTTTCAATCCAATTTTTTTTTAATTTGTTCGTTTAAACAACGTATCCTTAGGCTAAATTTTAATATTTAAACAAATATGCTGCAATTACTAATCTAAATGGTCAGGGCAATATTAAAATAAATTCTAAATAATAAAATATTTTAAACAAGTATTTTTGGGATGGGAGAGAGAAGAGAGAGAGAGAGAGAGAGAGAGAGAGAGACAAAGTTGGAGCGAAAGAAAGAAGAATGGGGATGAGAGTAAGAAAGAGAGAGAGAGATAGAGAGAGAGAGAAAGAGAGAGGGACATACAGAGAGCCAGACAGAAAGAGAGAGAATAACAAGTAAGAGGGATACCGAAAGAGGGAGAGAGGGTGATAAAAAGAGAGGGAGAGAGAGAGAGAGAGAGATAAAGACAGAGAAGAGAGAAAGTTGGAGCGAAAGAAAGAAGAATGGGGATGAGAGTAAGAAAGAGAGAGAGAGAGATAGAGAGAGAGAAAGAGAGAGGGACAGACAGAGAGCCAGACAGAAAGAGAGAGAATAGCAAGTAAGAGGGATACCGAAAGAGGGAGAGAGGGTGATAAAAAGAGAGGGAGAGAGAGAGAGAGAGAGAGATAAAGACAGAGAAGAGAGAGAGTTAGAGAGAAAGAAAGAGGAAGGGGATGAGAGTAAGAGAGAGAGAGAGACAGACAGACAGACAGAAAAAGAGAGAATAACAAGTGAGAGGGATACAGAAAGAGGGAGAGAGGGTGATAAAGAGAGGGAGAGAGAGAGAGGGATAAAGAAAGAGAAGAGAGAAAGTTGGAGAGAAAGAAAGAGGAAGGGGATGAGGTAGGAAAAGCGAGAGAGTGTGTGAGAACGCGAGTTGTGTTTGTGTGTTGTGAAGCATTACTGCTTGAAATAGATTATCATAATATTGGGTGTAATGATGAATACCCATGTACATCAATAACTTAATAACAGCTACGAGCTTAACAGCACTTAGGCCTAAAGGAAAAAAAAATGTTGTATTGCCCTTTAGGTGCCAAAACATGGGTCGGTCGTTCGGAAATTATCCCCCCCCCCCTTTTTTTTTGTCCCCCTCCCTCTTTGTGCTGATATTTCTCAGTTTAGAATGCTTTAATACCTTTTTTTTCTAACGTCAGTAGATTTCTAGATTTTGGGGTCGGTCGCAAAGGGCAATACAACATTTTTTGTTTGTTTAGGCCTAACAGTAATATAAGAAGATCAAATACTCTCAGAAATGTTTATTGCAAGTACTCATGACCTTTTTATTGTATGTTTGGATGACAGTTTTCACGGAATTGATGAATTTATTTTGGAATAAAAACGGATTCAATGTTGATATAAAAGATCTACTTATTAAAGAAACCGAATATATAACTTTTAAAAGAGAGAGAGAGAGAGAGAGAGAGAGAGAAAGAGACACTAACAAGTGAGATGTATAGCAAGAGGAAGAGGGGAGTGAGAAAGAGAGAGAGGGAAAGAGGAGAGAGAGAGGGGGAGGGGGGGGGGGGGAGGAAAAAAAGGAGAGGGGATGAATATGAGAGGGATACAGAAGAGAGAGATAGAGAGAGATGTGAGGGGGAAGGATGAGAGAGAAAGAGACAGAGAGACAGAGAGACAGAGAGAGAGACAGAAATAAAGACAGAGATAGAGGAGGGAAGGGTGATGGATGAGAGAGATGAGAAAGAGAGAGAGATAGAGACAGAGAGAGAGAGAGATAGAGCTATGTTTTTCCATATTTAATCGTCTCTTCTATCTTTCCAATATCTATTCTTAACATCATTTTCTCTTTCTGAATTTCCTTATGTTATTTGTTGTTTTGTCTTCTATCATCTCGTATGTTATTGTTTGTTGTTATCATTCTATCATTTTCTCTTACTATCTCTCTTTACGCTCTCCTTTGTTTCTTCCTTCAATTACATTTTCTTATGTTATTCTTCGTTTTTATTTTTCTATCATTTTCCTTCTTATCCTTCTATATGTTATTCGTTGTTTTTCCTTCTATCAACCTTGTCTTATCTTATTATTCTACCGCCTTGTCTTAGCTCAGTCTTTTATTCTATTATTTCTTCTTTCCATCTTTCCTTACGCTATCCTTTGTTTCTTCCTTCTATTACTTTTTCTTATGTTATTCTTCGTTTTTATTTTTCCATCATTTTGCTTCTCATCATTCCTTATGTTATTCGTTGTTTTTCCTTATATCAACCTTGTCTTATCTTATTAATTGTATTTCCTTCTACCGCCTTGTCTTAGCTCAGTCTTTTATTCTATTAATTTGTCCTTTTATCTTTCCATACGATATCCTTTGTTTCTTCCTTCTATTACCTTTTCTTATGTTATTCTTCGCTTTCATTTTTCCATCATTTTGCTTCTTATCATTCCTTTTGTTATTTGTTGTTTTGCCATTGTTTGTGCCATCGTTCTATCAATTTTTATTTCTGTTTTTCTGATGGTATTCTTTGTTTTCCATCTTTCATCTTCTCTTCTATTTTTCCGATATCTATTCTTTATCATTTTCTTTCTTTCCTTATGTTATTCTCCGTTTCTTCCTTCTATCACCTTTTCATACGTTATTCTTTTGTTTCCCTTCTTTCATCTTCTCTAATGCTATTCCTTGTGTCATCTTTCTACCACTTTCATTTTCTGTCTTTCCTTCACTGTTACCTTTTCTTATGTTATTTTTCATGTTTATCTTTCTATCATCTTTCTCATCGGTCCTTTTGCGCACGTATAGTCGTAAGATTTTTTCTCTTTGTCTCTTAGTGGTGTTTATTCAATATTCAGACAGTAACATAATTTTGATTACAATTTAGCAAATCAATGGAACATCAATAATACACAAATTATTTATTCAAATATAACTAAGCAAATTCGCAGGAAATTTCATATTTTGTACTTTCAAATGTTCGTTTATTTCTTTTCTGTTAGTCATTTCTCTCTTAAATAAGTAAATCAAACTCAAATCTTTATTATCATACCCATACTTATTACGAAAAATAATCATTTTATAAATCGACCAAAAAGCAATCGTCATTATCAAATCGATTTCGGTTTGCAAATTCATTTTGAGTAATAAAACAATATCTATCTATATTCTAAGATTGAAAGCACGTTAAACTAAGTCCTTTAAATATTCAAAGAAGGTTTCATTTGCCTTGCATGAAATGAAAGCATGAAGCACATCTTCAGTCTTTTTGCATTTTAAACAAAGGTCATCGTTTGAGAGACCCCACTTGAACAGATTTTTACGAACTGGTAACATAATCTATAAAAGCTTGAAATTAAATTCACGTAGACGAAAATCTTTTATCCCAATCAAATTCCTATTAAAAACAGACGACCATTTAACGTCCTTCTGCAAGACATCTTCCCAATACAAACAACATTTATTTATTTCAATTTGTTCAAAACTTATCATATTATACCACTGTTTACAACTCAAAAGACTAACAGGCTTAACTGATTTTCCAAATACAAAGTGGGAGGTAGAAAAATTATGGTCTTTGAAAACCAAAGGTACCCTATGCTTATCATTTATCCAAATTTTTGGAATTGATTTTTGTAGCTTTGTATAGTCAAAAATCAAAAATTGTTTACTTCTTCTAGTTTTAAGTAAATAATTCATTTACTGAAACAAAAATACCATTTTTAAAGATATCATTTAAGTATACCACTTTTATACCAATCTTCATAAAATAACATTTTCTTTTCAAAAACAATATCTTGATTATACCATAAAATTCTTTCGTCGACATGTTTCTGTGTCTGACATTCAGCTGCTGTGTATTTTTTTATGAGGTACCATGCATGTAATATTTCTATGTAAAAATGTGGGACATTTCTAATTTTTAAGAGATTTAAAGTATAATCAGTATAATTGCAATTGAGCAGTAGATGCAGCCCTCCCAAACAGTCAAACCAATGTTTACACATATATCTTTACAATTTCCTGTTGTATTATCTAAGAACATCCCAAGCCACTTCAGCCTAAACGTTTTTACCTTTTCAATTTTACTTTTCCAAAGAAATTTAAATATCAGGCTATTAAGTTTTATCAAAAAGGTAGACGGTATTGTATCAACAATCATTAAATGTATAACTTGACTGATTGCAAGTGATTTAATAATAGTCAGTCTTCCAAACAAAGTCAGGTTTCTTTTTCTGCAGTTATCTAGCAGTTTTTGCATTTTTTCTAATTTATTTTGCCAATCTATCTTTAAAGCACACTGCAGATCAGGTGCGATATGATGTCCTAAGTATTTTACTGGCTCATCTGTCCAATGTCAGCCAAAACAAGATAACGACCATCGTTGACAGGCTGTTCCAATCCAAATCAAAACAGTCTTTTCTCTATTTAACTTCGGTCCTGCAACTTTGCCAAAAACCTCTAATTCGATTAAAATATTTTCAAAAGAATTTGTATCAGATACATAAAATAAGGTGTCATCTGCATATTGCAGCAATTTCAGATCAATACCTTTATCATCAATATCTAGACCTTTGACTTCCTTATTTTCTCTCACTTTATTTGCCATTAATTCTGCGGCCATTACAAACAATAAGGCCGAGAGGGGACACCCTTGGCGTATTCCTCTCAGAACACTAAAAGTTTCAGATAACCAACCATTTACAATTACAGAACTTGAAATATTTGTGTATAAAACTGTTACCCACTTCTGGAAAACAGGTCCAAAATTAAATTTACTCAGACATTTTTTGATAAAAGTAACATCAACTACATCAAAGGCTTTAGAAAAATCTACCATCATAAGAGCACCGTGTTTATCTTTCCTTGTCATGTATTCGATTATATCTTTAGTAAGTCTTACGTTACAAGCCGCCAGACGACCTCTTATGTAACCCGACTGGTTTTCATGAATAATTGTACCAATTACTTTTTGAAAACGTTTTGCAAGCACTGTTGCAATTATTTTGTAATCACTATTCAGCAATGTGATCGGTCTCCAATTCTTCAGCTCTCGGTGATCCCCTTTCTTGTATATCAAAGTAATTATTCCTTTCCTTTGAGTATCCGACATTTTCTCATTAGCATAACACTCGTTAAGAGCGGCAACTAAAATTTCATAGATCTCATTCCAGAACACCTGAAAGAATTCCGCGGTTATTCCGTCAGAGCCTGGAGTTTTGTTTTTCTTCATTGCGAATACAGTTTGTTTACATTCTGTGTGTGTTAATAAACCTTCACATATTTTATTTTTATCGTCAGAGAGAGATGAAATATTTTGAGAAAAAATATAATCTTCTGCATTTTTAACATCAATATCTTCTTTAGTATACAACTTACTATAAAAATCAACAGTTTCTTTCAATATTTCGTCTTGTTTTTCAATAATTCTTTTCCCGTTTCCTGTTTTCAGCTGATTTATGTTTTTTCTGCTAGCATTTCTCTTTTCTAAGCTAAGAAAATATTTAGTACTTCTTTCTCCCTCTTCCATCCATCTTGCCTTAGCTCTGATACCAGCTCCTTTAGATTCTACTTTATATATATTTTTCAGCTCTTTTTTTATGACCATATATTCGTTTTCATTATCATTACTTCCACTTTGGTTATCAATACATTTTTGTAATACATTAAGCTTCATTTCTAAAAACCCTTTTCTATTTTTTTGATCTTCAACTTTATGTTTACAATATTTTTGTGTAAATTCACGTATCTTTATTTTCAAAAGTTCCCATTTCTGTAGGGGACTCATATTTTGAGAATTCATTGAACTAATAACATCACAAATATTGTTATGATAACAGTCATCAGACAGAACACGACTGTTCAGCTTTAAGTAACCTGGACCCTTTTGAACAGCTTTTGTTTTTATTTTTAAAGAAATTGCGTTGTGAACTTGTGATCAGCTCTTATTGATGGTCTGATATCTGTGTTTACAACTCTCCCTAAAAAAACTTTTATCGACCAGCCAATAATCTAATCTTGAAGCAAGTTTTAGATATTTATTTCTCCAGGTAAACTGAATAGTATTAACATTAATTTTCCTCCAGATATCACACGATTCGTATTTCTTTAACAATCTACTAAAATTTAGCGGTTTCTTGTAATAGGAACGGTTTGTTCCCTGAACATGTGTAGTGTCTTTCTTGACATTTAGTACACAGTTCCAGTCTCCTGCCATTACTAATTTAGATTTTTCATACTTTTCACAATAATTTGATACGAAAGTATTCAGATTTCTAAAAAACCGTTCTCTTTGCTTTTTCTTAGTTGGTGCATATAAGTTTACCATTGTCAATAAAAAGGTTCCCATTTTAAAGGGAAAGTCCACCCCCAAAATAAGTTTGTTTCGATAGAGGCAGAATAATAAGAAAATCAGGTGAGTGAAAGTTTGAGCAAATTCTGAATGAATATAAGAAAGTTATGAATTTTTGAAGTTGTGATCAATCAAACACAAATTGGCAACTCTATGACGTATCATGCGAGCTCAACTTCCATTTGCTCAGTACTAAAAAAATCTAAAATTTTCATTTTCCCTCAAGAAAAATTTCAACCATACATGCACCCTAAATATAATAATTGCAAATATGTTTCTATACTCCCCCTGCAAGGAACAAATATATATTCCGTCATCAATAACGAAGAAAACATGATTTTATGGAATATTATGCACAAAGCAAATGAAGGAGAGCTCGTATGATAAGTCACAGAGTTGCCAATTTGTATTTGATTGATCACAACTTCAATAATTCATAACTTTCTTACTTTCATTCAGAATTTGCTCAAACTTTCACTCACCTGATTTTCTTATTATTCTGCCTCTATCGAAACAAACTTATTTTGGGGGTGGACTTTCCCTTTAACTTTTAGTAACAACTTTCTTCCATCATCACTCTGCTCTATACTAGTGACATCTATGTCTAGGTGTTCATCAAATAGTATGGCAACTCCTTTGGAGTGATTTGTGCCGTGTGAAAAATAACACGGCCCTCGCCACTCACTTTTCACAATATTTTCAATGTCGGCTGTCCAATAAGTTTCTTGTACAAAGCATATGTGTCCCTTTTGATGTCTAAACCATCTAAAAATTTGACTTCGTTTTTCCTTATTTCTAAGACCACGAACGTTTAAACTTAAAAAAATGACAATTCGACATTTACATGAAAAAGGAAGATTGTATAACAAAAATCAAATTGAAATAAGTTTGTTTGACATGTCTATCATTTTTTCTTCCGTGCTTTTTTCGTCGACTTTTGCTTCCTCTTTTTACTCTTATCTGTATCATCTTTCACTCGGCGTGTTGGCAACTCAGGTGATTCCAAAGATATTTCGGAGGCTTCTTCTTTGCTGCCGTCGTCGACATCGCATGAAGAGACATTGCTTGAAGCATCTGTACGTGAGGGCGAAACGTAGGAATCAGGATTGCTAGAGAGAGGAGCAAACTTGTTAGCGGAAGAGGATGACACATTATCCGGTTTGTTTACTTCGACTCCCTCAGCGGCTCCATGGGGTGACTCTTTACTATCTCCGTGCAGAAATTGCGTAATCTTTGACTGAGCGCGCGTCTGGTAGTCATGGTGCGATGGGTAGTTGTGAGACGATTCAATTGTCGCTTGTTGTCTTCCAGATACGACGAGTTTCTCGATGCTGGCTAGAACGTGTGGAGCAGTTGCGGCTACGGCTGCTGGTATAGCTGGGGTGTCAGGTGTACTAGTAGGATCTTGCGCATGCAACGGAGCTGTTGGGGTATCATCTCTGGTGCAGTCTTGCTGGATGTGTCCTGGTTGATTGCAGCGGCGACACACTACAGGGCCACTGCACTGGGTGCGATGATGACCTTCGCTCAGACATCTCGAGCAGACAACTTTAGGTCTCGTAGTTGACGGGAGTTGGCCATAGTGGAAGATCTTGCCTTTAAAAAGGCCAAAGTTCATGATTCGGGGGAGGGGGGTTGATGGTTGCTGAATATACACAACTCTGTCGCCTGTTAGACAATCTGTCAAACGCCCATTCACGCGGAGACGTTGGTAGCTAACAGTCCCCAAAACCTTGTACTTTAGTGTCTCGAGTTCATCGATGATCAGGGAGTCATGGGCAGATAGTGGTATGTCCCTAATCAGAAGACGAAGACTATTTTTATTTTTATCTCTAAGAAATGGGTTCTTGTCATACACGGCAATGTTTACATTCCGTACATTCAGTCCATTCGTAATGATCTTGATTCTCTTGTCCTGATTTTTTACATACAGTCTCCATAGACCTCCGATTTTCTGAATTCCTTTGATATCACAGCTAGGCACAGTTTTACAGAGACATTTGAAAATCTCTTCATTTGTAATCACTTTATCATCAATCGTTGGGATGTCTTTATGTTTAACAAACACTGGCTTACCTCCAAAGTGCGTAGCTGTTGGAAGTTCATTTCCAGCTTTCCCAGCGTATGACGTACTGTGTGCAATTGCCGCCATATTCAAAATCCAAAAATGGGCGAGGCAGTTGACAAATACAAAATCCAGTTAAATTCAAGTTCAGAGTTACCATCCGAGTCCAGGATATAGGTTGATAGATCGTATAGATGTTCAAAGCGTATTTCACTACACTATTTCAAGTAAAAAGGTTTCCAAATTTCGAAAAACGAGGGATTTTCAGCTCTCTGGAAAAGGTCGTAACCATTTAAAGTGAAGTTGAATAGCTCCCTCTCGTTTAGTCGTAAGATGACGCAATAAATGGTAAAAAAGAGATGATTTATGCTTTTAGTATGTGACGAGTGTTCAGAGTACATCGTGCTAATAAGATGAGAGTGTAGTGGAAGCACCGAGCTGGGATACCCAGCTAGGTCAGCTTCACGTGTACTACCAAGGATTAGTATCGACGCGACCCATTACATACACCAGGAAGGTGAGACAAAACCTCACCTCCTTGATTGCCCCCCCCCCCACTCCGTGAATGGAGGGATACCATGCGTGTTCCCAAAATGTCCGGTAAAGGGGTACTTTTCACGCACCAAAGTCCGGCTCGTAGTATACAAAATTCCGGCCCGTATTGACTTTACACACCGGACTTTAATAGGAGGTGTTTTCAGAAGGAGGGAACAGGCATACACGTACCCTAAATAACACTGAGTGGAGGGGGGGGGGGGGGGGGCGGGGCTTGATTGCACCAAGCTCCATCAACTCTATGTCGGGGGAACCGAGACAGGAGAGGAGACAAGCCGACAGGGTCACCGAACATCTACGTTCTATCGAGATCTAGACGCCTGGGCCTCGTCTTACAAAGAGTTAAGATTGATCCAAATCAATCGCAAGTCCTATCATTTCCAAGTTTGCAGTCTCCTATCTCTCATGTACATAGATGCGATTGTTATCAACTCTTTATAAGATGGGGCCCTAGACTCAACGTGGCCAGGGGCGGGGATTTCTTTTCATGACCGGGGGGGGGGGGCGAAATGCGAGGGACAAGGGAGCATAGTGAACGGGAGCGGCGAAGGTGACGGAAGTGACTATTCCTACACAGGTTTTTGAAGTTCAGTTTACTTGTACATTTTGAAGGATATTATACTAGGGAGCGTAGCGACCAAGCGAGAAGATTTTTGAATTTGTATTAGTATAAACGCTGCACTCTTTGGCCCACCAGAGCCTAAACGTGTGTTACAGTCTTTAGTCAGTATTTGCTATACTCGTATAGAGGTGTCGTGGTCGAGTGGATATGTCACCGGACTGTGGATCACAAGGTCCGCGGTTCAAGTCCCGCCGCGGCACAAATGTCTTTTGGCAAGACATTGATCTACATTTGTCACTCTCCACCCGGGTGTTAAAATGGGTACCCGGTAAGATGCGAAAGCTAATGTGGTTTGATTAGCAATGGCGTTTGTAAAATGGCGCCTGGCTAGAATGCTACCCAGGGAGTGAAGAATGTGCATACCTTGCGTGCGGGTAAGCCTGAATCCGATGACCGGGGTAATAATATGTTCCGCGCCTAGAAACAAAGTATTAGGAGGATTATAAATGTGAGCTATTATTAGGTGGTCTGTTGTCAACAGACCACCTATTGTTTTCGTCAGAATTTTCTTTCTTTATTTATTAGGTGGTCTGTCAACGACAGATCACCTATTGTTTTCGTCAGAATTTTCTTTATTTATTATTCTTTATTTTTATTTCTTCCCGTTTTTTGTTTATCGTTTAACTCAAGATCGGTTGTGTTAATTTCTTTCAATTTTGACACAGTCATAGGTCTTTGTCATGAAACGTGACAGGAACATTTTCAAGGTCATCAGGTTATCGTGACGTCATCCAGGCGCCATTTTGTGAAATCACGTTATCCATCATATCTCCATGATGCATTAGCAAAGGTCATTCATATTCATATCACATATACTTCAGGTCAAGGGTCAACAGGTCATGTCATCAAAGCTCACATAAAGGTCATGACGCGCGCGTACGCGTGCGTCAAAATTTAAACATGCTCAAAATCACTTAACTATTAAACGAGAGTACGAATCAGGTCATTTTAAGCATTTCAAAATTTTCCGTCCGTAAGTGTCCCCGCGCGCGGTGTGCGCGCTCACAGCGCGCGGAAAAGGTCAAATTCAAAATGTTTACATGATTTGGATTCCTCTTAACGTAATTGACAATTTCCATTAATTTCAGTCACTCTTCATATTTCATAAGGCCGTGAGCGTGCGTCAAAGTTCAAAATCCGCGCGTACTGCTATGGGCAATATAGTGCAAATTTGATCAAAAACATGCCATTTTAAAAATCGAAATAGCTCTTCAGATAGTCCATTGACCCCCAATTTTTATATCATGGTTAGAGAAAGCATGAGTTGGAGATATGATTTCATACCACCCTGACTCGTAAAAAGTGAAATAAAGTCATCATATTGGCATCTAAACTCAAACAAGTGTATTTTGTTGATGACGTCATTTTTGTCTTTGTTTATTTGAGATTATCTCACTTATCGGTGATCGACTTTCTCCCAGATTTTGATATGTTGTAGCTGAGATAATTCTCTATGAGAAATATGTCATTTATTTTTCATTTATTTGACGTCATCATAGTAAAATATTCGATTAAAGGCGACAATGCATAATTTGTCATATTTGCGTGTTATGTCTATGGGAGGTCACTTTTTTCAAAACATGCATCTGCATGACAATGTGTTTTGACCAGTATCTCGGTTATTATTCAACAGTTTTCTCCCAAATTTTAGTATGTTGTAGCTGAAACTTTTTGCAATCTAAATATTTCCTCATTTTTTCAATCAGATGTCAGGATCATGTTCATACTCATCATCGTCATCATCATCATCATCAATATCATCATTATCATCATCATCATCAATGTCACCATCATCATCATCATCATGGTCTGAAGATGATGATCATCAACATCACCATGATCATGATCATTATCATCATCATCATCATCATGGTCTGAAGATGATGATCATCAACATCACCATGATCATGATCATTATCATCATCATTAACATTATCGTTTTTATCATCATATAACATTTTCATTATCATGATCATCATCACCTTTACTATCATGATCATCATCATGTTCATCATGATCATCATTGTTTACATGTCTATATAACTTCTCCCATTCTCAAATCTATCATAAGACTTAGACAGACCACCTTATTCGTCTTCGTGACGAATTAAATTTCTAGTTAGGTGGTCTGTCGTTTTCGACAGATCACCTATTGTTTTCGTCAGAATTTTCTTTCTTTATTTATTTATTAGGTGGTCTGTCAACGACAGATCACCTGTTTTCGTCAGAATTTTCTTTCTTTATTTATTTATTATTTATTTTTATTTCTCCCCGTTTTTTGTTCATCGGCTAACTCAAGATCGGTTGTGTTAATTTCTTTCAATTTTAACACAGTCATAGGTCATTGCCATGAGACGTGACAGTAACCTTTTCAAGGTCATCAGGTCATCGTGACGTCATCCAGGCGCCATTTTGTGAAATCACGTTATCCATCATATCTTCATGATGCATAAGCAAAGGTCATTCATATTTATATCACATATACTTCAGGTCAAGGGTCAACAAGTCATGTCATCAAAGGTCACATAAAGGTCATGACGCGCACGTACGCGCGCGTCAAAATTTTAAAATGCTCAAAATCACTTAACTATTAAACGAGAGTACGAATCAGGTCATTTTAAGCATTTCAAAATTTTCCGTCCGTAAGTGTCCCCGCGCGCGTTGCGCGCGCTCACAACGCGCGGAAATGATCAAATTCAAATTTTTTACATGATTTAGATTTCTCTTACCGTAAATGACAATTTACATTAATTTCAGTCACTCTTGACCTTTTATAAGGCCGTAAGCGCGCGTCAAAGTTCAAAATCCGCGCGTGCTGCTATGGGCAATATAATGCAAATTTGATCAAAAACATCCCATTTTAAAAATCGTAATAGCTCTTTAGATAGTCAATTGTCCCCAACTTTTATATCATGGTTGGAAAAAGCATGAGTTGGAGATAACATTTCATGTCTCATTTGACCCTCAATTAACTCATGACGTCATCATAATGGCCTCCAAACTCAAAATTTTAATTTTCATATTATGACGTCAGCAGATTTTTGGAAAAATGATTGTATCTCTGTAAATGTTCATCAATTTTCTTTCAAATTTTGATATGTTCTACCTGAAAATATTCTCTACAAATGCAGTCATCACGATATTTCATTTTAACAATGGTATCATGGCGTATTTTTGCGATTAAAGGAGGCATGTAAATTTTTCACATTTTGCGTGTATTCTCTATGGCACATGACTTTTTCTCAAAACTGGATTTTACATTCTCGTCTTTCGCGAGCTATATCTCCGTCGTTTTATCTTTGTTTACGCTGAGCTTTGAGTATGTTGTAGCTGAGACAATAAGCTATCACAAATATGTCCTTTATTATTCGATCAGATGCCGAGATCATGCTCATATTTCACTTGCAACGTGGGATTTGAGAATTTCATTTTCCGTTTACGTGTAATCGCTATGGGAAATGTTTTGGTATATCGGTAACGCACCTGACTTCCGACCTCGAGGTCCCTGGTTCGAGTTGGGGCGTCTCCAACAATTTTTTTCTTTACTTTTTTTCTTCTTTTTGACGTTTCACTGATCATTAGAATTGAAGACAGACCACCTAATTCGTCCTCATGACGAATTAAATTTCTAGTTTATTAGGTGGTCTGTCAACGACAGATCACCTATTGTTTTCGTCAGAATTTTCTTTCTTTATTATTATTATTATTATTATTATTTATTTTTATTTCTCCCCGTTTTTTGTTCATCGGTTAACTCAAGATCGGTTGTGTTAATTTCTTTCAATTTTGACACAGTCATAGGTCATTGTCATGAGACGTGACAGTAACCTTTTCAAGGTCATCAGGTCATCGTGACGTCATCCAGGCGCCATTTTGTGAAATCCCGTTATCCATCATATCTTCAGGATGCATAAGCAAAGGTCATTCATATTCATATCACATATACTTCGAGTCAAAGGTCAACAAGTCATGTCATCAAAGGTCACATGAAGGTCATGACGCGCACGTACGCGCGCGTCAAAATTTTAAAAAGCTCAAAATCACTTAACTATTAAACGAGAGTACGAATCAGGTCATTTTAAGCATTTCAAAATTTTCCGTCCGTACATGTCCCCGCGCGCGTTGCGCGCGCTCATGACGCGCGGAAAAAGTCAAATTCAAAATGTTTACATGATTTGGATTCCTCTTAACGTAATTGACAAGTTACATTGATTTCAGTCACTCTTCATATTTCATAAGGCCGTGAGCGTGCGTCAAAGTTCAAAATCCGCGCGTGCTGCTATAGGCAATATAATGCAAATTTCATCAAAAACATGCCATTTTAAAAATCGAAATAGCTCTTCAGATAGTCCATCGACCCCCAATTTTTATATCATGGTTGGAAAAAACATGAGTTGTAGATATGATTTCATACCACCCTGACTCGTACAAAGTGAAACAAAGTCATCATATTGGCATCTAAACTCAAACAAATGTTTTTTGTTGATGACGTCATTTTTGTCTTTGTTTAATTGAGATTATCTCACTTATCTGTGATCAATTTTCTCTCAGATTTTGATATGTTGTAGCTAAGATAATTCTCTATCAAAAATATGTCATTTATTTTTCATTTCGATGACGTCATCATAGTTAAATATTCCATTAATAGCGACAATGCATAATTTGTCATATTTGCGTGTTATGTCTATGGGAGGTCACTTTTTTCAAAACATGAATCTGCATAACAAGGTGTTTTGACCAGTATCTCAGTTGTTATTCAACAGTTTTCTCCCAAATTTTAATATGTTGTAGCTGAGACTATTTGCTATCTAAATATTTCCTTATTTTTTCAATCAAATGTCAGGATCATGCTTATGCTCATCATCATCATTATCGTTTTTATCATTATATAACATTATCATTATCATCATCATCATCACCTTTACTATCATGATCATCATCATGGTCATCATGATCATCATTGTTTACATGTCTATATAACTTCTCCCATTCTCAATTCTATCATAAGACTTAGACAGACCACCTTATTCGTCTTCGTGACGAATTAAATTTCTAGTTATTATTATTATTATTATTTATTTTTATTTCTCCCCGTTTTTTGTTCATCGGTTAACTCAAGATCGGTTGTGTTAATTTCTTTCAATTTTGACACAGTCATAGGTCATTGTCATGAGACGTGACAGTAACCTTTTCAAGGTCATCAGGTCATCGTGACGTCATCCAGGCGCCATTTTGTGAAATCACGTTATCCATCATATCTTCATGATGCATCAGCAAAGGTCATTCATATTCATATCACATATACTTCAGGTCAAGGGTCAACAAGTCATGTCATCAAAGGTCACATAAAGGTCATGACGCGTACGTACGCGCGCGTCAAAATTTAAAATTGCTCAAAATCACTTAACTACTAAAGGAGAGTACGAATCAGGTCATTTGAAGCATTTCAAAATTTTCCGTCCGTACTTGTCCCCGCGCGCGGTGCGCGCGCTCACAACGCGCGGAAAAGGTCAAATTTAATTCGTTTACATGATTTAGATTCCTCTTACCGTAAATGACAATTTACATTAATTTCAGTCACTCTTGACCTTTCATAAGGCCGTGCGCGCGCGTCAAAGTTCAAATTCCGCGCGTGCTGCTATGGGCAATATAATGTAAATTTGATCAAAAACATGCTACTTTATAAATCGAAATAGCTCTTCAGATAGTCCGTCGACCCCCAACTTTTATATCATGGTTGGAAAAAGCATGAGTTGGAGATATGATTTCATACCACCCTGACTCGTACAAAGTGAAACAAAGTCATCATATTGGCATCTTAACTCAAACAAATGTATTTTGTTGATGACGTCATTTTTGTCTTTGTTTAATTGGGATTATCTCACTTTTCTGTGATCACTTTTCTCTCAGATTTTGATATGTTGTAGCTGAGATAATTCTCTATCAAAAATATGCCATTCATTTTTCATTTCGATGACGTCATCATAGTTAAATATTCCATTAAAGGCGACAATGCATAATTTGTCATATTTGCGTGTTATGTCTAAGGGAGGTCACTTTTTTCAAAACATGAATCTGCATGACAATGTGTTTTGACCAGCGTCTCGGTTGTTATTCAAAATAGTTTTCAACCAAATCTTAATATGTTGTAGCTGAGACTTTATGCTATCTAAATATTTCCTCATTTTTTCAATCAGATGTCAGGATCATGCTCATACTCATCATCGTCATCATCATCATCAATATGATCATTATCATCATCATCATCAATGTCACCACCATCATCATCATCATGGTCTAAAGATGATCATCAACATCATCATGATCATGATCATTATCATCATCATTAACATTATCGTTTTTATCATCATATAACATTATCATTATCATCATCACCTTTACTATCATGATCATCATCATGTTCATCATGATCATCATTGTTTACATGTCATATATAATTTCTCCCATTCTCAAATCTATCATGAGACTTAGACAGACCACCTTATTCGTCTTCGTGACGAATTAAATTTCTAGTTAGGTGGTCTGTCGTTTTCGACAGATCACCTATTGTTTTCGTCAGAATTTTCTTTCTTTATTTATTTATTTATTTATTTATTATTATTTATTAGGTGGTCTGTTATCAACAGACCACCTATTGTTTTCGTCAGAATTTTCTTTCTTTATTATTATCAGGTGGGCTGTATAACGTACAGACCACCTTATAATTTCGTTAGAATTGCCTTTATTTATATATTTTTCTTATTTCTAACCACTTTTTTGTGAACAAGATAACTTGGAAATGGCTCAATCAAATGCCTAGAAATTTGGCACACATATGTATAGACATATGTACAAAGCACAATAACGTTTTCAACATTGACCTTCACTGATGACGTCATCTAGGCGCCATTTTGTAAAATTTTACGAAAATCAACTCATGATCATATCTTCATAACCAAAAGGTATTTCTCGTTCATATTTATCATGATCAAGGTCAATATCCGTCCGGTCAATAAAAGGTCAAATAACGCGCGCGTGCGCGTACGTCCGCGCGTCAATGCGCGCGCAAAATTTTGAAATGCTCAAAATCGTCTGAAAATCATTTTGCATACGTTTTAGGCCATTCTAAGCATTTTATAAAAAATCGCGCGTACGAGCATGCGCGCGCGTTTTCGCGCGTAAAACTTTTGCACAACATTGAATTGCCTTTTTTTTTCTTTCATAATATACCACATATATTTACAAACATATTGATACCATGTTTGTCTCTTTATGACTATTAATAACGGAATGATCGACCGTTTAACATAAATCTCCATGCGCGCGAGCTCTTGTAATACATAGCATATATGGGCAAAAACACGCCTATACAAAATCCATTGTAGCTCTTTAGGATGCAAGGTGACCCCAATTTGTTTTCATATTTTAAAAGAGTATGATTCGGAAATATTGTTTCATGTCTCATTTGACCCTCAATTAACTCATGACGTCATCATAATGGCCTCCGAACTCAAAATTCCAATTTGCATATTATGACGTCAGCATATTTATGGAAAATTGATTGTATCTCTGTAAATATTGATCAATTTTCTTCCAAATTTTAATATGTTCTAGCTGAGACAAATTTCTACAAATGCAGTCAGTACTATTCTTCATTTTGACAAAGGTATCATGGCGTATTTTTGCGATTAAAGGAGGCATGTCAATTTTTCACATTTTGCGTGTATTCTCTATGGGACATGACTTTTTCTCAAAACTCGATTCTACATTCCCGTCTTTCGCGGGCAACATCTACGTCATTTTAGCTTCATTTACGCTGAACTTCGAGTATGATGTAGCTGAGACAATTAGCTATCTCAAATGTGCCCTTCATTTTGTCTAAAATGTTAGCTGGACCAGCCCACCTATACTTGTACCAAACAAGTATTACAAATCTAGTTATTATTTATTTTTATTTCTTCCCGTTTTTTGTGGTCCGGATAACTCAAGTTTGGTTTAATTAATTTCATTAAATTTCGACACAGTTATAAGTCATTGTCATGAGACGTGACAGGAACATTTTCAAGGTCATTAGGTTATCGTGACGTCATCCAGGCGCCATTTTGTGAAATCACGTTATCCATCATATCTTCATGATGCATAAGCAAAGGTCATTCATATTCATATCAAATATATTTCAGGTCAAAGGTCAACAGGTCATGTCATCAAAGGTCACATAAAGGTCATGACGCGCGCGTACGTGCGCGTCAAAATTTTAAGTTGCTCAAAATCACTTAACTATTAAACGAGAGTACGAATCAGGTCATTTTAAGCATTTCAAAATTTTCCGTCCGTACGTGTCCCCGCGCGCGTTGTGCGCGCTCACAGCGCGCGGAAAAGGTCAAATTCAAATTGTTTACATGATTTGGATTCCTCTTAACGTAATTGACAATTTACATTAATTTCAGTCACTCTTCATATTTCATAAGGCCGTGAGCGCGCGTCAAAGTTCAAATTCCGCGCGTACTGCTATGGGCAATATAATGCAAATTTGATCAAAAACATGCCATTTTAAAAATCAAAATAGCTCTTCAGATAGTCCATTGACCCCCAATTTTTATATCATGGTTGGAGAAAGCATGAGTTGGAGATATGATTTCATACCACCCTGACTCGTACAAAGTGACACAAAGTCATCATATTGGCATCTAAACTCAAACAAATGTATTTTGTTGATGACGTCATTTTTGTCTTTGTTCAATTGAGATTATCTCACTTATCGGTGATCGATTTTCTCCCAGAATTTAATATGTTGTAGCTGAGATAATTCTCTATTAAAAATATGCTATTTATTTTTCATTTAGATGACGTCATCATAGTTAAATATTAGATTAAATGCGACAATGCATAATTTGTCATATTTGCGTGTTATGTCTATGGGAGGTCACTTTTTTCAAAACATGAATCTGCATGACAATGTGTTTTGACCAGTATCTCGGTTGTTATTCAACAGTTTTCTCCCAAATTTTAGTATGTTGTAGCTGAGACTATTTGCTATCTAAATATTTTCTCATTTTTTCAATCAGATGTCAGGATCATGCTTATGCTCATCATCATCATTAACATTATCGTTTTTATCATCATATAACATTATCATTATCATCATCACCTTTACTATCATGATCATCATCATGGTCATCATGATCATCATTGTTTACATGTCTATATAACTTCTCCCATTCTCAATTCTATCATAAGACTTAGACAGACCACCTTATTCGTCTTCGTGACGAATTAAATTTCTAGTTTTTATTTCTCCCCGTTTTTTGTTCATCGGTTAACTCAAGATCGGTTGTGTTAATTTCTTTCAATTTTGACACAGTCATAGGTCATTGTCATGAGACGTGACAGTAACCTTTTCAAGGTCATCAGGCCATCGTGACGTCATCCAGGCGCCATTTTGTGAAATCACGTTATCCATCATATCTTCATGATGCATAAGCAAAGGTCATTCATATTTATATCACATATACTTCAGGTCAAGGGTCAACAAGTCATGTCATCAAAGGTCACATAAAGGTCATGACGCGCACGTACGCGCGCGTCAAAATTTTAAAATGCTCAAAATCACTTAACTATTAAACGAGAGTACGAATCAGGTCATTTTAAGCATTTCAAAATTTTCCGTCCGTACGTGTCACCGCGCGCGGTGTGCGCGCTCACAGCGCGCGGAAAGGGTCAAATTCAAAATGTTTACATGATTTGGATTCCTCTTAACGTAATTGACAATTTACATTACTTTCAGTCACTCTTCATATTTCATAAGGCCGTGAGCGTGCGTCAAAGTTCAAAATCCGCGCGTACTGCTATGGGCAATATAATGCAAATTTGATCAAAAACATGCCATTTTAAAAATCGAAATAGCTCTTCAGATAGTCCGTCGACCCCCAATTTTTATATCATGGTTGGATAAAGCATAAGATGGAGATATAATTTTATACCACCCTGACTCGTACAAAGTGAAATAAAGTCATCATATTGGCATCTAAACTCAAACAAATGTATTTTGTTGATGACGTCATTTTTGTCTTTGTTTATTTAGGATTATCTCACTTATCGGTGATTGATCTTCTCCCAGATTTCTAAATGTTGTAGCTGAGATATTTCTCTATCAAAATATATCATTTATTTTTCATTTAGATGACGTCATCATAGTTAAATATTCGATTAAAGGTGACTATGCATAATTTGTCATATTTACGTGTTATGTCTACGGGAGGTCACTTTTTTCAAAACATGAATCTGCATGACAAGGTGTTTTGACCAGGATCTCGATTGTTATTAAATAGTTTTCTTCCAAATTTTAGTATGTTGTAGCTGAGACTATTTGCTATCTAAATATTTCCTCAATTTTTTTAATCAGTTGTCAGAATCATGCTTTTGCTCATCATCATTAACTTTAACGTTTTTATCGTCATATAACATTATCATTATCATCATCATCACCTTTACTATCATGATCATCACCATGTTCATCATGATCATCATTGTTTACATGTCTATATAACTTGTCCCATTCTCAAATCTATCATAAGACTTAGACAGACCACCTTATTCGTCTTCGTGACGAATTAAATTCTAGTTATTATTATTATTATTTATTTTTATTTCTTCCCGTTTTTTGTTTATCGGTTAACTCAAGATCGGTTGTGTTAATTTCTTTCAATTTCGACACAGTTATAGGTCATTGTCATGAGACGTGACAGTAACCTTTTCAAGGTCATCAGGTCATCGTGACGTCATCCAGGCGCCATTTTGTGAAATCACGTTATCCATCATATCTTCATGATGCATAAGCAAAGGTCATTCATATTCATATCACATATACTTCAGGTCAAGGGTCAACAAGTCATGTCATCAAAGGTCACATAAAGGTCATGACGCGCACGTACGCACGCGTCAAAATTTTAAAATGCTCAAAATCACTTAACTATTAAACGAGAGTACGAATCAGGTTATTTGAAGCATTTCAAAAATTTCCGTCCGTACTTGTCCCCGCGCGCGGTGCGCGCGCTCACAACGCGCGGAAAAGGTCAAATTCAATTTGTTTACATGATTTAGATTCCTCTTACCGTAAATGACAATTTACATTAATTTCAGTCACTCTTGACCTTTGATAAGGCCGTGAGCGCGCGTCAAAGTTGAAATTCCGTGCGTGCTGCTATGGGCAATATAATGTAAATTTGATCAAAAACATGCTACTTTATAAATCGAAATAGCTCTTTAGATAGTCCGTCGACTCCCAACTTTTATATCATGGTTGGAAAGAGCATGAGTTGGAGATATGATTTCATACCATCCTGACTCGTACAAAGTGAAACAAAATCTTCATATTTGCATCTAAACTAAAGAAAATGTATTTTGTTGATGACGTCATTTTTGTCTTTGTTTAATTGAGATTATCTCGCTTATCAGTGATCGATTTTCTCCCAGATTTCGATATGTTGTAGCTGAGATAATTCTCTATCAGAAATATAGCATTTATTTTCATTTAGATGACGTCATCATAGTTAAATATTCGATTAAATGCGACAATGCATAATTTGTCATATTTGCGTGTTATGTCTATGGGAGGTCACTTTTTTCAAAACATGAATCTGCATGACAATGTGTTTTGACCAGTATCTCAGTTGTTATTCAACAGTTTTCTCCCAAATTTTAGTATGTTGTAGCTGAGACTATTTGCTATCTAAATATTTCCTTATTTTTTCAATCAGATGTCAGGATCATGCTTATGCTTATCATCATCATTAACATTATCGTTTTTATCATCATATAACATTATCATTATTATCATCATCACCTTTACTATCATGATCATCATCATGATCATCATGATCATCATTGTTTACATGTCTATATAACTTCTCCCATTCTCAATTCTATCATACGACTTAGACAGACCACCTTATTCGTCTTCGTGACGAATTAAATTTCTAGTTATTATTCTTGTTTGAAAATTTTCGATTTTTGCGGGGGGGGGGGCGACCCCCTCACCCCGTCCATTCTCGGGATCGCTGCCCATGCACGTGACAACGCTCTTCTACAGGACTGACCACGAAACGAGTGCCTAGCAAAAAAGTTGGCATAGATGATTTTTAATCAGATACGGCCATGAAGGAAAGACTTTTGTTTTTGCATTCATTAATTAATTTATTTATTGCAACAAAATTATTTATACAGGATAAAAAACATGATCAGCAGGAATGAAAGGGCGACATGAATGGCTACAGCATATAAGTTTGAATTCTTTAATTTTTACAGCAAAATCTTTTTACCAATCAATGGACAGTGCATATATGAATGAAGTTATAAAACAAATATATACTGCCTTTATTCGAGTCTGTGGATTAAATTAAAACTTTATAGTCCCTCAGTGACTGCAATAGTGCTATTTTGCTTCGGGGGTGCGCCCCTCAGCAAAATGGCACTCTTGCAGTCACCTTGGAACAATCTAGTTTTAACCATAGCCTCTCATGGCAGTATCTATTTGTATATTAATTTGCACCACACCAACGCAATATGCGACCTCCCCCTACTTACTTGCTGCCAGCCGAAGATGTCAGCTGCCTGGAAGATCAAGAGAATATGCAAAGGGAGAGATGACACTCTGAATGACTATTGATCATTCCAACATTAACTTTTTTAACATCAACAAAACAGTGTATTATTTTGAGTCTGTGTCTTCCAAAATGCTCTATAATATATTTATTGCTACAATAAAAGATTTCTTTGCTTTTAAACATCCAGAGGTAATAGCTTTAAATCTAGATAAGTCGGCAATTACAACATGTTTCCACTCCCCAGATTTTCCACTCTAGATTGGAAGTTAAAGGCACACTGTCCTACTTGTAGCTACTTGCTCCCTCTATATAGGAAAAACTTTCCAAATCGGTGCCTGTTGGTCCCCCATGATCCTCTTTTTGTTATGTTAAATGAGAGCTGAGTTAATGAGATAGCCATCTGTCACAGTGACCTCGCTGGCTCGCTGGGTGGTCTAATTCCTTCTGGCTGAAGTAGTAAAGCCTGCCTTTAAGGGAATTTCAGTGCAAACTTTACAAAACATCGTAGTTTGTAATGATAAACTGAATCATTTTGGATTAATACAGTCAAATTTATGTTTCTTTCGTAGAAAAGATATAGAAACCTATTATCATAACTTCTATGAATATACTGAAGTATCCGGGATATGGATTGAGATGAGAAACAAATTAAAAATGCTTCAGATTCTTAACATGCAATGGATTGATGCATTACTTGGTTTCAGAGAAAATATGAAGGATAATTTATTGTTAAATCATGTATTGATTTTGGTCAAATATATGATTTACAGTATAATCGTAAAAATGGAAAGTTTACAACTAGCAAGGAAATATGTTAGGCTGTAGAGAACTATAAAAAAAGTTGAATATGAAAAAGCAAAAATAAAGGACAAATTTCCCAATACATGGAAAACATTACCCCTTAATAATAATAACAATAATAATAATAATCTTTTAGTCCTCTCCAAATTTTATTAAACCGAAACGGAAATTCTTAAGGCAGTGGGGCTGAATATTCATATTCTTTTTAATTCCTGCTCACTCCCTCACTTTCTCATAGATCTTGACATTTATTTATTATCGTTGTTTGCTTGATTTTTTAAATGTTTTTTTTTAATTTCAAGAGTATAGTTACACACCTCTACTGATACAAAACCCTCATATACTAATACTAACATCTAGGAGTTCAAAAAATATGCACCATGTAAACATTATACAAACAATGAATGATTATGAGTTCAATAGTGCGTATATTTTCATGAGTTGAAAGATTAACATTCTATTAAACGAGGCGTCAGCCAAGTTGAATAGAATTAACGTTAATCTATCAACTCATGAAAATATTTGTACTATTGAACGAATGAAAAACATTCATTATTTGTTTTATACAACATCAAAGAAGATCTAATAGAACGTTAATAAATAAATAATCAACAAATTATGCTTTACTCCTTATATTAAAGTAGGAGTCAAGCCTTCTCGATTACATACATTCAGATTTCCTTCGCGTCAGATACATGCAGGGATACGCGTACGGCAGAGAGGTGCGCAGTCTGCATATAACCAACAATGCACGCCCTTGCAATAGAACATCTATTGAAGATCATGTGACCAACAATCCTCCAATCAAAAAACAAGGATCCACGTAGGTGTTGTATAAAACAATTTAGTTTGTTATTGGTCATGAAGCAGCACCTTCACCTTTCACTTTTGTTTATATAAGAACATCTTTATTCAGATCGCTTAATTTATATTGAACTAATTCATTTGCATAGAAGATATGTTTATACTGTACAAAATGTATAATGTTGTATCCGAAAATATTAATATGAAGTATTACCGTCACCTTTTATTTTTGTATATGTTGAAACATCTTTTAAAAATTCTCCCAAATTGTAGAATTGTATCACAATTTGTATATTTGATTGAATATGTACTATATTAGTTTGGATACTTATGAAAAATATTTAAAAACATTTTTGTGTTTATAATGTATGAGACAATGTACTTAGTTTATAAAGTAAGACAAATCATGTACCTCTTTATAATTTTGTGTATGACAATCTGAATAAAGGCAACAAAACTTTAAACAAAAAATGTATATATATATATATATATATATATATATATGATTTCGTTGATTACGCGATCTTCGGCGGCTTGAATCAACTGTAGAGAATATACATGTCATATGTAGAAACGACCAGATCTGGACTAGTATTGATTCACAAAATAAATAAATCATCGTTTCTATTGAAAGAAGTGTCATGGTCACGGCCGCCAGATGCCAGTTGTGGCGGCGCCAACGCGCCGCAACCTTCCAGTCCCTAGACATCTCCACTCAATACATTGTCGGCACTCCTGGCAAATTACTTTAAAGTAATGAACAACAAAATACAAACATCTAAGTTAGGATCTTCACAAGAAAACACGAGGTATATACAACTTTCTATACAAATAATACCATTTTTTAACCCATTAAGTGTCATACATGTACCAGGAACAAGCTTCAAAGTGATAAAACTGGCTACTGAAAACTGTATGTCATTTATTTCATAATTTTTCGCATATTAGATATGAATATCAGTAATAACAAAACTTTAAAGTAACTGCGTTTTTATAATGGTCATTGGTAGGACTCTATGTGTTAAAGACGTGCGATAGATCGATCCGAAAAGCTGACATGCTGTACGTACTCTCCGCTATTTTTCTCAGCATTTTGTCTCGAGAATAATTTTTCTCAAAACAGGTGACGGCGGAAGGCCCCATTTTACATCTCGGTTTGATCTGTATAAATTTGATGGGAAACTTGCAGAATATCATTTTCAACCTGAAGAGCAGCCGACCGTCACTACCCTACTAATAGACTTGAGCTAGAAGTACTCGTTACGAGAAATCATTTATTAAACAGCAGTTCTTCTGTTCATTGCCGTTGCTTTCAGTCAGAAATGGGTGTAAAAATGTTCCTTCTTTTGGCAGCAATATTTGTTGCGTGCGGTGAAGCTAATCTAATTGTCTTAGATAAACCAGCCCCGCCTGTGCCTTGCTATCCTGTTTTCAACCCAAAACCGGACTGCCAAAGAGAACCGGTGAAGGGATGGCGTTTCTGGAGTAGCATGCAGTACAAGCTGTTCCCAGAGAAGCTCTCGAAAAGCCAAGCGGAGGACTTCTGCAAGGACTGGGACGAGGAAGTTTGCAAGGGAGAAGACAGCGCCTCTAATTTCCGAGCTCACCTTGGCTCATACATATCCAGCGGAGAAGTGGAAGAGGCCCTGCTGGCCAGCTGTGAAGATTCATGCATCGCAATCGGAGACCTCTTTTGGCTTGGTGTCAACAAGGTGGTGAGCGGAAAGCTTCTTTACTCCGACAGGAGATCAACAAGAAGGCACACCTTCCCGGGTGGAATCCCCAAGCAACTGGAAGAAGGTGTGGATTGCGTAGCCATGAACAGAGAGGACGGTACGATGCAGATCACTCCTTGTGACCAGAAGCTCCCCTTTGTCTGCAAGATCCAACCCGTATCAAGCCACTAGAGTGCAGATCCAGCCCACCAACAGCCTCTAGAATGCCATCATTTACCTACGATAGTCACTAGATTCCTCTTAAGACTTTTCTCAAACCACTTCTAATTCAACCCGTCAAGTATCTAATCCCCACTTTGACCATAAAGACATTGTTAGTACGCAGGCCGTTACAAATCAACAAAAGCTCTCCTGAAACCACTGAATCTCTGATCGTACCCGTCATCAAGATCTGAAACACTTATCTTATTTATAATGTTCCCGCTTAGAGTACTGATAGAAGGCTAATTTCAGTCCCTTTCCTCTCAAGTCACTTCTGATGCAACACAGCTTAATGCAGTAGAGTAAGCTATTCTCCTGCAACTACAGGTCTCAAGAGGCAGATGTGAAACCTCTTGATTGCTGATCGGGCCCATCAACCACATCTGGAACATCGATCTTACCCATAAAGCGAGTCTCAAGTCGTCGTAGTCCTCTTCGCCCTCTTCAATTCACTGCAGATGCAATTCCTCTGAAGAAAGTAGGATGCTGTTAAAGATAGTCTGACGCCGTTACAACAATGTAGAGACATCCACAAAGCAAATAGATTGCCGAACCAGCCCATCAACAACCTCTAAGGTATTTTATTCTGAAGGTTCCTAATTCCGACAATGAAAAAAAAAAAGTGTAATTTTAGTTAAATCAACTAACGTTTCAAGACGAAAAATATTTGAAAATTTCCCGATATGGAAACAACGCATAATTTTTTGGTTGCAAAATAGATATTGAAAAACGACTTGTCAAAAGTTTAATTTCGTATGCTTGGGAGCATTTTTTGATAATTTTTTAATGATTTTAACATTGATGTGGCAGGAAAAGTAGTTGCTGAAAAATACGCAATTGGAGGATTTAAGGTTGTTTCACTGACTAACTGACTACTGTCCGCTCCCTTTTTTTTTTAACAAAAAGTGGTATACCCCAAGTACAAAGTTACTATAAACAAAAACTGGAAATGTGCCACCTTCCAATTATTGCCTCATCCAAAGTGTTAAAAGATGTGATAACCTCTATTTTATTTTGATTGTAGTATTTTTAAAAATATTTTGTTGGTATTAGTTATTTCTGCCTGTCAAGACTGTTTCGGAATCGTGCTCCACTCCCTTTTAAAGATTCATGGATGCACTTCTAGTTGAATCTTCCGTAATACAAGCAAAACGTAAAGATAACAAGTCAATATAGCTTCAGGAATAATTAACATTATTTTATCTGATTGGTGTATCTACTTTCACGCACACCCTTTTATGATCATGAGAGTTGTATAAAAGCACGATTTCTGGGCAAATTTTGAATTTGCCAATATTTTACCTACCAATTACCAAGTTTTTTGAGGGGGGATTGGGAAATTCGTGTTCTCATTTCCTACATGAACCTCGCTTAAATTCATTTACAACCAAAACAAAATGAGGCGGAGCTTTTTTTTTTAGGGGGTGGGGGGGGGGGGGGTTCTACTGCTAACAGCATCATCAACTTTGGTATACAAGTTGGCTCTATCAAGATGAGAGTATAGCAGAGCTTGAATCAAACCAAATTTCAAGAAATGTTACATATTCCATTGTTACTTTAGTGATCAGTGTAGTCAAGTACTTATACTGTATAAACTGAATTGTATGTTCACTTTCTCTTCCGATATTATAAATGATATTCGTCATGATAATTATAAATATCTAGTCATTTCTGCCGGATCAGTTAAGGAGCGTGACCAGAATACATAACAAGCACGGAAGATTATAGAATAGAGATGAAATAGAGTTTTTTAAAAGTTTATTTTTGCGAGGCAAAGTTCTGACAACTATCACCCCACTCCTTAAAAATAATAATATGAAAAGTGATAATTATACTTGTTTAGGGAGTGGAACCCTTTCCTTCTCTTCCTTAGCACGTGCTAACTGAATTAGCTTTTGAAATGGTATTGCTCATACTCAATGACCGGTCATTAGTAAAATCATTTTATAAAACAAATAAAGCATAATCTAAAACGTATAATACACATCATTTTGTTCGGGCATTAGTAAAATTACCCACACTAGGTACCTACACAAAACAGTTCTTACTTATGCCCTCACTGCTGTGTATTATTTGTATACTGTTGTATACTCTTGTAGCCGGTTGAAAATATAAGTGACATATTTCATGTCATGACGTAGTCCAGAATCTCGCCTATTCAATTATGATCTCCACCACACCAACGTGTTGAATTAGGACGCCCGACTCAGGCTGGGCTAGTGAGCATAATTGTGAGTTCGTTGATAACGTACACCATCTTCGGCAGCTTGAATAAAGTGTGTAGGAATTTTTTTAGAACCGGCCAGATTCTGGACTAGCAATGATGATGTATATTTTGTAAAGATGTAAACCTCTAAGCTGTTGTGTCTCTAGTAACTTAAATAAAGTGGAAATTATCATTCAACTAAATTGTAAATTAATATCTTTTCATTTCGATTTTTTTTGTTTTGAATTCTCAATTATTTGCTATGAATTGAGAGCTTAAAAGGAGGAGAAAAGATCAATATTAAGAGAGAGAGAGAGAGAGAGACAGATAGAGAGAGAGAGGGTGGGGGACGGGAAGGAGAGGATGGGAAAGAGCGAGAGAGGGAAAGAGTTAGAGAACGAGAGCGGAAGAGAGGGAGAGAGAGTGAGAAAAAGATATATATATATATATATATAGAGAGAGAGAGAGAGAGAGAGAGAGGGCCTTAATGTAGTGAGTGCTAGAGGATAAAAGGGGGAGATGAAGGAGGAGAGAAAAGGGAATGAGATTGAATTAGAAGGGGGGGGGGGGTAAAAAAAAAACCAAGCCTGCCCCCCCCCCCCCCCTCCACACCTCCCCAAGAGCTACATATCTGTTTTTGGTATTCCGCCTGTATTACAATAATTAAGTTTAAAGGATTCTATCAATTGTCCTGATCTTTTTTACGAAATTATTGTAATATCGAGATTTGTGATGTTACAGTAACTCATAACTACATTTCCGGTGCTCTTTTCTCATTTTATACTATAAACTGATTCCCCCTTTTTTTTTAAAGTCCATTCATTTTATAATTTTGTCAGGACGATGTACAGCAAATTATATTTACACACACACACACACATATATATATATATAAAAGTGCGAGAATTCTCAACTTGTAAAGTACAGCTACGTCTCACGTTCCTAGACCATTTTCTTCACGCCTATATACACACATATATGTATATATATATATATATATATATATATATATATACATAATATATATACTGTTCTACTGACATGAAATGCATGTTATCCGAAATACGTATTGAAATCAATGCTTTGAATTCACGAACTGCGTTCTTGCAATTTGCCCCAAAGACAAATCAGTCCCTGGACAAAGTATACCAGAATGCAACACGTCTGGCCCCTGTCTCACGAAGCTTGTTATCAATACCAAGTTACAATATCTGTTATAGGCTACTGAAATCGTAGCATTTGATTGGCTGAGGGCAAATAGAAATTTAGCATTTGTCATTGATAATAAGTTTAATGAAACCGGGCCCTGGTCTCGTAATTTTTTATATTTGTGATGTAAGACTGAGATATGAGGCCACATCGACACACCTTTTTCTTTTGTCTTCGATGCACGTCACCAGACAATTAAGTAGGAAGGTTCATCACACGTACTGTCTGGCAGAAACAATCACGGCCATCTGGGCAGACAGTGTGGGCGTGGCTCGCTTAACCCATGGAGAAAACCCCTGGTGGTATCGACGTTCATGTGTATAAGTACTGGGGAATTTGTATGAGTTCATCATTTGAATTTGTCACAACAAAGTAACTTCTTGGTCACACTCAATTCTACAATGGCGACCAAATTGTTGATGTTCGCTGTTCTTGCTTGTGGGTTGGCAGCAATGGCAACGGCCGCGACTAGATCCTGCAAACCAACGTACGACCCTAAGTTAGACTGCAGCAAAGACGAAGCACCGGGATGGCGCGCCGCTTTGACTATGATGTACAAGTACTATCCCCAGCCACTGAGTTTTACAAACGCCAATGCAGCTTGCAAGCCGATTGCTAGAGAGATGTGCTCCAGCTCTCGCTATCAATCCTATCTCGTGTCCTATCTGTCAACTAATGAATGGGAGGATGCAATCATACCAGCCTACGAAGACGCCTGCATCCAGAATGGAGAACTCTTCTGGACAGGGGCTTACAAAATAAAGAGTAGGAAGCTCTACTACAAGGACAGTATTAATTCCAAGAGTAGCAAACATGCCTTCCCCGGTAGCTGCCCAAGCAGCCTGGGGAGCGGCCAATGTGTCGCCGTGAAGATGAACGGACGTAGAGCCACAATGGTCGCGGTAAGCTGCAACAGGAAATTGCCCTACATGTGCAAGATCATGCCTACCCGCCATTAGACTTCCTGGAAGAGAGGGAGAGAGAGGGGTCTTCGCCACTGCATCAACCTCGCATTCATTTCAGAGAACTTTGTCGGTCATCCATTCTATAAACTAAACTGCTACTCCCGGGTTTTCCAAGCTGACTCTCATCACGTCATTACACACGGAAAATGCCGTCTTTCTCTTGCTGTGTAAATATCCAGGAAATATGTACGAAAGCACTACAACACTGTCCATCACAACTACAGCCAAAGGATTGGTCCACAGGACTTCTCTCGAGTGCTCTTAAGAACTTTACTAAACTCTCTTTTAATTTTTGTTCTCTCTTTTAGAGAATATGATAAAAGACTGGACAAAGAAAGCTTTCAAAATATGCTCACTTCTACTTGATAGTGCATTGAACGGTCCTCCTAATTTAAACTCTAACGATGACGCTGCAACAACGGTGAAAAACACATCTTCAGCCAACAATTCAAACGCCAATCTTTTTCAAACTCTTATATTGACTATTTACCTGAACGATCCACTTGTAGTCTTCAATGGATATGGACAATGACGATCATGCTTTTTTTCTCTCATTTGAACTCTAACGCATAACGATGGCGATGCAACGACGGTGAAAAACGCATCTTCAACCGACCGGTACAACAGTGAAAAAATCACACGCCAACCTCTTTTTCAAATATTGACTATTAATCTGAACGATAGACTTTTATTCTTCACTGGACAATGACGATGATGCTTTTATTCTCTTTGAATGTCGAGTCGATAAAGATGCATTTATTAATGATTAAATTTCCTTTAAATCACACATAATCAGACATGTTGCAATCGTTTTATTTGGAAGTGGTGTGGGGGTAAGTGTGTGTGTGTGTGTGTAATTGGGTTTTTACAGACGTGTATCAATCAGATATGATTATTTACGTCTGGGGACTGACCTTTAAAGTCACCGCCCGAAAGGCGGGGTGAGATCAACGGCCTTCATTTTTTTCTATTTTGTGTTTGTTGGTTGCTTGTTTGTATTCATATTCCATGCAAAATTAAACAAGCATAAAACATTGTTCAAGACGTTAACATTTCTTTAAGTAATACGGAGGTAAATAATTCTGAATCATGGAAATAAATGACGCGAAAGAAGGTTCTGTAAATCATTCAATACGGAAAAGAAAAATGAACCTCTTCCAAAGGTAGGCTTGAAAAAATACACATACACTGGACTGATACAAAATACATCATGTTACAGCTCAAAGTGACAAAGCGACAAAACGTGAGTTGATAATGGAGCAGACAGTGAGAAAGGATTTTAGATGAATACAAGATTCTGATAAAGAGGATGAAATATACGATGACAAAGAGATGGAGTTGAGATGTGAAAGTGTTGTGGGACGAAATCAACGGGAGAGGGTAGGATGAGAATTAAGAGAAAGATTGAGAAAGAGAGAGAGAGAGAGAGAGAGATAGAGAGAGAGAGAGTGAGAAAGAAGGATAGAGAGGCGGAGGAGGTAGAGAGAAGAGAGAGAGAGAGAGAGAGAGAGAGGAGGGAGAAAGAGAGAAATTATACATATATACAAACATACACTGTCGCTCATGAAGTTGAAATATTTGTGTTTTACCCCAATTTATGGAATTATTTAAAAAATAATCTAAATGTAATAGATCTAGATAAAAGTATACATTCTCAGAATTTATTGAATAATAATTTGACAAATTGTGTTTTGCGTGACTGCTAAAGCATGAGTATGCTACTATGCTCATCAACTAGGGGACCTATGCCCTTAAGTCATAAATGACCGTAATGAGGATTAATGCCCCACAAAAGGGCACTAATATAGCACATCGACACGGTTTTGATCCTGGGGCCTCACAGTTACGAGGCCATTGCTTTGTCACTGAACCATGACTGTACGCAGTGGGGGCTAGGGTAGGGGGCAGTTTCCATAAATACAACAAAAAAAAACAGAAAATGCAATAAATTTTCAATAATTTATTGCACTTTACCTCGGTCCCCAACATAAAACAATCCTCTGTGTGCCATGCCTTGAATAATAATGCATGGCCGCCAAGAGGATTTTTTAAAAATTAATATTATCTAAAAGCATATTTCTCTGTCATAACATTTCTTTATTAGTTGTTCCAAAAGATGATTATGAATGCAATGATTATCATTATTATTATTTATTTATATTATACTTATTTTTCATTTTATTTATCAGTCATCTTTATTCTCTATATCTGATTAATCTCAAACTTTCACTAATCTCTCTCAATTTAGTTTTATACAGTACCCTTCAAAAATTGTAACACGACATCGAAAAAGAATACAGGGATATTATCCATGACTCCTAAAGGTTGGTGGAGTGGGGCCGGGGGGGGGGGGTCTTTAAGAAAATGAAAATGAGATAAATAATTTACCACATCTTTGATTGCTTCAAGCAAAATCGCATGAGCGACAAGAAAGATACAATCTCATAAAGTTGTAATCGATAAAACGCTGATTAGCAACACTGTGACGTAGATTTTGAACATCTCCCCAACTGTTATGTAGTGAATTCCATAAATGTCACTTTTGTTGGTTGTTGATGGGGAAAAAACAACCGTTTCCATTGAGGATATCTGTATAGAAGTAACTATCAAACAAACAAACGAATCATTTGTTACATAATAAATATAAAATCCTGAGGTTTTTCTTTCGCATAATTTAAATTCATGAAATTACACGGATATTTAAAAAAAATGTCACGCAGTCGCCAATTTGCATTTTAGCGATCATTAATCAGACTATATGAAATGCCCACAATTTTTCCACGCGTCACACCAATTGCGTCATGAGACTATAGGAATTTCCATCCTATTATCACTATCATTAGTTTGGGTGTCAAAAGGGAATATTTAGGGAAAAAAGGTTCTTTATTCTATCCGTCAAGTTTTTATCCGTCAAGTTTTTATAGCAGATGTCGTCGATGGTTAAACTGATACTGGAGAGAGAGAGAGAGAGAGAGAGTGTGTGAGGAAGAGAGAGAGAGAGAGAGAGAGAGAGAGAGAGGGAGGGAGAGTCTCGTTTCACATGCACCTACCTACCCACACGAATCCGCCCACGCAGACAAGAAATAAATGGAGTACGTCTTCATGTCTTCGTTATTTGTTCATGGAATACTAAATCTATGTGATAAAATGTATTAATTAATTCGAATTTTCTTATCCTATTTCATGAGCTCTCTCCACTCCTACAATTCTCTCTTTCTCTTTTCTTTTCACCATCTGAATTAATTTCTCTACCATGCCTACTCATTCTAATCATTTTCTTCTGTAATACTGACTCACCCTCCCCACCCTCTCTCTCCCTCTCCTTCTCTTTCTCTCTATGTATTCTTTCCCTATAATATTTTACTCTATCTCATCTATCTTTTTTTCTCTTAACTGTCGGCATATGGTTATGTGTGTGGGTGTGTGTGTGTGTGTGTATGCTAGGGTGTATGTATGTCTTTGTATAGACGTGTACCTGTATCTGTCTATTTATAGTAGCTGTTATTAGGTGATCGCAATTTCCTGATTTATATTTAATTTTGCTGTTTTATAATTCTCTCAAATGTTTAGATATTTCTCTTACAAATTTGTAAATTTTATATTGTATACCGGGGCCCTGCCTACAAGCAACCTGCTTATTAAGGGTATCCCTCCATGTTAATGTTTATTTATTTATAAATAATTATCATAGTAAAGCCCTTGATAGCTAGACCCATTTCACGATTGATAATAAACTATTTCTTAATATAAAAATCTATATAGTGCAAAGATATGTATGCCTCTCCTTGCCCAATATTTTGTCCTTATACGGTACATGGGCAAATCACTAGAGAGTTAAGAAAAGAGAAACCTTTCTGATTTATATATAATTATTGAAATAATGTTTTTTTATTAAAAAAAATATGTTTTTGACTGAGGACTTCGAAATTATTTAATCCCTTTTACATTGAAACTGTTATCAAAATGTAAATAATTTTATTGCTTTTCATATGATACCAACCTCATGGTGGTGCACGGTTTCTTCGAAATATAATACTATTCTCCTTCGAATGGGCCGCTTTTTTGGACGCCCCTTTCGATTTAGAGGCTACTGCTACAAATTTAAAAAAAAATTAACACCTCTGAAATATTGTGTATTATAATAAAATATTTCGAATAAACAAGATGGGCTTAGTTTGTGTAACAACGGCAGGCAACTCAAAAATTAAGCAGGATATTTGACTTTGGTCCTCCGCTTATTAAGAGAAACATTATCTGTGTTATGAAAACCGGGCCCTGGTCTCGTAATTCTTTTATATTTGTGATGTAAGACTGAGATATGAGGCCACATCGACACACCTTTTTCTTTTGTCTACGATGCTCGTCACCAGACAAAGTAGGTAGTTTCATCATACGTACTGTCTGGCAGAAACAATCACGTCCATTTGGGCAGACAGTGTGGGCGTGGCTTGCTTAACCCATGGAGAACACCCTGGCGGTATCGACGTTCATGTGTATAAATACTGGGAAATTTGTATGAGTTCATCATTTGAATTGGTCGGTCACACTCAATTCTACAATGGCGACCAATTTGTTGATGTTCGCTGCTGTTGCTTGTGGGTTGGCAGCAATGGCAACGGCACGATCCGACTCCTGCAAACCAACGTACGACCCTAAGTTAGACTGCAGCAACGACGAAGCACCGGGATGGCGCAACGCTTTGAGTATGATGTACAAGTACTTTCCCGAGCCACTGAGTTTTGAGGACGCCACTCAAGCTTGCAGGCCGCTTGATGAAGAAATATGCTCCGGCAGAGGCTTTCAATGCTATCTTGTGTCCTATTTGTCAACTAATGAATGGGAGGATGCAATCATACCAGCCTACGAAGACGCCTGCTTCAAGAATGGAGATCTCTTCTGGACAGGGGCTTACAAGATAAAAGGAAGGAAGCTCTACTACAAAGACGGCATTCTTAAGTCCAAGAGTAGCAAACATGCCTTCCCCAGTAGCTGCCCAAGCAGCCTGGGGAGCGGCCAATGTGTCGCCGTGAAGATGAACGGACGTACAGCCACAATGGTATCGGTAAGCTGCAACAGGAAATTGCCCTACATGTGCAAGATCATGCCTACCAATCATTAGACGTCCTGGAAGAGAGAGAGAGAGAGAGAGGGGGGGGGGGGGGGTTCTACGCCACTGCATCAACCTCGCATTAATTTCAAAGAACGTTGTCGATCATCCATTCTAAAAACTAAACTGCCACTCCCGGGTTTTCCAAGCTGACTCTCATCACGTCATTACACACGGAAAATGCCGTCTTTCTCTTGCTGTGTAAATATCCAGGAAATATAATACGAAAGCACTACAACACTGTCCATCACAACTACAGCCAAAGGATTGGCCAACAGGACTTCTCTCGAGTGCTCCTAAGAACTTTACTAAACCGTAGACGTAATAGAACGTCTATGACTAAACTCTCCTTTAATTTTTGTTATCTCTTTCAGAGAATATGATAAAAGACTGGACAAAGAAAGCTTTCAAAATATGCTCCCTTCTACTTGATTGTGCATTGAACGGTCCTCCTCCTAATTTAAACTCTAACGACGACGCTGCAACAACGGTGAAAAACGTATCTTCAGCCAACAATTCAAACGCAAATCTTTTTCAAACTCTTATATTGACTATTTACCTGATCGATCCACTTATAGTCTTCAATGGATATGGATAATGACGACCATGCTTTTTTCTCATTTGAACTCTAACGCTTAACGTTGGCGATGCAACGACGGTGAAAAACGCATCTCCAACCGACCGGTACAACGGTAAAAAATTCACACGCCAACCTCTTTTTCAAATATTGACTATTAATCTGAACGATAGACTTTTAGTCTTCACTGGACAATGACGATGATGCTTTTATTCTCTTTGAATGTCGAGCCGATAAAGATGCATTTATTAATGATTAAATTTCCTTTAAATCACACATAATCAGACATGTTGCAATCGTTTTATTTGGAAGTGGTGTGGGGGTAAGTGTGTGTGTGTGTGTGTGTGTAATTGGGTTTTTACAGACGTGTATCAATCAGATATGATTATTTACGTCTGGGAACTGACCTTTAACGTCACCATTCGAAAGACGGAATGAGATCAACGGCCTTCATTATTTCTATTTTGTGTTCGTCGGTTGCTTGTTTTTATTCATAACATTTCTTTAAGTAATACGGAGGTAAATAATCCTGAATCATGGAAATAAATGACGTTAAAGAAGGTTTTGTAAATCATTCGATTATGGAAAAAAATGAACCTCTTCCAAAGGTAGGCTTGACGCGTATAGAAGGAAAAAATACACATTCAATACACTGGACTGCTACAAAATGCATCATGTTACAGCCCAAAGTGACAAAGCGACAAAACGTGAGTTGATAATGGAGCAGACAGTGAGAGAGGATTTTAGATGAATACAAGAGTCTGATTAAGAGGATGAAATATACGATGAAAAGGAGATGGAGTTGAGATATGGAAGTGTTGTGGGACGAAATCAACGGGAGAGGGGAGGATGAGGATAAGAGAAAGATTGAGAAAGAGAGAGAGAGAGAGAGAGAGAGATAGAGAGAGAGAGAAAGAAAGGGAGAAGGATAGAGAGGCGGAGGAAATAGAGAGAAGAGAGAGAGAGAGAGAGAGAGAGAAAGAGAGATAGGAAGGAGAAAGAGAGAAATTATGCATACATACAAACATACATACATACATACGTATATCTTGATAATACTAAATATGAACTAAATCTCCAACGAGATGCAAAGTGAAAATAGTTTTAAACACGTATATTAATTCACAATGCTAGATGAAATACACGAGAGGTTTGGATTTAACTTTACTAGCTCTTTTGAATTAAATCTAATCAGGTGAAGTGATTGGAGAAATAAAATTCGAAAGCCCTTGTGAAGTTCAATCCATGCCCCTCGTGTAGTTTCATCTTGAGTTGCGAAATGATATGTATTTTCTACTATGTATATATATATATATATATATATATATATATTATTATTATTATTATTATTATTATTATTTATTCGACCATTCATATATAAAAAGCACAAATACAATACAGCATAGCAAGAGACAAGTACATAATAAGGATTAACAAACAAAGAGATAAGGGAGCAGCAAGTGGGTCAGGGTGCACAAAAGTGAAGTTCATCACTGTTGCTCGGAGGCATGTGCCTCCACACATGCTACTCCCAGTACATAATTAAAAATTCTTTACATAAAATATTGCACATGATAAAAGGGGGAAGATAACAAAAAAGATGGAATAAAAATTGAATATAAAAAAAAGTTAATTTAAAAATGTTTTTAAAAAAATATTAAAAAATGCTACAATTTACAATTTACAAACAATCTATACCTCCTCAATTCTGAACATTCAGCACAAATATAATCCTAAAAAACTATTATTACATAAGTTGCATGAAATGAACATAGCATTCAAGAATATTATGTTATGAAATTGAGTGTAACTGGCAAGGTACATGTAGGCATCATCCTGATCAAGAGCAGGCATGCAAAGGATTTGAAAAAATACAGTATGAATTTAAAGCAAAGTACTGGTAGGCTTCCAACATAAACATTATGAACAGAATGGTATAGATGACATTGCAACAACAGCATGTGTATATATTATTATTGAAAATGAATCTGGAAAGACTGGAACATAAATAGAGTTCATCATAATATAACCTACAGTAAAAAAAAAGAATCAACCCTACTTGGATATATTGGATAAGTTAAGATAAATTACAAGATAAAAACCTACAAACAGAATATAGCTTAAAAGCCATATATACATGTATGTACTCAACATGCCTGTATGTTATGATATATGCCTGACAGGCAATGGCATTCAGGAGAGAATTACAAGATAAGGAGCAAAGTGAAAAGACAGAAGGAGTGGGAAAGGGAGAAAGAGAGAAGAAAGCTCTAGAGAACAGAGGAAATGGGTAACGCGGGAAGGCTCTGATAAGACACAATTCTTGTAACATGACCTAGAGAATAGAATCATACGTGTAATTAAATTAATGAAGTACACCAGACAAAAGAAAACAAGAGATCAAATAACTTAATCAGGAAACAAGATTGCACTCTTCAGGGACCTTAGGAAGGTAAAAGGAGAGAGAACTGCGATGTCCTTGATGTCTTTGGACAATGTGTCCCATAGTCGAGGTAGTCTTCTGGAGGGGGAAAAATAAAGGGCTTGGGTTCTAGAGGAAAGATGTCGAAAAGAAAGAACCTCCAGGCGACGTGGATTAATAAGTGTGTTCTCCTGAAAAGATTCACAGTCACATAAGCCTGAAAGGCACTTATAAGCAAATGAGTAGTCCCTACGAAAAGAGAGTGAAGACCAGTCAAGTGCCAGAAGTCGTTCATCGTACGGCATCTCACCACGCCTCTGTTTCAGCGCTAAGCGAGTCGCCGTCCGCTGAATTTTCTCGATTTGTTTAATTTGGGTCTGGGTCATTGGGTGCCAGGCCGGAATACCATATTCAAGGATTGGCAAGATGAGAGCTTTATACAATGAGAATATGGCACTAGTAGAAGCACCACGTGCAACTACTCGGATAAAACCAAGTAGACGGTTGGCCCTAGAAACAATAAAATCAATGTGGGAGTTCCAAGACAAGTCTGAGCTAATTGTAATGCCTAAGTATTGAAAAGAAGGTACAGAAGATATGCATGTGCTTCCTAAAAGATAATGGGGAGTTTGAATCCTCTTCTTCCTGGTTATATGCATGACTTTGGTCTTATTTGGGTTAAAAGACATACCATTGCTGGTAGTCCACTGTATGTCCAAGTCTTTTTGAAGTAGGCTTTGGTCAGCATCAGAAGAGATTACACGGAATAACAAGAGATCATCTGCAAAGAGAACAACTTCAGAAAAAAGAGAAATGGAAATATCATTAATGAAAATGTTAAAGAGTTTGGGCCCCAGCACACTCCCTTGTGGAATTCCAGAAGGAACATGAAGCCAAGGAGAAGAGGAACCCTGAAAGAGAACAGATTGATAACGGTTAGAAAAGAAAGAGCGAAGCCACCAAATACATGGTGATTAGAGGTTTTAGTTCAAAGTTATCTTTAAAACTCGATGCTAACACAACAAACACGTCTTACACTAATGCACGTAGATGCATACAATTAATACACAGGTGGGCAAAAATGTCGTTTTTGTGGAAATCAAATCAATAAATTTGGATTGCTATAACTTTTTATTGAAACGAGATATAAACCTATCCCTCGCACAGAATATTGTCGTTGTACATATACCTCGAAAGTTATGAATAAATGAAATTCTTCGATTTTGATATATGGCAAAAATGTTTTTTGATAAAATTCAATTTTTCGAAAAAAAATCACAAAAATCACATTTTGTACTTAAATTTGCGATGTTAATTAATCCCCTATTCTTTGACATTGGTACCAAAATGTAGATAATTTAACTCCCTTTCATATGACACCAAACTCATGGTGGTTCATGGTTTTCTTAAAATATTAATCACATAATACTATTTTGTCGTCAAAAAGGGCCACTTTTTTGGTGAGGGCGTCCCCCTGGCCACACCCACCACTTTGAACATGCCAGACGGTCAATTTGTTATGTGGAGCTATGCGATCTTTACATCTGTGCACATGAAAATTGGTTTCCTTCTCAGCTAGGTATAAAGAAGGGGTAAGGAAATTTGAACCCCATCATTTTTTCCAATTGGGAGCCTTTTGAAGCCAAAACAGCAAGAAAATCAACTTTGGCCCAAAAATCCTACGGGATTACATACCATACCGCACTTATGTAATGTCCACAATTTTGCCACGCGCCACACCAGTTGCGTCATGAGACTATAGGAATTTCAATCCTATTATCACTATCTATTAGTTTGGGCATGAACCGAATACATGGTTTGGGTGTCGAAGGCGAATATTTAGGGAAAAAAGGTTCTTTATTCTATCCGTCAAATTTGTATAGCAGATATCGTCGAGGGTTAAACAGATACTGAAGAGAGAGAGAGAGAGAGAGAGAGAGAGAAAGAGAGAGGGAGAGAGGGAGAGATAGTCTGGCTTTACATGCACACCTACCTACCCACGCAGGCAAGAAATAAATGGAGTACGTATTCATGTCTTCGTTATTTGTTCATGGAATACAAGATCTATATGATAAAATGTATTAATTAATTCGAATTTTCTTCTCCTATTTCATAAGCTCTCTCCACTCCTACAATTCTCTCTTTCTCTTTTCTTTTCACCATCTGAATTAATTTCTCTACCATGCCTACTCATTCTAATCATTTTCTTCTGTAATACTGACTCACCCTCCCCACCCTCTCTCTCCCTCTCCATGTATTCTTTCCCTATGATGTTTTACTCATCTATATCATTTTCTCTTAACTGTCGGCATATGGTTATGTGTGTGTGTGTGTGTGTGTGTGTGATTGTGTGTGTGCGTGTGGGTGTGTGTGTATGTATGCTAGGTTATATGTATATCTGTGTGTAGACGTGTACCTGTATCTGTCTATTTATAGTAGCTGTTATTAGGTGATCGCAATTTCCTAATTTATATTTAATTTTGCTGTTTTATAATCCTCTCAAATGTTTAGATATTTCTCTTACAAATTTGTAAATTTTATATTGTATACCGGGGCCCTGCATACAAGCAACCTGCTTATTAAGGGTATCCCTCCATGTTAATGTTTATTTATTTGTAAATAATTATCATAGTGAAGCCCTTGATAGCTAGACCCATTTCACCATTGATAATAAACTATTTCTTAATATAAAAATCTATATAGTGAAAAGATATGTATGCCTCTCCTTGCCCAATATTTTGTCCTTATACGGTACATGGGCAAATCACTAGAAAGTTAAGAAAAGAGAAACCTTTCTGATTTATATATAATTATTGAAATAATGTTTTTTTATTAAAAAAAATATATGTTTTTGACTTAGGACTTCGAAATTATTTAATCCCTATTACATTGAAACTGTTATCAAAATGTAAATAATTTTATTGCTTTTCATATGATACCAACCTCATGGTGGTGCACGGTTTTTTCGAAATATAATACTATTCTCCTTCGAATGGGCCGCTTTTTTGGACGCCCCTTTCGATTTAGAGGCTACTGCTACAAATTTAAAAAAAAATTAACACCTCTGAAATATTGTGTATTATAATAAAATATTTCGAATAAACAAGATGGGCTTAGTTTGTGTAAAGCGGCAGGCAACTCAAAAATTAAGCAGGATATTTGACTTTGGCCCTCCGCTTATTAAGAGAAAGATTATCTGTGTTATGAAAACCGGGCCCTGGTCTCGTAATTCTTTTATATTTGTGATGTAAGACTGAGATATGAGGCCACATCGACACACCTTTTTCTTTTGTCTACGATGCTCGTCGCCAGACAAAGTAGGTAGGTTCATCACACGTACTGTCTGGCAGAAACAATCACGTCCATTTGGGCAGACAGTGTGGGCGTGGCTTGCTTAACCCATGGAGAGCACCCTGGCGGTATCGACGTTCATGTGTATAAATACTAGGACATTTTTATGAGTTCATCATTTGAATTTGTCACATCAAGGTAACTTCTTGGTCACACTCAATTCTACAATGGCGACCAAATTGTTGATGTTCGCTGCTCTTGCTTGTGGGTTGGCAGCACTGGCAACGGCACGATCCGACTACTGCAAACCAACGTACAACCCTAAGTTAGACTGCAGCAAAGACGAAGCACCGGGATGGCGCGCCGCTTTGACTATGATGTACAAGTACTATCCCCAGAAACTGAGTTTTACGGACGCCAATGCAGCTTGCAAGCCGATTGCTAGAGAGATGTGCTCCAGCTCTCGCTATCAATCCTATCTCGTGTCCTATCTGACAGAAAACGAATGGGAGGATGCAATCATACCAGCCTACGAAGACGCCTGCTACAAGAATGGAAATCTCTTCTGGACAGGGGCTTACAAGATAAAGAGTAGCAAGCTCTACTACAAGGATAGTATTAATTCCAAGAGTCGCAAACATGCCTTCCCTGGTAGCTGCCTTAGCAGCCTGGAGAACGGCCACTGTATCGCCGTGAAGATGAACGGACGTAGAGCCACAATGGTATCGGTAAGCTGCAACAAGAAATTGCCCTACATGTGCAAGATCATGCCTACCCGCCATTAGACTTCCTGGAAGAGAGGGAGAGAGAGAGGGGTCTTCGCCACTGCATCAACCTCGCATTCATTTCAGAGAACGTTGTCGATCATCCATTCTATAAACTAAACTGCCACTCCCGGGTTTTCCAAGCTGACTCTCATCACGTCATTACACACGGAAAATGCCGTCTTTCTCTTGCTGTGTAAAGATCCAGGAAATATATACGAAAGCACTACAACACTGTCCATCACAACTACAGCCAAAGGATTGGTCCACAGGACTTCTCTCGAGTGCTTCTAAGAACTTTTCTAAACTCTCCTTGATAAAAGACTGGACAAAGAAAGCTTTCAAAATATGCTCACTTCTACTTGATAGTGCATTGAACGGTCCTCCTCCTAATTTAAACTCTAACGACGACACTGCAACAACGGTGAAAAACGCATCTTCAGCCAACAATTCAAACGCAAATCTTTTTCAAACTCTTATATTGACTATTTACCTGATCGATCCGCTTATAGTCTTCAATGGATATGGATAATGACGACCATGCTTTTTTCTCATTTGAACTCTAACGCATAACGATGGCGATGCAACGACGGTGAAAAACGCATCTCCAACCGACCGGTACAACGGTAAAAATTTCACACGCCAACCTCTTTTTCAAATATTGACTATTAATCTGAACGATAGACTTTTAGTCTTCACTGGACAATGACGATGATGCTTTTATTCTCTTTGAATGTCGAGTCGATAAAGATGCATTTATTAATGATTAAATTTCCTTTAAATCACACATAATCAGACATGTTGCAATCATTTTATTTGGAAGTGGTGTGGGGTTAAGTGTGTGTGTGTGTGTGTGTGTGTAATTGGGTTTTTACAGACGTGTATCAATCAGATATGATTATTTACGTCTGGGAACTGACCTTTAACGTCACCATACGAAAGACGGAATGAGATCAACGGCCTTCATTATTTCTATTTTGTGTTCGTCGGTTGCTTGTTTTCATTCATAACATTTTTTAAGTAATACGGAGGTAAATAATCCTGAATCATGGAAATAAATAACGTGAAAGAAGATTTTGTAAATCATTCAATTATGGAAAAAAATGAACCTCTTCCAAAGGTAGGCTTGACGCGTATAGAAGGAAAAAAATACACATTCAATACACTGGACTGATACAAAATACATCATGTTAAAGCTCAAAGTGACAAAGCGACAAAACGTGAGTTGATAATGGAGCAGATAGTGAGAGAGGATTTTAGATGAATACAAGAGTCTGATTAAGAGGATGAAATATACGATGAAAAGGAGATGGAGTTGAGATATGGAAGTGTTGTGGGACGAAATCAGCGGGAGAGGGGAGGATGAGGATAAGAGAAAGATTGAGAAAGAGAGGGAGAGAGAGAGAGAGAGAGAGAAAGGAAGGAGAAAGAGAGAAATTATGCATACATACAAACATACATACATACATACGTATATCTTGATAATATCAAATATGAACCAAATCTCCAACGAGATGCAAAGTGAAAATAGTTTTAAACACGTATATTAATTCACAATGCTAAATGAAATACACGAGAGGTTTGGATTTAACTTTACTAGCTCTTTTGAATTAAATCTAATCAGGTGAAGTGATTGGAGAAATATAATTCGAAAGCCCTTGTGAAGTTCAATCCATGCCCCTCGTGTAGTTTCATCTTGAGTTGCGAAATGATATGTATTTTCTACTATGTATATATATATATATATTATTATTATTATTATTATTATTATTATTATTATTATTATTTATTCGACCATTCATATATAAAAAGCACAAATACAATACAGCATAGCAAGAGACAAGTACATAATAAGGATTAACAAACAAAGAGATAAGGGAGCAGCAAGTGGGTCAGGGTGCACAAAAGTGAAGTTCATCACTGTTGCTCGGAGGCATGTGCCTCCACACATGCTACTCCCAGTACATAATTAAAAATTCTTTACATAAAATATTGCACATGATAAAAAGGGGGAAGATAACAAAATAAGATGGAATAAAAATTGAATATAAAAAAAGTTAATTTAAAAATGTTTTTAAAAAAATATTAAAAAATGCTACAATTTACAATTTACAAACAATCTATACCTCCTCAATTCTGAACATTCAGCACAAATATAATCCTAAAAACCATTATTACATAAGTTGCATGAAATGAACATAGCATTCAAGAATATTATGTTATGAAATTGAGTGTAACTGGCCAGGTACATGTAGGCATCATCCAGATCAAGAGCAGGCATGCAAAGGAAAAAGTGAAAAAATACAGTATAAAAGCAAAGTACTGGTAGGTTTCCAGCATAAACATTATGAACAGAATGGTATAGATGATTTTGCAACAACAGCATGTGTATATATTATTTTTGAAAATGAATCTGGAAAGACTGGAACATAAATAGAGTTCATCATAATATAACCTACAGTAAAAAAAGAATCACCCCTACTTGGATATACTGGATAAGTTAAGATAAATTACAAGATAAAAACCTAAAAACAGAAAATAGTTTAAAAGCCACATATACATGTATGTACTCAACATGACTGTATGTTATGATATATGCCTGACAGGCAATGGTATTCAGGAGAGAATTACAAGATAAGGAGCAAAGTGAAAGGACAGAAGGAGTGGGAAAGGGAGAAAGAGAGAAGAAAGCTCTAGAGAACAGAGGAAATGGGTAACGCGGGAAGGCTCTGATAAGACACAATTCTTGTAACATAACCTAGAGAATAGAATCATATAGTGTAATTAAGTTAATGAAGTACAGCAGACAAGAGAAAACAAGAGATCAAATAACCTAATCAGGAAACAAGATTGCACTCTTCAGGGACCTTAGGAAGGTAGAAGGAGAGAGAACTGCGATGCCCTTGATGTCTTTGGACAATGTGTCCCATGGTCGAGGTAGTCTTCTGGAGGGGGAAAAGTAAAGGGCTTGGGTTCTAGAGGAAAGATGTCGAAAAGAAAGAACCTCCAGGCGACGTGGATTAATAAGTATGTTCTCCTAAAGAGATTCACAGTCACATAAGCCTGAAAGGCACTTATAAGCAAATGAACATAACAAGTAGTCCCTACGAAAAGAGAGTGAAGACCAGTCAAGTGCCAGAAGTCGTTCATCGTACGGCATCTCACCACGCCTCTGTTTCAGCGCTAAGCGAGTCGCCGTCCGCTGAATTTTCTCGATTTGTTTAATTTAGGTTTGGGTAGTGGGTGCCAGGCAGGAATACCATATTCAAGGATTGGCAAGATGGGAGCTTTATACAATGAAAATTTGGCATTATAGTTGAAGCACCACGTGCAACTACTGGGAGAAAACCAAGTAGACGGTTGGCCCTAGAAACAATAAAACCAATATGGGAGTTCCAAGACAAGTCTGGGCTAATTGTAATGCCTAAGTATTGAAAAGAAGGTACAGAAGATATGCATGTGCTTCCTAAAAGATACTAGGGAGTTTAATTCCTCTTCTTCCTGGTTATATGCATGACTTTGGTCTTATTTGGGTTAAAAGACATACCATTGCTGGTAGTCCACTGTATCAACATGTCCAAGTCTTTTTGAAGTAGGCTTTGGTCAGCATCAGAAGAGATTACACGGAATAACAAGAGATCATCTGCAAAGAGAACAACTTCAGAAAAAAGAAGAAATAGAAATATCATTAATGAAAAGGTTAAAGAGTTTGGGCCCCAGCACATTCCCTTGTGGAATTCCAGAAGGAACATGAAGCCAAGGAGAAGAGGAACCCTGAAAGAGAACAGATTGATAACGGTTAGAAAGGAAAGAGCGAAGCCACCAAATACATGGTGATTAGAGGTTTTAGTTCAAAGTTATCTTTAAAACTCGATGTTAACACACCAAACAGGTCTTACACTAATGCACGTAGATGCATACAATTAATACACATGTGGGCAAAAATGTCGTTTTTGTAGAAATCAAATCAATAAATTTGGATTGCTATAACTTTTTATTGAAACGAGATATAAACCTATCCCTCGCACAGGATATTGTCGTTGTACATAAGCAAATTCCTCGAAAGTTATGAAAAAAAGAAATTTTCCGATTTTGATATATGGCAATAATGTTTTTTGATAAAATTCAATTTTTTTAAAAAAATCACAAAAATCATGTTTTGTACTTAAATTTGCGATGTTAATTAATCCCAAAGTCTTTGACATTGGTATCAAAATGTAGATAATCTAACTCTCTTTCATATGACACCAAACTCATGGTGGTTCACGGTTTCCTTAAAATATTTTTTACATAATACTATTTTTTCGTCAAAAGGGCCACTTTTTTGGTGGGGACGTCCCCCTGGCCACACCCACCACTTTGAACATGCCAGACGGTCAATTTGTTATGTGGAGCTATGCGATCTCTACATCTGTGCACATGACAATTGGTTTCCTTCCCAGCTAGGTATGAAGGAGGGGTCTGAAAATTTGAACCCCATCATTTTTTCCAATTGGGAGCCTTTTGAAGCCAAAACAGCAAGAAAATCAACTTTGGCACAAAAATCCTACGGGATTACATACCATACCGCACTATTATGTAATGTCCACAATTTTGCCACGCGCCACACCTGTTGCGTCATGAGACTATAGGAATTTCAATCCTATTATCATTATCTATTAGTTTGGGTGTCGAAGGCGAATATTTAGGGACAAAAGGTTCTTTATTCTATCCGTCAAATTTGTATAGCAGATGTCGTCGAGGGTTAAACAGATACTGGAGAGAGAGAGAGAGAGAGAGAGAGAGAGGGAGAGAGGGGGAGAGAGGGAGAGAGTGTGAGGAAGAGTCTCGTTTCACATGCACACCTACCTACCCACACGAATCCGCCCACGCAGACAAGAAATAAATGGAGTACGTCTTCATGTCTTCGTTATTTGTTCATGGAATACTAGATCTATGTGATAAAATGTATTAATTAATTCGAATTTTCTTCTCCTATTTCATGAGCTCTCTCCACTCCTACAATTCTCTCTTTCTCTTTTCTTTTCACCATCTGAATTAATTTCTCTACCATGCCTACTCATTCTAATCATTTTCTTCTGTAATACTGACTTACCCTCCCCACCCCCTCTCTCCCTCTCCTTTTCTTTCTCTCTATGTATTCTTCCCCTATAATATTTTACAATTCAATAAGACCTCACTGCGCTAAACCAGGATCTGTATCGCAAAGTGTATACGAGTAAGAAAGTGACCAACTCTTGGACAGCAGATGGTAGAATTTTTGTACAGGTGAAAGCGTCTGGAGGCAAGTTGAACACATCAATTGTGTCTTCTGAAGCAGATCTTGTACGTCTGAACATATTGTGATGACTCTGAGTGCTTTCCTTTTGCCATTTTCTCACTTCGAATCGACATCATTCCGCAGACGCGGATCCAGGATTTCTTAGGGGAGGGGGCCCAACTTTTTTTTTTTTTTGCTCCCGAAAATTTGAAAAACGCGCCGGCCAAAAATTCGCTCATTTGGGGGGGGGGGGGGGGGGGGGGGGGGGGGGGGGGGGGGGGGGGGTGAGAACATTTTTTTTTTTTTGATCCTCAAAAATATTTCAATTTGCACCCCCCCCCCCCTTGAGCGCCAGGGGGGGGGGGCCCAACCCCCAAAAAGGTAAAAATCGCGTGATTTTACATGATTTTTTTCTCAAGGGGGGGGGGGGGGCCGGGCCCCCGGGGGCCCCCCCCCCCCCCCTGGATCCGCCACTGTCATTCCGTCCGAACACTGAAATCTGTAGTTCTGGCAAGTTTGATATGTGTTTTCTTTTTTTCCTTGATCGAACAACTGACTTTTTAATCTTTATTTGTTACTGCATTTACCTATATGTCCGTTTTATTCTCCTAACTGGACTTTGATCAGTGAATATTTTCAGATATTCCTCTTTTTTTTTTAATGCACTGTTTTATATTGCTTATAGTCTACTTGGTGTACTTGTTTTTATCTTTCATTTGTAATAGTATATATGTGTGACTCAATTTTAACCCGACCCAATTCGTTTACATTTAACGGCCTTGACTCTTTAAACGGAGTGGACAGTGACCTACATCCTCAGTCAAATTACTATTCATGTGATGAGTTCAATGGATTCATAGATGCAAAATATAAGGTTTCTCAGAATTTTTCCTGTATTCATTTTAATTGTCGAAGTCTCGTCAAGAACTTTGACATATTTTCCCTGTTTTTAAATGACATTTATCATAATTTCACTATAATAGGACTAACAGAAACATGGTTTAAGCCTAAAGATTCATTGAGTTTGTACAACATTGATAACTATGATTTGATTGTGAATAATAGATCTCAAAGAATAGGAGGTGGTGTGGGAATGTTTATTCAAACAGATCTGAAATATAATCAAAGAAATGACTTCACTTTTATGTCTGACAGTTTTGAATCTTTATTTCTTGAATTTCCTGAATTTGACAATGTTTTATGTACATGTAAATCACGTTATTGTGTAGTGGGCGCGGTTTACAGGCCTCCTGCAAGTTCGATTGAAGATTTTTTACAAAAACTTACGGGGATATTAGAGAAAATTAGTCGTGAACATAAATCTTGCTTTTTGCTTGGTGATTTTAATATTGACCTTGCATCGGTCACCAACCGTAGCATTACAGATCGATTTTTAGATACCCTTTACACTTTATCTGTGTTACCATTGATACAAGCACCAACTCGCATATCTCGCCATAAAGCATCACTCTTAGACAATATTCTTACCAATGCTGATGCCGGCTGTGAATCAGGTATATTATTAAGTGATTTAAGTGACCACCTACCTGTCTTTACTTTTACCAATGTTCTTTTGAAATTGAGTGAAAACATAGATTTACCTGTAAACAAGCGTGTCTTTAATGATGCGAATTTTTTGAAGTTCAGTCAAAGTTTAAGTGAACTAGATTGGCATGATTGTATACAAATTGAAGATTCTAATGTTAACTACAACAGCTTCATTTCAGTGTTCATGGCTTAATACAATGAATGTTTTCCTTTTACCACCATACGCAAAAAAAAACCTTAAAAAAACCATGGTATACTACTTACCTAAAAAAACTTTCCAATAAAAGACTCAGGCTTTATAGAAAATACTTAAAGAAACCTACTACTGAAAATAAAAACCAATACAATTCATATAGAAATATTGTTACTAGGGAAATCCGCAAAGCAAAGACAAATTACTATAATCAGAGATTTACAAATTTGAATGGTAACATGTCAGGGACATGGAAAGTGATAAATAACCTATTGAGAAAGAAAAACAAAACAAAAATTCCTGAATTCAAAAAGGATGGTGAGACCATTGATGATGAAGCTGTTGCAGAAGGTTTCAATGATTACTTTGTTCATGTAGCACCAAGAATGCTCAGTGCAGTAAACAATGTAGCCCAGCCTACTTGTTCCCCGACTGCTCATATTGTAAACAACTCGCATTCTTTTTTTGTAAACCTATACATGAAAGTGAAATTATAAATATTGTAGACAAAATGAAAGGTGGTACAAGTCCAGGATATGATGATGTTCACATATCTGTAGTTAAGAAAATTATTCACTTGATTAGTAAACCCTTATGTGCAATATTTAATGTTTCTATTAACAATAGAATATTTCCTGACAAGTTAAAAGTTGCGAAGGTTATTCCAATATTTAAGAAGGGTCAATCTAATCTGTATTCAAATTATCGGCCAATTTCTCTCCTTCCTATATTCTCAAAGATTCTTGAGAAATGCATGTACAATCGACTTATCACTTTCATTGAAAGATTCCAGTTGCTTTTCAGTAATCAGTTTGGCTTCAGGTCTAAACACTCAACCTCTTCTGCTCTCATTGAATTTATTCATACTATCACAAGATGCTAAAGATATATCTATCGGTGTGTTTTAGACCTTTCAAAGGCCTTTGATTGTTTAAATCATAAAATATTATTAGCAAAACTATTTTGTTTAGGCATCAGAGGTATCCCTTTGAAATGGTTTCAGAGCTATTTAGATGACCGAAAACAATTCACTGTTTACAACAAAAACCAATCTAATATGCAAAAATTCTCATGCGGAATTCCGCAAGGGTCAATTCTAGGCCCTCTACTTTTTCTAATATACATAAATGATATTCATAAATGTTCTTCCAAACTTAGTTATGTCCTCTTTGCAGATGACACTACAATTTCTTTATCAAACAAAGATGAAGCAACCCTAATTCAAACTTTAGACCATGAACTAGAACATGTCGCCCATTGGCTCAAACTTAACAAGCTACTACTTAATATAAAACAAAACTCACATGATGATTTTCACCAAAAGAAATATTGATATTTCCAACTATAAGGTATATCTAAATGGCTCTGAAATCACAATAGTATCTAACACAAAATTTCTAGGAATTCAAATTGATGACAAATTGCGTTGGCATGACCATGTAAATTACATATGTACAACAATTTCACGAAATATTGGTGTAATGAACAAACTAAACTATCTGCCTAGAAATATTTTGTTATCTCTTTACTACACACTCATTTACCCTTTTCTTATATATTGCAATATTGTCTGGGCCTCAGCTTCTCAAGTAAAAATGTTGAGAGTATATAGATTGCAAAAAAGAGCAGTGAGGATAATTTGTAAAATTCCTTTCCTTGCCTCCACTAAACCTTTATTTACTCAATTAAAAATCTTGAATGTATTCGATTTGTATAAATTAAGACTGGCCATTTTTATGTTCTCTTGTCAGAGACAGATCTTGCCATTATCCCTGACTCGCTATGTTTCCATTAACTCTTCAATCCACTCCCACTGTACTCGTTCAAATGCAGACTTTCACATCCCATATGCAAGAACTTCAGTTTCTCAAAAGACAATTTACTATGCAGGTCCCAAACTATGGAATGCATTGCCACCTTATCTAAAATCTGCATGCTCTCTGAATGTTTTCAAGAGACAATACAAACAAAGGCTTTTACAATCTTATCCACATTGAGTCACCTGTTGTTTGTTGTTTATGTCAATGTTAATTGTTATATCCCTGGTTTGTATGGGTTTTTTCTTTTTATAATTGTTATTTCTATTTTCTATTATGTATGTACTATTATTCTGCTAAGGTCTAATTTCATGCTATGTATTAACTTTACTTCTCATCTTGCCTTTCTCTCCTTCAATTTTCCTTCCTCTCCCCCCCCCCCCCCCCCCTCTCTCTATCTATCTCCCTCTCTTGTTTCTCTCTGACCCAGCTGTAGCTGTATATGTATTCTCTCCCTCCTGTTGTTGTACATGCAACAGTATACAATGCAATTTATTTTATTCTAACGGGTCGAATTCACAAGATCTTTGAGTAGATCTTTAATCTGATCCCCACTCAATTTATGTTATTTGTGTTGTCATCTACTGATTTTGCTATGTCCATCTTTTTATATTTGTTATACATGTATGCGTTTATTCGCAATTCTATGTGCCTGTTTTTTATATTGAGTGAATGAATTATTTGAATTTGAAATTTGAATTACTCATCCATATTATTTTCTCTTAACTGTCGGCATATGGTTATGTGTGTGTGTGTGTGTGTGTGTATGCTAGGGTATATGTATATCTGTGTGTGGACATGTACCTGTATCTGTCTATTTATAGTAGCTTTTATTAGGTGATCGCAATTTCCTGATTTATATTTAATTTTGCTGTTTTATAATTCTCTCAAATGTTTAGATATTTCTATAACAAATTTGTAAATTTTATATTGTATACCGGGGCCCTGTCTACAAGCAACCTGCTTATTAAGGGTATCCCTCCATGTTAATGTTTATTTATTTATAAATAATTGTCATAGTAAAGCCCTTGATAGCTAGACCCATTTCACCATTGAAATTAAACTATTTCTTAACATAAAAATCTATATAGTGAAAAGATATGTATGCCTCTCCTTGCCCAATATATTGTCCTTATACGGTACTTGGGCAAATCACCAGAAAGTTAAGAAAAGAGAAACCTTTCTGATTTATATATAATTATTGAAATAATGTTTTTTTATTAAAAAAAAAAATGTTTTTGACTTAGGACTTCGAAGTTATTTAATCCCTATTACATTGAAACTGTTGAAATTTTATTGCTTTTCATATGATACCAACCTCATGGTGGTGCACGGTTTCCCCGAAATATAATACTATTCTCCTCCGAATGGGCCGCTTTTTTGGACGCCCCTTTCGATTTAGAGGCTACTGCTACAAATTAAAAAAAAAAATTAACACCTCTGAAATATTGTGTATTATAATAAAATATTTAGAATAAACAAGATGCACCTAGCTTGTGTAATAATAGGAGGCAACTCAAAAATTAAGCAGGATATTTGACTTTGGCCCTCCGCTTATTAAGAGAAAGTTTATCTGTGTTATGAAAACAGGGCCCTGGTCTCGTAATTTTTTATATTTGTGATGTAAGACTGAGATATGAGGCAACATCGACACACCTTTTTCTTTTGTCTACGATGCACGTCACCAGACAAAGTAGGTAGTTTCATCACACGTACTGTCATGGCAGAAACAATCACGTCCATTTGGGCAGACAGTGTGGGCGTGGCTTGCTTAACCCATGGAGAGCTCCCTGGCGGTATCGACGTTCATGTGTATAAGTACTGGGACATTTTTATGAGTTCATCATTTGAATTGGTCGGTCACACTCAATTCTACAATGGCGACCAATTTGTTGATGTTCGCTGCTCTTGCTTGTGGGTTGGCAGCAATGGCAATGGCACAATCCAACTCCTGCAAACCAACGTACAACCCTAAGTTAGACTGCAGGAACGACGCTGCACCGGGATGGCTCAACGCTTTGACTATGATGTACAAGTACTATCCCGAGCCACTGAGTTTTGAGGACGCCACTCAAGCTTGCAGGCCGCTTGATGAAGCTATATGCTCCGGGAGAGGCTTTCAATCCTATCTTGTGTCCTATCTGTCAACTAATGAATGGGAGGAAGCAATCATACCAGCCTACGAAGACGCCTGCATCCAGAATGGTGAACTCTTCTGGACGGGGGCTTACAAAATACAGAGTAAGAAGCTCTACTACAGAGACGGTATTCTTAAGTCCAAGAGTAGCAAACATGCCTTCCCCGGTAGCCTCCCAAGCAGCCTGTCAAGAGGCCATTGTGTCGCCGTGAAGATGAACGGACGTACAGCCACAATGGTATCGGTAAGCTGCAACAGGAAATTGCCCTACATGTGCAAGATCATGCCTACCCGCCATTAGACTTCCCGGAAGAGAGGGAGAGATTGAGAGAGGGGTCTACGCCACTTCATCAACCTCGCATTCATTTCAGAGAACGTTGTCGATCATCCATTCTATAAACTAAACTGTCATTCCTGGGTTTTCCAAGCTGACTCTCATCACGTCATTACACACGGAAAATGCCGTCTTTCTCTTGCATGTGTAAAGATCCAGGAAATATATACGAAAGCACTACAACACTGTCCATCACAACTACAGCCAAAGGATTGGTCAACAGGACTTCTCTCGAGTGCTCCTAAGAACTTTACTAAACTCTCTTGAAAAAGAACTCTCTCTTTCACAGAATACAATAGAAGACTGGACAAAGGAAGTTTTCAAAAATGCTCGCTTCTAATTAATACTGCATTGAACGGTCCTCCTCCTAATTTAAACTCTAACGATGACGATGCAACAACGGTGAAAAACGTATCTTCAGCCAACCGGTACAGCGAAGAAAAATTCAAACGCCAATCTTTTTCAAACTCTTATATTGACCATTTACCTGAACGATCCACTTGTAGTCTTCAATGGATATGGATAACGACGACCATGCTTTTTTTCTCATTTTAACTATAACGCATAACGATGACGATGCAGCAACGGTAAAAAACGCACCTTCAGCCAACCGGTACAACGGTGAAAAATTCACACGCCAACCTCTATTTCAAATATTGACTATTAATCTGAACGTTAGACTTTTAGTTTTCACTGGACAATGACGATGATGCTTTTATTCTCTTTGAAGTCGAGTCGATAAAGATGCATTTATTAATGATTAAATTTCCTTTAAATCACACATAATCAGACATGTTGCAATCGTTTTATTTGGAAGTGGTGTGGGGGTAAGTGTGTGTGTGTGTGTGTGTGTAATTGGGTTTTTACAGACGTGTATCAATCAGATATAATTATTTACGTCAGGGGACTGACCTTTAACGTCACCATACGAAAGACGGAATGAGATCAAAGGCCTTCATTATTTATATTTTGTGTTTGTCGGTTGCTTGTTTTTATTCAGATTCCATGCCAAATTAAACAAGCATAAAACATTTTACAAGACAATAACATTTCTTTAAGTAATACGGAGGTAAATAATCCTGAATCATGGAAATAAATGACGTGAAAGAAGGTTCTGTAAATCATTCAATTATGGAAAAGAAAAATGAACCTCTTCCAAAGGTAGGCTTGACCCGTATAGAAGGAAAAGAATACGCATACACTGGACTGATACAAAATACATCATGTTACAGCTCAAAGTGACAAAGCGACAAAACGTGAGTTGATAAGATGAATACAAGAGTCTGATTAAGAGGATGAAATATACGATGACAAAGAGATGGAGTTGAGATATGGAAGTGTTGTGGGACGAAATCAACGGGAGAGGGGAGGATGAGGATAAGAGAAAGATTGAGATTGAGAGAGAGAGTGAGAGTGAGAGAGAAGGATAGCGAGGCGGAGGAGGTAGAGAGAAGAGAGAGGGAGAGAGAGAGAGAGAGAAAGAGAGGAAGGAGAAAGAGAGGAAGGAGAAAGAGAGAAATTATACATACATACAAACATACATACACATATATTGATAATGCTAAATATGAACAATCTCCAACGAGATGCAGAGTGAAAATAGTTTTAAACATGTATATTAATTCACAAGGCTAGATGAAATACACGAGGGGTTTGGATTTAAATTTACAAACTCTTTCGAATTTAATCTAATCAGGTGAAGTGATTGCAGAAATAAAATTCGAAAGCCCTTGTGAAGTTCAATCCATGCCCCTCGTGTAGTTTCATCTGGAGTTGCGAATTGATATGTATTTTCTACTATGTATATATATATATAATTATTATTATTATTATTATTATTTATTCGACCATTCATATATAAAAAGCACAAATACATTACAGCATAGCAAGAGACAAGTACATAATAAGGATTAACAAACAAAGAGATAAGGGAGCAGCAAGTGGGTCAGGGTGCACAAAAGTGAAGTTCATCACTGTTGCCCGGAGGCATGTGCCCCCACACATGCTACTCCCAGTACATAATTAAAAAAAAATTACATAAAATATTGCACATGATAAAAGGAGGGAGATAACAAAATAAGATGGAATAAAAATTGAATATAAAAAAAAGTTAATTTAAAAATAATTTAAAGAAAACATTAAAAAATGCTACAATTTACAATTTACAAACAATCTATACCTCCTCAATTCTGAACATTCAGCACAAATATATTCCTAAAAACCATTATTACATAAGTTGCATGAAATGAACATAGCATTCAAAAATATTATGTTATGAAATTGAGTGTAACTGGCAAGGTACATGTAGGCATCATCCTGATCAAGAGCAGGCATGCAAAGGATTTGCAAAAATACAGTATGAATTTTAATAAGCAAAGTACTGGTATGCTTCCAAAATAAACATTATGAACAGAATGGTATAGATGATATTGCAACAACAGCATGTGTATATATTATTATTGAAAATGAATCTGGAAAGACTGGAACATAAATAGAGTTCATCATAATATAACCTACAGTAAGAATCAACCCTACTTGGATATACTCGATAAGTTAAGATAAATTACAAGATAAAAACCTACAAACAGGAAATAGTTTAAAAGCCACATATACATGTATGTACTTAACATGACTGTATGTTATGATATATTTGCCTGACAGGCAATGGCATTCAGGAGAGAATTATAAGATAAGCAGCAAAGTGAAAGAACAGAAGGAGTGGGAAAGGGAGAAAGAGAGAAGAAAGCTCTAGAGAACAGCGGAAATGGGTAAAGAGGGAAGGCTCTGATGAGACACATTTCTTGTAACATGACCTAGAGAATAGAATCATATAGTGTAATTAAGTTAATGAAGTACAGCCGACAAGAGAAAACAAGAGATCAAATAACCTAATCAGGAAACAAGATTGCACTCTTCAAGGACCTTAGGAAGGTAGAAGGAGAGAGAACTGCGATGTCCTTGATGTCTTTGGACAATGTGTCCCATAGTCGAGGTACACAGTAAAAACGCTGCTTAAAAAAGTGATGTTCACTAACAGTTGTACACTATCTTAAACAACAGTTGAACAAATTGTAAACAATGTTGCTCGAAACGAAAGTAATTTTGTTAAACATTCGTTGTTTAAAATTTAATGACTGCTATATTTACTATACGAGAGCTTTTAGACAGTGTTGTTTACATATGACGTCATGTGTCTCGTGCCAGTAAAGTGCGCGCTGGCTAAAAGCTTTATTTCACATTGTTATGTTTAGAAACAGGTTCCTTGAAACTAACATGCAATTGAAATTAACATGCCACTTAGAAATGCAGTGCAGCTGTTCAGGCACAGCTCATTGTTATTCATATTAGATGCATACACACAATGCAAGTATATGCAAGGGTCTTCTGTTGACTACACAGATTGATTCATATGTAAAGCACATGGACATTGAGTCTGGATTAAACTACCAAAGCAACCACACGTGTTTCTGCAGGCTCCATTTTGTTTGTCTCTATACTTACATTTTATTATAGTTTTTACTTTCCAACCCACAACACAACACACATCATGGCCGACCAAGCTACCGACGCGCTTCTAAGTGACTGGGGATTCAATGGCTTAATTGAAATCACTTTTCTATTGACCAATTTGAAGTTTTTAACTTATAGCGTAAGTTCACAGTTACAATTGTCAGTATCTGTACGCAAATGTCAGAATATAGGTAGACTTAAAATCGTCGCGTCATGCAGTGCGGCACTGATCGCGCACTCGGTTATAACGTGTGCTAAATTCCTTGCCATAGAGATTGCATGCATCCCTATATATGCAGTTTATACGTGCGTGCATGCGCGCTCATGCAAAATGGGCACTGTTTTGGCGCTAATTCATGAATTGCAGTATTACCCTACCATATTGTTGGTCTTCATATACCTATATTGAGACCCAGAAGTAGTGGTGCACTTATTCAGAGTATCAAACCCAAATTATATACCCCATTATACAACCCTTTTGTTGTAAACAACCCCCACTGAACAAGAGCTCCTTTTTAAACAACTTTCTTTAAACAACCCAGTTGGTGTAAACAACCCCCACTAAACAACAGCTCCTTTTTAAACAACTTTCTTTAAACAACCCAGTTGGTGTAAACAACCCCCACTAAACAACAGCTCCTTTTTAAACAACTTTCTTTAAACAACCCAGTTGGTGTAAACAATCCCCACTGAACAACAGCTCCTTTTTAAACAACTTTCTTTAAACAACCCAGTTGGTGTAAACAACCCCCACTGAACAACAGCTCCTTTTTAAACAACTTTCTTTAAACAACCCAGTTGGTGTAAACAACCCCCACTGAACAACAGCTCCTTTTTAAACAACTTTCTTTAAACAACCCAGTTGGTGTAAACAATCCCCAATGAACAACAGCTCCTTTTTAAACAACCGTCTTTAAACAACACCAGTTGTTTAAATTGTGATTTTAAACAAGTTGTTCAAAATGTTGATCAACTAAGTGTTTAAACTTTAAACAACTCGAGATGCTTAACATTTTAAACAACTCTCAGATCAGGTCACCCGTTAATCAAGAGTTGTTTAAACTTTTAAACAACTTGTTCACAAAAATTTTAACTGTGTAGTCTTCTGGAGGGGGGGGGGGAAATAAAGGGCTTGGGTTTTAGAGGAAAGATGTCAAAAAGAAAGAACCTCCAGGCGACGTGGATTAATAAGTTTGTTCTCCTGAAGAGATTCACAGTCACATAAGCCTGAAAGGCACTTATAAGCAAATGAGTAGTCCCTACGAAAAGAGAGTGAAGACCAGTCAAGTGCCAGAAGTTGTTCATCGTACGGCATCTCACCACGCCTCTGTTTCAGCGCTAAGCGAGTCGCCGTCCGCTGAATTTTCTTGATTTGTTTAATTTGGGTTTGGGTCATCGGGTGCCAGGCCGGAATACCATATTCAAGGATTGGCAAGATGAGAGCTCTATACAATGAGAATATGGCACTAGTAGAAGCACCACGTGCAACTACTCGGATAAAACCAAGTAGACGGTTGGCCCTAGAAACAATAAAATCAATGTGGGAGTTCCAAGACAAGTCTGAGCTAATTGTAATGCCTAAGTATTGAAAAGAAGGTACAGAAGATATGCATGTGTGCTTCCTAAAAGATATTGGGAAGTTTGAATCCTCTTCTTCCTGGTTACATGCATGGCTTTGGTCTTATTTGGGTTAAAAGACATACCATTGCTGGTAGTCCACTGTATCAACATGTGCAATTTTTTTTTTAAGTAGGCTTTGGTCGGCATCAGAAGAGATTACACGGAATAACAAGAGATCATCTGCAAAGAGAACAACTTCAGAAAAAAGAGAAATAGAAATATCATTAATGAAAAGGTTAAAGAGTTTGGGCCCCAGCACACTCCCTTGTGGAATTCCAGAAGGAACATGAAGCCAAGGAGAAGAGGAACCCTGAAAGAGAACAGATTGATAACGGTTAGAAAGGAAAGAGCGAAGCCACCAAATACATGGTGATTAGAGGTTTTAGTTCAAAGTTATCTTTAAAACTCGATGTTAACACACCAAACAGGTCCTACACTAATGCACGTATATGCATACAATTAATACACATGTGGGCAAAAATGTCGTTTTTGTGGAAATCAAATCAATAAATTTGGATTGCTATAACATTTTATTGAAACGAGATATAAACCTATCCCTCGCACAGGATATTGTCGTTGTACATAAGCAAATTCCTCGAAAGTTATGAAAAAATGCAATTCTCCTATTTTGATATATGGCAAAAATGTTTTTTGATAAAATTCAATTTTTTGAAAAAAATCACAAAAATCATGTTTGTACTTAAATTTGCGATGTTAATTAATCCCAAATTCTTTGACATTGGTATCAAAATGTAGATAATTTAACTCTCTTTCATATGACACCAAACTCATGGTGGTTCATGGTTTCCTTAAAATATAATTCACATAATATTGTCGTCAAAAGGGCCACTTTTTTGGTGGGGGCGTCCCCCTGGCCACACCCACCACTTTGAACATGCCAGACGGTCAATTTGTTATGTGGAGCTATGCAATCTTTACATCTTTGCACATGAAAATTGGTTTCCTTCCTTATCTTATTTTCTCTTAACTGTCGGCATATGTGTGTGTATGTGTGTGTATGATAGGGTGTATGCATGTATGCGTGTGGACGAGTACCTGAATCTGTCTATTTAGAGTAGCTGTTATTATATTATTATATTTAATTTTACTGTTTTATAATTTTCTCAAATGTTTAGATATTTCTCTAACAAATTTGTAAATTTTATATAGTATACCGGGGCCCTGCTTACAAGCAACCTGCTTATTAAGGGTATCCCTCTATATTAATGTTTATTTATTTATAAATAAATGTCATAGTAAAGCCCTTGATAGTTAGACCCATTTGACCATTGAAATCAAACTATTTCTTAATATAAAAATCTATATAGTGAAAAGATAATATGTATGCCTCTCCTTGCCCAATTGTCTTTATACATGGGCAACTTCCAAGAAATTTAAGAAAAGAGAAACCTCTTTGATTTTGATATAATTATTGAAATAATGTTTTTTTATTAAAAAGAAAAGAAAATCATGTTTTTTTACTTAGGATTTCGAAGTTATCTAGTCCCAATTACATTGAAACTGTTGTCAAAATGTAGATTATTTAATTACTTTCCATAATGATACCAACCTCATGGTGGTGCACGGTTTCCTGAAATATGATTTTGAATTATTATTCTCCTTCAAATGGGCCGCTTTTTTGGACGCCCCTTTCGATTTAGGGGCGACTCCTACCAATTAAAAAAGTTAACACCTCTGAAATATTGTGTATTATGATAAAATATTTCGAATAAACAAGATGCACTTAGCTTGTGTAATAATAGGAGGCAACTCAAAAATTAAGCAGGATATTTGACTTTGGCCCTCCGCTTATTAGGAGAAAGGTTATCTGTGTTATGAAAACCGGGCCCTGGTCTCGTAATTTTTTTTATATTTGTGATGTAAGACTGAGATATGAGGCCACATCGACGGGTCAATGTCGCTATTCATAAAGACCGTTATTCATAAGGTCCGCTATTCATAATAGGAATAGAGGGTCGCTATTCATAATAGGGTCACTATTCATAATACGAAATGAGGTTCGCTATTCATAATAGGAGTAAAGATTTGCTATTCATAAAAGGGTCACTATTCATGATACGAAATGAGGTTCGCTATTCATAATACGAGAAGAGGTTTGCTATTCATTATATGAAATGAGGGTCGCTATTCTTAATAGGAATAGAGGGTTGCTATTCATAATACGACGAGGGGGTCGCTATTCATAATATGAAATGAGGGTCGCAAATTATAATGCAGAATGAGGGTCGCTATTCATAATAATAAATGACGTTCGTTATTCATAATAGGAGTAGAGGTTCGCTATTCATAGTAAGAAATGAGGGTCGCTATTCAAAATACATGGTGACGGTCGCTATTCAAAATAGGAGTAGAGGGTCGCTGTTCATAATAGGAGTGGAGGTTCGCTATTCATAATACGAAATTAAGGTCGCTATTCATAATAGGAATAGAGGGTCGCTATTCATAATAGGGTCACTATTCATAATACGAAATGAGGTTCGCTATTCATAATAGGAGTAAAGGTTTGCTATTCATAATAAGAATTGAGGGTCGCTATTCTTAATAGGAATAGAGGGTTGCTATTCATAATACGACGAGGGGTTGCTATTCATTATACGAAATGAAGGTCGCTATTCATAATAAAAATAGAGGTTTGCTATTCTTAAAAGGGTCACTATTCATGATACGAAATGAGGTTCGCTATTCATAATACGAGAAGAGGTTTGCTATTCATAATATGAAATGAGAGTCGCTATCCATAATACGAGAAGAGGTTTGCTATTCATAATAGGAAATGAAGGTCGTTATTCATAGTACGATATTAGGTTCACTATTCATAATACGATATAAGGTCGCTATTCATAATACGGAAAGAGGTTCGATATTCATAATACGATATGAGGGTCGCTATTTATAACACGAAATGAGGGTCGCTTTTTATAATATGAAATGAGGGTTGCTATCCATAATAGGAGTAAAGGGTCGCTATTCATAAAACGAGAAGAGGTTTGCTATTCATAATATGAAATGAAGGTCGCTTTCCATAATAGGAGTAGAGGGTCGATATTCATAATACGAGAAGAGGTTCGCTATTCATAATACGATATGAGGGTCGCTATTCATAATAAGAAATGAGGGTCGCTTTTCATACTAGGAGTAGAGGGTCGCTATTCATAACTCGAGAAGAGGGTCGCTATTCATAATACGAAATGATGGTCGGTATTCATAATACGACGAGAGCTTTGCTATTCATAATAGGAGTAGAGGATCGCTATTCAAAATACGAGAAGAGGGTCGCTGTTCATAATAGGAGTAGAGGCTCGCTATTCATAAAACGGAATGAGGGTCGCTATTCATAATAGGAGTAGAGGTTCGCTATTAATAAAACGGAATGAGGGTCTCTATTCATACCGCGAAATGAGGTTCGCTATTCATAATAAGGGTTAAGGGTTGCTATTCATAAAAAAAGAATATGAAATAAGCAATAAACAAAGTGTTAATAAGAAAGTGAAAAAATGGATAGGGGACACCCAACGGCTGTGGCATAGGCGGGAAGGGGGGGGGGCACTATGGCCCCAAATATTTGTAGAAAACATCTATTGAAAACATTTTTTAACAAAAAAAGAAGGCGTGCCCCCTCCCCAATCAGTCCGACCATTCGGCCTACCCTCCCTGCAGTATTTTCGTGGTGCAAGTACATATGACCGACAATTCTCGTCCAAGTAGTTCATAGATGGCGTAGCCTGTTTGTGTTTCACGGGAGTGCGGTTAGGGTGTAGCAGTGTTGCCATCAAGGGGTTGATATATCATGTCCCTTACCTTCAGCAAAGGAAGGAAGCGACAAAAATGGGGTTGTAGGCAGGGGCGTCGCTAGACCTTTTTCAGTGGGGGTGGGGGAGGGGGAGGGGGGTGGGGAGGCCACCGAATACCGACAAAAATATTAATGCCAATGTCCCAATGTGTACCAATTTAACCCTATAAATCCGGGGCCATGAGCTAAACTATTTTACAGTCCCCCCCCCCCCCCTCTCCCCGCGCAAAGCGCGGAGGCTTTAACGTTTCATTAATTTATTAGACATTGAAGACGATTCGCATATGGCTCCGGTTGTCTCATTTTCGCTCGATGGAACATTGCCAGCACAAACCACTAACATCTATCTCCTGGACGGATCATCGCCCATTCCCATTCATTATACGTTACGTACTAAAAGGCTGTATTGTCTGACCGTTCATGAATATTCATGTTTTTGCAAACTTCGGCAAAATGTTTGCTTTTACTAAATGGAAAAATTACGGTGGGGGGTTGGATGAAATGGACTAAATGAACCAAGCAGAAGTGATCTATGATAATTCATGCTTCTTATCCTTCGTGTGCTTGAACTATGATCTTCAAATCACTTGGCAAACTGAGTCCAAAGTTCGACTTGTTTCACATGTGTATTATAGGCAATGACGAGCTTGCAATCTGTTTTGATCAAATTACGGTGGGTGAACTTTCAAAAGTCAATGAGACATGAGGGTTCCAATGAAAGAGCTAGTGATAACGTACGTCGGGGTGGATGTGCTTTTCGTTTAGATAAAAATGATTTTTTAACGATTTTTTAAAAAACATTTCATAGGCTAACATGTTAGGTTGCTGACTCTGAAGATAGGGGCGTTGTAAAATGAGACTAAACGGAGCAATATGTTGTACCGACTCTTAATCTTTGTCTGAATTACAAGAATGTTTCTTTATCCGATAAAAAGGTTACACTTCGTAGGGAAAAAAGTTGCCGGCTGACCGATATAATACATCTCACCGACTTCAAACTGCTGCATAAATATGGTATACGAGGATCGAGCAAGAATACAGACACAGCGGACTCGACACAGCAACAAAATTATCTATGCGTATCTTTCTTGCTCCCTCGACGTGGAGACTCCACCAAACAAACCCCCCCTCTCTCTTACTCACCCCTCTTCTCTCAGGCTCTTATCCCCCATCTCTTTCTCTCTTTCATCCCCTGTTTCTTTTGTCTTCTTGTTCTCTTTTTTCTTCTTCTTTTGCCCTTTTTCTTCCTTTTCCTTTCTTTCCTCTCCTTCCTCTTTTTCTCTTTCATTCTCCTTCTATCTTTCATTTCTTTCCTTTCTTTTCCTTTTCTTTCCTTTCCCTTTCCCTCTCCTTTTTCCCCTCCCCCTTTTCTCATTTTTCCCGACAGCAGCGCAATTTTACCGACAATATCCTGACAGGCGGGGGTGTCGCACCCCCACACCCCATTTTGGACGCCCCTGGTTGTAGGGAGTTAGATAACATACAATATTCAAGCTTTTCGTAAATATACAATATTGCACGATTTTTTTTTGTTCCTCCTCATATGTAAGAAAGTAATATTTTCAAGATTTTAAGTCAAATATGATACGATTTTGCGATCGTAAGGCATTATGCAAACGGTGGCGTCCCCTGTATTATGTTTTTCGAAAAATAGGCCTATATTTTTGTTTTAGCTTTGATAATTATAAATATACATCCCCATAATCTAGCTAATATAATTCCCCCGCTCCAGTGGTGACAAAAAAGGGAAACATAACACACACATAATCCTATCGTAATTTGTCCCTCTTGTGCGAAATCTCCCCCCCCCCTCAACTGATAGTCAAACAAGACGATATACTTTACAAGGAAACCACCTCGTCCAGGAAAAAAGAAAAAGTAAGACAATATATATATATATATATATGCTTTATGATTACCAACCTCTCCTACGAGATGACCCCGACAATAAGACACTATTTCAAACTCGTGGGAGACAGTGAGCATAGGATGATAATATATAATGCTTTTTCACAATAATAAATTCCATAAAGATTAATATGGTTAACAAAAACAAAACAAAAAACACAACAATATATTCCTGTTCTCAATGTGTATGATGAATTGACAGGTGGTATGTATATTATGATGTGTTTGTTCTGTAATTATCTATCTTGTTTCATGACAACTTACATCAGCCTTAATTTTCGTTCTATTTGTTCCCTTTATTGTATTTTCTTTTTTTATTATGGTTTGGTTATTTAAAGTAATTGATTATCTATATTTCGTGTGTGAACCTTTAAGGATGTATATATCGACTCGAATAACTATAACATGTATTTGCTGTGTTTGCTTTGAATTTACCATGTCTCGAATTAATTAATTAATGTTTATTTTGTATTGAACCTGCATTCATATTTATGTTTACATTCCGTATTTTCCTGTGTTTGTTCTGTATTATATTAATATTGTATTATTATCATTATATTCGGCCCCCTTGTTGCTACGAGGGCTAGATATCCCACCCCACAATAAAAACGAAGACAAATTTCTCACGGCATTTTTTAAATTTAATTGTGTTGCACTTAAAAGACCTTATCAGACCTCCTTACCCATCACCATCACCCTCACCCCCCCCCCAATAAAAAGACAATAAATGTATGATTCATATTCGGATTTCATTACCTCTCTGTACGATACATGACCCGAAAACCGTCAAGGTCGGAAAGTGTTCAAGCCCCCTATCTCCCAAAGTCTCAAAAAAAAAATCACAATTCTAAAGTGCCCCCACCTCTCACGCCTCTCCGGACAGTAAGTAGGCTCGTGGTCCGGCCCAACCCGCTATATAATTTGTAGGTCCATAAGTCCTACTAAAAGCTACTTTCGGACTATTTCGGAAATAGCAAACTCATTCCTTAAATAACTATGAAAATGGGCCTGTTTGGTCTACTTAATGTCGCATTGGCACAGCGTGGATAAGATCAGTCGGGGGCTGGGTGGTGGGGCAAAATTTCCCACAAGAAAGTCAAATTACGATACGATTATATATGTTCATGTTTTCCCTTTTTTGCGTCACCATTAGGGCGGGAGATGTCAAAGATAAAAGGTGAAATATACCTACTTAAAAACTAAACAAATATTCAAGGCCATGTGTCGCCTTGTGGGTGTCCTCCGTCCAACATTTCCCTTTGTTATGAGCATTTTGGATATTGCTTAGGCCTGTTTTATTTCATGAATAAAAATACATTATATTTCTATAGCGCTTATTACAATGTTTCTATAAAAGCGCTTTACAAATTTGTACTTAGATAATAATACATTCAATTACTATAATTAGTATATACTAATCAACCTACAATTAGTTCAAAATACATAAGCACAGATACATCTAGTGAATACATATATATATATACAATAGAATACAATTAATTTCAGGGCAAAACATTACAAATTCAAATTAGGCAATTACATTACATCTACCGTGAAAAACACATTAAAGCTACAGACTAACAGGGAGGATTAACAGAAAGAATTAAAAAGGAATGTCTTACGGGAGGATTTAAAAGAATCTAACGAAGGAGCTTCCCGAATAACGACCCTCATTTCGTATTATGAATAGCGACCCTCATTTCGTATTATGAATACCGACCCTCGTTTCGTATTATGAATAGCGACTCTCTCGTCGTATTATGAATAGCGACTCTCACGTCGTATCATGAATAGCGACCCACTTGTCGTATTATGAATAGCGACCCTCATTTCGTTTTATGAATAGCGACCCCCTACTCCTATTATGAATAGCGAACCTCGTTTCGTATTATGAATAGCGACTCTCTAATCATATTATATATAGCGACCCTCTTTTCGTATTATCAATAGCGACCCCCTACTCCTATTATGAATAGCGAACCTCATTTCGTATTATGAATAGCGACCCTCTACTCCGATCATGAATAGCGACCCTCTTGTAGTATTATGAATAGCGACTTACGTTTCGTATTATGAATAGCGTCCCCGTACTCCTATTATGAATAGCGAACCTCATTTCGTATTATGAATAGAGACCCTCTCGTGGTATTATGAATAGCGACCCACATTTCGTATTATGAATAGCGTCCCCCTACTCCTATTATGAATAGCGAACCTAATTTCCTATTATGAATAGCGACCCTCTATTCCTATTATGAATAGCGACCCTCTATTCCTATTATGAATAGCGACCCTCTTCTCCTATTATGAATAGCGACCCTCTACTCCTATTATGAATAGCGACCCTCTCGTCGTATCATGAATAGCGACCCCCTTGTCGTATTACATACATACATACAATTGTCTTTTATATAGCGCAACATCCAACGAATTGCTCGAAGCGCTTTACAGAAATAATGACATAGTAAACACAAGATAATACATGTATAAAAGAGTAATTATAATAGCGACCCTCTTCTCCTATTATGAATAGCGACCCCCATTTCGTACAATGAATAGCGACCCCTTCTCCTATTATGAATAGCGACCCTCTTCTCCTTTTATGAATAGCGACCCTCATTTCGTACAATAAATAGCGACCCCCTACTCCTATTTTGAATAGCGGACCTGCAGGTACGGGAAGTTCCACGTTATGAATAGCGGTCCTCATTAATAGCGGTCCTTATGAATAACGGTCCTTATGAATAGCGAATGGACCCCACATCGACACACCTATTTCTTTTGTCTTCGATGCACGTCACCAGACAAAGTAGATAGTTTCATCACACGTACAGTCATGGCAGAACCAATCACGTCCAGTATGGGCGTGGCTTGCTTGACCCATGGACGAAACCCCGGTGGTATCGACGTTCATGGGTATAAGTATTGGGAAATTTGTATGAGTTCATCATTTGAATCAGTGGTCACGCTCAATTCTACAATGGCGACCAAATTGTTGATGTTCGCTGCTCTTGCTTGTGGGTTGGCAGCAATGGCAACGGCACGATCCAATTCCTGCAAACCAACGTACAACCCTAAGTTAGACTGCAGGAACGACGCTGCACCGGGATGGCGCAACGCTTTGACTATGATGTACAAGTACTTTCCCCAGCAACTGAGTTGGAAGGACGCCACTGAAGCTTGCAGGCCGCATGATGAAGAAATATGCTCCTCCGGCAGAGGCTTTCAATCCTATCTTGTGTCCTATCTGTCAACTAATGAATGGGAGGAAGCAATCATACCAGCCTACGAAGACGCCTGCATCCAGAATGGTGAACTCTTCTGGACAGGGGCTTACAAAATAAAGAGTAGGAAGCTCTACTACAAGGACAGTGTTAATTCCAAGAGTAGCAAACATGCCTTCCCCGGTAGCTGCCCAAGCAGCCTGGGGAGCGGCCAATGTGTCGCCGTGAAGATGAACGGACGTACAGCCACAATGGTATCGGTAAGCTGCAACAGGAAATTGCCCTACATGTGCAAGATCATGCCTACCCGCCATTAGACTTCCTGGAAGAGAGGGAGAGATTGAGAGAGGGGTCTACGCCACTGCATCAACCTCGCATTCATTTCAGAGAACGTTGTCGATCATCCATTCTATAAACTAAACTGCCACTCCCGGGTTTTTCAAGCTGACTCTCATCACGTCATTACACACGGAAAATGCCGTGTTTCTTTTGCATGTGTAAAGATCCAGGAAATATATACAAAAGCACTACAACACTGTCCATCACAACTACAGCCAAAGGATTGGTCCACAGGACTTCTCTCGAGTGCTCCTAAGAACTTTACTAAACTCTCTTGAAAAAGAACTCTCTCTTTCACAGAATACAATAGAAGACTGGACAAAGGAAGTTTTCAAAAATGCTCGCTTCTAATTAATACTGCATTGAACGGTCCTCCTCCTCATTTAAACTCTAACGATGACGATGCAACAACGGTGAAAAAACGAATCTTCAGCCAACCGGGACAACGAAGAAAAATTCACATGCCAACCTTTTTTCAGACTCTTACATTGACTATTCACCTGAACGATAGACTTTTAGACTATAATGGATATGGCTAATGACGATGATGCTTTTTTTTTCTCATTTGAACTCTAACGCATTAAGATGGCGATGCAACGACAGTGAAAAACGCATCTCCAACCGACCGGTACAACGGTGAAAAATTCACACGCCAACCTCTTTTTCAAATACTGACTATTAATCTGAACGATAGTCTTTTAGTCTTCACTGGACAATGACGATGATGCTTTTATTCTCTTTGAATGTCGAGTGGATAAAGATGTATTTATTGGTGATTAAATTTCCTTTAAATCACACATAATCAAACATGTTGCAATCGTTTTATTTGGAAGTGGTGTGGGGGTAAGTGTGTGTGTGTGTGTGTGTGTAATTGGGTTTTTACAGACGTGTATCAATCAGATATGATTATTTACGTCTGGGAACTGACCTTTAACGTCACCATACGAAAGACGGAATGAGATCAACGGCCTTCATTATTTCTATTTTGTGTTTGTCGGTTGCTTGTTTTTATTCATAACATTTTTTAAGTAATACGGAGGTAAATAATCCTGAATCATGGAAATAAATAACGTGAAAGAAGGTTTTGTAAATCATTCAATTATGGAAAAAAATGAACCTCTTCCAAAGGTAGGCTTGACGCGTATAGAAGGAAAAAAATACACATTCAATACACTGGACTGATACAAAATACATCATGTTACAGCTCAAAGTGACAAAACGACAAAACGTGAGTTGATAATGGAGCAGACAGTGAGAGAGGATTTTAGATGAATACAAGAGTCTGATTAAGAGGATGAAATATACGATGAAAAGGAGATGGAGTTGAGATATGGAAGTGCTGTGGGACGAAATCAACGGGAGAGGGGAGGATGAGGATAAGAGAAAGATTGAGAAAGAGAGAGAGAGAGATAGAGAGAGAGAGAGAGAGAGAGAGAGAAAGGGAGAAGGATAGAGAGGCGGAGGAGGTAGAGAGAAGAGAGAGAGAGAGAGAGAAAGAGAGATAGGAATGAGAAAGAGAGAAATTATGCATACATACAAACATACATACATACATACGTATATCTTGATAATATACAAATATACACTGCCTTGAGAGGTTCTGGTTAAAACTATGCGCAAGAGGTGACTCCAATAGTACTATTTGCTGAGGGGCGCAGCCCCGAAGCAAATGGTACTTTTGGAGTCACCGAGGCCCATAGTTTAACCAGTACCTCGAATGGAAGGCATGGTATATTTGTTTTATATCCTGCATCAAAAATTTATATTAAAAAAAAAAAAAAAAAAAAAAAAAAAACATTTTTGGGAAAAAAAAATTTAGAACAAAAAAAAATGTCAATTTTTATCTAAAATGATTTAAAATATTTTGTTTTCATTGAATTAAGATTTGAAAAAAATAATTGATTCAATTAAAAAAAAAAAAAAAAAAAAAAAAAAAAATTCAACTCCCAAATAGTAAACCAAAATAGTACTCTCATATAGTACTTTCTAAAAATAGCTCAAATATTTTTGGTCATGTGACGAGCTCTCAACCAATCAGAAGCCAACACATTTTTGATGCAGGATATAATACTAAATATGAACTAAATCTCCAACGAGATGCAAAGTGAAAATAGTTTTAAACACGTTTATTAATTCACAATGCTAGATGAAATACACGAGAGGTTTGGATTTAACTTTACTAGCTCTTTTGAATTAAATCTAATCAGGTGAAGTGATTGGAGAAATAAAATTCGAAAGCCCTCGTGAAGTTTAATCCATGCCCCTCGTGTAGTTTCATCTGGACTTGCGAATTGATATGTATTTTCTACTATGTATATCTATATATATATATATATAGAGAGAGAGAGAGAGAGAGAGAGAGAGAGAGAGAGAGAGAGGGAGAAAGAGAGAAATTATACATACATACAAACATACATATATACATATATATTGATAATGCTAAATATGAACAATCTCCAACGAGATGCAGAGTGAAAATAGTTTTAAACATGTATATTGATTCACAATGCTAGATGAAATACACGAGGGGTTTGGATTTAAATTTACAAGCTCTTTTGAATTAAATCTAATCAGGTGAAGTGATTGGAGAAATAAAATTTGAAAGCCCTTGTGATGTTCAATCCATGCCCCTCGTGTAGTTTCATCTGGAGTTGCGAATTGATATGTATTTTCTACTATGTATATATATATATATATATATATTATTATTATTATTATTATTATTATTGTTATTATTTATTCGACCATTCATATATAAAAAGCACAAATACAATACAGCATAGCAAGAGACAAGTACATAATAAGGATTAACAAACAAAGAGATAAGGGAGCAGCAAGTGGGTCAGGGTGCACAAAAGTGAAGTTCATCACTTTAGCTCGGAGGCATGTGCCTCCACACATGCTACTCCCAGTACATAATTAAAAATTCTTTACATAAAATATTGCACATGATAAAAGGGGAAGATAACAAAAAAGATGGAATAAAAATTGAATATAAAGAAAGTTAATTTAAAAATGTTTTTAAAAAAACATATTAAAAAATGCTACAATTTACAATTTACAAACAATCTATACCTCCTCAATTCTGAACATTCAGCACAAATATAATTCTAAAAACCATTATTACATAAGTTGCATGAAATGAACATAGCATTCAAGAATATTATGTTATGAAATTGAGTGTAACTGGCCAGGTACATGTAGGCATCATCCAGATCAAGAGCAGGCATGCAAAGGAAAAAGTGAAAAAATACAGTATAAAAGCAAAGTACTGGTAGGCTTCCAACATAAACATTATGAACAGAATGGTATAGATGATTTTGCAACAACAGCATGTGTATATATTATTTTTGAAAATGAATCTGGAAAGACTGGAACATAAATAGAGTTCATCATAATATAACCTACAGTAAAAAAAGAATCACCCCTACTTGGATATACTGGATAAGTTAAGATAAATTACAAGATAAAAACCTAAAAACAGAAAATAGTTTAAAAGCCACATATACATGTATGTACTCAACATGACTGTATGTTATGATATATGCCTGACAGGCAATGGTATTCAGGAGAGAATTACAAGATAAGGAGCAAAGTGAAAGAACAGAAGGAGTGGGAAAGGGAGAAAGAGAGAAGAAAGCTCTAGAGAACAGAGGTAATGGGTAACGCGGGAAGGCTCTGATAAGACACAATTCTTGTAACATGACCTAGAGAATAGAATCATATAGTGTAATTAAGTTAATGAAGTACAGCAGACAAGAGAAAACAAGAGATCAAATAACCTAATCAGGAAACAAGATTGCACTCTTCAGGGACCTTAGGAAGGTAGAAGGAGAGAGAACTGCGATGCCCTTGATGTCTTTGGAGAATGTGTCCCATGGTCGAGGTAGTCTTCTGGAGGGGGAAAAGTAAAGGGCTTGGGTTCTAGAGGAAAGATGTCGAAAAGAAAGAACCTGGTTTGTAAATAACAAAGGGAGGTTTGGCGAAACAAAAGGAGGTTTGAGCTCAAACCTTGGTCTGAGCGCAAACCTTGCTTTGTGAATTCGGGCCAATGTGATGACTCTGAGTGCTTTCCTTTTGCCATTTTCTCATTTCGAATCGACATCATGACATTCCGTCCGAACACTGAAATCTGTAGTTCTGGCAAGTTTGATATGTATTTTCTTTTTTTCCTTGATCGAACAACTGACTTTTTAATCTTTATTTGTTACTGCGTTTACCTATATGTCCGTTTTATTCTCCTAACTGGACTTTGATCAGTGAATATTTTCAGATATTCCTCTTCTTTTTTTTTAATGCACTGTTTTATATTGCTTATAGTCTACTTGGTGTACTTGTTTTTATCTTTCATTTGTAATAGTATATATGTGTGACTCAATTTTAACCCGACCCAATTCGTTTACATTTAACGGCCTTGACTCTTTAAACGGAGTGGACAGTGACCTACATCCTCAGTCAAATTACTATTCATGTGATGAGTTCAATGGATTCATAGATGCAAAATATAAGGTTTCTCAGAATTTTTCCTGTATTCATTTTAATTGTCGAAGTCTCGTCAAGAACTTTGACATATTTTCCCTGTTTTTAAATGACATTCATCATAATTTCACTATAATAGGACTAACAGAAACATGGTTTAAGCCTAAAGATTCATTGAGTTTGTACAACATTGATAACTATGATTTGATTGTGAATAATAGATCTCAAAGAATAGGAGGTGGTGTGGGAATGTTTATTCAAACAGATCTGAAATATAATCAAAGAAATGACTTCACTTTTATGTCTGACAGTTTTGAATCTTTATTTCTTGAATTTCCTGAATTTGACAATGTTTTATGTACATGTAAATCACGTTATTGTGTAGTGGGCGCGGTTTACAGGCCTCCTGCAAGTTCGATTGAAGATTTTTTACAAAAACTTACGGGGATATTAGAGAAAATTAGTCGTGAACATAAATCTTGCTTTTTGCTTGGTGATTTTAATATTGACCTTGCATCGGTCACCAACCGTAGCATTACAGATCGATTTTTAGATACCCATTACACTTTATCTGTGTTACCATTGATACAAGCACCAACTCGCATATCTCGCCATAAAGCATCACTCTTAGACAATATTCTTACCAATGCTGATGCCGGCTGTGAATCAGGTATATTATTAAGTGATTTAAGTGACCACCTACCTGTCTTTACTTTTACCAATGTTCTTTTGAAATTGAGTGAAAACATAGATTTACCTGTAAACAAGCGTGTCTTTAATGATGCGAATTTTTTGAAGTTCAGTCAAAGTTTAAGTGAACTAGATTGGCATGATTGTATACAAATTGAAGATTCTAATGTTAACTACAACAGCTTCATTTCAGTGTTCATGGCTTTATACAATGAATGTTTTCCTTTTACCACCATACGCAAAAAAAAACCTTAAAAAAACCATGGTATACTACTTACCTAAAAAAACTTTCCAATAAAAGACTCAGGCTTTATAGAAAATACTTAAAGAAACCTACTAATGAAAATAAAAACCAATACAATTCATATAGAAATATTGTTACTAGGGAAATCCGCAAAGCAAAGACAAATTACTATAATCAGAGATTTACAAATTTGAATGGTAACATGTCAGGGACATGGAAAGTGATAAATAACCTATTGAGAAAGAAAAACAAAACAAAAATTCCTGAATTCAAAAAGGATGGTGAGACCATTGATGATGAAGCTGTTGCAGAAGGTTTCAATGATTACTTTGTTCATGTAGCACCAAGAATGCTCAGTGCAGTAAACAATGTAGCCCAGCCTACTTGTTCCCCGACTGCTCATATTGTAAACAACTCGCATTCTTTCTTTGTAAACCTATACATGAAAGTGAAATTATAAATATTGTAGACAAAATGAAAGGTGGTACAAGTCCAGGATATGATGATGTTCACATATCTGTAGTTAAGAAAATTATTCACTTGATTAGTAAACCCTTATGTGCAATATTTAATGTTTCTATTAACAATGGAATATTTCCTGACAAGTTAAAAGTTGCGAAGGTTATTCCAATATTTAAGAAGGGTCAATCTAATCTGTATTCAAATTATCGGCCAATTTCTCTCCTTCCTATATTCTCAAAGATTCTTGAGAAATGCATGTACAATCGACTTATCACTTTCATTGAAAGATTCCAGTTGCTTTTCAGTAATCAGTTTGGCTTCAGGTCTAAACACTCAACCTCTTCTGCTCTCATTGAATTTATTCATACTATCACAAGAGCTATGGATGCTAAAGATATCTATCGGTGTCTTTTTAGACCTTTCAAAGGCCTTTGATTGTTTAAATCATAAAATATTATTAGCAAAACTATTTTGTTTAGGCATCAGAGGTATCCCTTTGAAATGGTTTCAGAGCTATTTAGATGACCGAAAACAATTCACTGTTTACAACAAAAACCAATCTAATATGCAAAAAATCTCATGCGGAATTCTGCAAGGGTCAATTCTAGGCCCTCTCATTTTTCTAATATACATAAATGATATTCATAAATGTTCTTCCAAACTTAGTTATGTCCTCTTTGCAGATGACACTACAATTTCTTTATCAAACAAAGATGAAGCAACCCTAATTCAAACTTTAGACCATGAACTAGAACATGTCGCCCATTGGCTCAAACTTAACAAGCTACTACTTAATATAAAACAAAACTCACATGATGATTTTCACCAAAAGAAATATTGATATTTCCAACTATAAGGTATATCTAAATGGCTCTGAAATCACAATAGTATCTAACACAAAATTTCTAGGAATTCAAATTGATGACAAATTGCGTTGGCATGACCATGTAAATTACATATGTACAACAATTTCACGAAATATTGGTGTAATGAACAAACTAAACTATCTGCCTAGAAATATTTTGTTATCTCTTTACTACACACTCATTTACCCTTTTCTTATATATTGCAATATTGTCTGGGCCTCAGCTTCTCAAGTTAAAATGTTGAGAGTATATAGATTGCAAAAAAGAGCAGTGAGGATAATTTGTAAAATTCCTTTCCTTGCCTCCACTAAACCTTTATTTACTCAATTAAAAATCTTGAATGTATTCGATTTGTATAAATTAAGACTGGCCATTTTTATGTTCTCTTGTCAGAGACAGATCTTGCCATTATCCCTGACTCGCTATGTTTCCATTAACTCTTCAATCCACTCCCACTGTACTCGTTCAAATGCAGACTTTCACATCCCATATGCAAGAACTTCAGTTTCTCAAAAGACAATTTACTATGCAGGTCCCAAACTATGGAATGCATTGCCACCTTATCTAAAATCTGCATGCTCTCTGAATGTTTTCAAGAGACAATACAAACAAAGGCTTTTACAATCTTATCCACATTGAGTCACCTGTTGTTTGTTGTTTATGTCAATGTTAATTGTTATATCCCTGGTTTGTATGGGTTTTTTCTTTTTATAATTGTTATTTCTATTTTCTATTTTGTATGTACTATTATTCTGCTAAGGTCTAATTTCATGCTATGTATTAACTTTACTTCTCATCTTGCCTTTCTCTCCTTCAATTTTCCTTCCTCTCCCCCCCCCCCCCCTCTCTCTCTCTCTATCTATCTCCCTCTCTTGTTTCTCTCTGACCCAGCTGTAGCTGTATATGTATTCTCTCCCTCCTGTTGTTGTACATGCAACAGTATACAATGCAATTTATTTTATTCTAACGGGTCGAATTCACAAGATCTTTGAGTAGATCTTTAATCTGATCCCCACTCAATTTATGTTATTTGTGTTGTCATCTACTGATTTTGCTATGTCCATCTTTTTATATTTGTTATACATGTATGCGTTTATTCGCAATTCTATGTGCCTGTTTTTTATATTGAGTGAATGAATTATTTGAATTTGAAATTTGAATTACTCATCTATATTATTTTCTCTTAACTGTCGGCATATGGTTATGTGTGTGTGTGTGTGCGTGTGCGTGCGTGTGTGTGTGTGTGTTTGCTAGGGTATATGTATATCTGTGTGTGGACATGTACCTGTATCTGTCTATTTATAGTAGCTTTTATTAGGTGATCGCAATTTCCTGATTTATATTTAATTTTGCTGTTTTATAATTCTCTCAAATGTTTAGATATTTCTATAACAAATTTGTAAATTTTATATTGTATACCGGGGCCCTGCCTACAAGCAACCTGCTTATTAAGGGTATCCCTCCATGTTAATGTTTATTTATTTATAAATAATTGTCATAGTAAAGCCCTTGATAGCTAGACCCATTTCACCATTGAAATTAAACTATTTCTTAACATAAAAATCTATATAGTGAAAAGATATGTATGCCTCTCCTTGCCCAATATATTGTCCTTATACGGTACTTGGGCAAATCACCAGAACGTTAAGAAAAGAGAAACCTTTCTGATTTATATATAATTATTGAAATAATGTTTTTTTATTAAAAAAAAAAATGTTTTTGACTTAGGACTTCGAAGTTATTTAATCCCTATTACATTGAAACTGTTGAAATTTTATTGCTTTTCATATGATACCAACCTCATGGTGGTGCACGGTTTCCCCGAAATATAATACTATTCTCCTCCGAATGGGCCGCTTTTTTGGACGCCCCTTTCGATTTAGAGGCTACTGCTACAAATTAAAAAAAAAATTAACACCTCTGAAATATTGTGTATTATAATAAAATATTTAGAATAAACAAGATGCACCTAGCTTGTGTAATAATAGGAGGCAACTCAAAAATTAAGCAGGATATTTGACTTTGGCCCTCCGCTTATTAAGAGAAAGTTTATCTGTGTTATGAAAACCGGGCCCTGGTCTCGTAATTCTTTTATATTTGTGATGTAAGACTGAGATATGAGGCCACATCGACACACCTTTTTCTTTTGTCTACGATGCACGTCACCAGACAAAGTAGGTAGTTTCATCACACGTACTGTCATGGCAGAAACAATCACGTCCATTTGGGCAGACAGTGTGGGCGTGGCTTGCTTAACCCATGGAGAGCTCCCTGGCGGTATCGACGTTCATGTGTATAAGTACTGGGACATTTTTATGAGTTCATCATTTGAATTGGTCGGTCACACTCAATTCTACAATGGCGACCAATTTGTTGATGTTCGCTGCTCTTGCTTGTGGGTTGGCAGCAATGGCAATGGCACAATCCAACTCCTGCAAACCAACGTACAACCCTAAGTTAGACTGCAGGAACGACGCTGCACCGGGATGGCTCAACGCTTTGACTATGATGTACAAGTACTATCCCGAGCCACTGAGTTTTGAGGACGCCACTCAAGCTTGCAGGCCGCTTGATGAAGCTATATGCTCCGGGAGAGGCTTTCAATCCTATCTTGTGTCCTATCTGTCAACTAATGAATGGGAGGAAGCAATCATACCAGCCTACGAAGACGCCTGCATCCAGAATGGTGAACTCTTCTGGACGGGGGCTTACAAAATACAGAGTAAGAAGCTCTACTACAGAGACGGTATTCTTAAGTCCAAGAGTAGCAAACATGCCTTCCCCGGTAGCCTCCCAAGCAGCCTGTCAAGAGGCCATTGTGTCGCCGTGAAGATGAACGGACGTACAGCCACAATGGTATCGGTAAGCTGCAACAGGAAATTGCCCTACATGTGCAAGATCATGCCTACCCGCCATTAGACTTCCCGGAAGAGAGGGAGAGATTGAGAGAGGGGTCTACGCCACTTCATCAACCTCGCATTCATTTCAGAGAACGTTGTCGATCATCCATTCTATAAACTAAACTGTCATTCCTGGGTTTTCCAAGCTGACTCTCATCACGTCATTACACACGGAAAATGCCGTCTTTCTCTTGCATGTGTAAAGATCCAGGAAATATATACGAAAGCACTACAACACTGTCCATCACAACTACAGCCAAAGGATTGGTCAACAGAACTTCTCTCGAGTGCTCCTAAGAACTTTACTAAACTCTCTTGAAAAAGAACTCTCTCTTTCACAGAATACAATAGAAGACTGGACAAAGGAAGTTTTCAAAAATGCTCGCTTCTAATTAATACTGCATTGAACGGTCCTCCTCCTAATTTAAACTCTAACGATGACGATGCAACAACGGTGAAAAACGTATCTTCAGCCAACCGGTACAGCGAAGAAAAATTCAAACGCCAATCTTTTTCAAACTCTTATATTGACCATTTACCTGAACGATCCACTTGTAGTCTTCAATGGATATGGATAATGACGACCATGCTTTTTTTCTCATTTTAACTATAACGCATAACGATGACGATGCAGCAACGGTAAAAAACGCACCTTCAGCCAACCGGTACAACGGTGAAAAATTCACACGCCAACCTCTATTTCAAATATTGACTATTAATCTGAACGTTAGACTTTTAGTTTTCACTGGACAATGACGATGATGTTTTATTCTCTTTGAAGTCGAGTCGATAAAGATGCATTTATTAATGATTAAATTTCCTTTAAATCACACATAATCAGACATGTTGCAATCGTTTTATTTGGAAGTGGTGTGGGGGTAAGTGTGTGTGTGTGTGTGTGTGTAATTGGGTTTTTACAGACGTGTATCAATCAGATATAATTATTTACGTCAGGGGACTGACCTTTAACGTCATTATACGAAAGACGGAATGAGATCAAAGGCCTTCATTATTTATATTTTGTGTTTGTCGGTTGCTTGTTTTTATTCAGATTCCATGCCAAATTAAACAAGCATAAAACATTTTACAAGACGTTAACATTTCTTTAAGTAATACGGAGGTAAATAATCCTGAATCATGGAAATAAATGACGTGAAAGAAGGTTCTGTAAATCATTCAATTATGGAAAAGAAAAATGAACCTCTTCCAAAGGTAGGCTTGACCCGTATAGAAGGAAAAGAATACGCATACACTGGACTGATACAAAATACATCATGTTACAGCTCAAAGTGACAAAGCGACAAAACGTGAGTTGATAATGGAGCAGACAGTGAGAGAGGATTTTAGATGAATACAAGAGTCTGATTAAGAGGATGAAATATACGATGACAAAGAGATGGAGTTGAGATATGGAAGTGTTGTGGGACGAAATCAACGGGAGAGGGGAGGATGAGGATAAGAGAAAGATTGAGATTGAGAGAGAGAGTGAGAGTGAGAGAGAAGGATAGCGAGGCGGAGGAGGTAGAGAGAAGAGAGAGGGAGAGAGAGAGAGAGAGAAAGAGAGGAAGGAGAAAGAGAGGAAGGAGAAAGAGAGAAATTATACATACATACAAACATACATACACATATATTGATAATGCTAAATATGAACAATCTCCAACGAGATGCAGAGTGAAAATAGTTTTAAACATGTATATTAATTCACAAGGCTAGATGAAATACACGAGGGGTTTGGATTTAAATTTACAAACTCTTTCGAATTTAATCTAATCAGGTGAAGTGATTGCAGAAATAAAATTCGAAAGCCCTTGTGAAGTTCAATCCATGCCCCTCGTGTAGTTTCATCTGGAGTTGCGAATTGATATGTATTTTCTACTATGTATATATATATATATTATTATTATTATTATTATTATTTATTCGACCATTCATATATAAAAAGCACAAATACATTACAGCATAGCAAGAGACAAGTACATAATAAGGATTAACAAACAAAGAGATAAGGGAGCAGCAAGTGGGTCAGGGTGCACAAAAGTGAAGTTCATCACTGTTGCCCGGAGGCATGTGCCCCCACACATGCTACTCCCAGTACATAATTAAAAAAAAATTACATAAAATATTGCACATGATAAAAGGAGGGAGATAACAAAATAAGATGGAATAAAAATTGAATATAAAAAAAAGTTAATTTAAAAATAATTTAAAGAAAACATTAAAAAATGCTACAATTTACAATTTACAAACAATCTATACCTCCTCAATTCTGAACATTCAGCACAAATATATTCCTAAAAACCATTATTACATAGTTGCATGAAATGAACATAGCATTCAAAAATATTATGTTATGAAATTGAGTGTAACTGGCAAGGTACATGTAGGCATCATCCTGATCAAGAGCAGGCATGCAAAGGATTTGCAAAAATACAGTATGAATTTTAATAAGCAAAGTACTGGTATGCTTCCAAAATAAACATTATGAACAGAATGGTATAGATGATATTGCAACAACAGCATGTGTATATATTATTATTGAAAATGAATCTGGAAAGACTGGAACATAAATAGAGTTCATCATAATATAACCTACAGTAAGAATCAACCCTACTTGGATATACTCGATAAGTTAAGATAAATTACAAGATAAAAACCTACAAACAGGAAATAGTTTAAAAGCCACATATACATGTATGTACTTAACATGACTGTATGTTATGATATATTTGCCTGACAGGCAATGGCATTCAGGAGAGAATTATAAGATAAGCAGCAAAGTGAAAGAACAGAAGGAGTGGGAAAGGGAGAAAGAGAGAAGAAATCTCTAGAGAACAGCGGAAATGGGTAAAGAGGGAAGGCTCTGATGAGACACATTTCTTGTAACATGACCTAGAGAATAGAATCATATAGTGTAATTAAGTTAATGAAGTACAGCCGACAAGAGAAAACAAGAGATCAAATAACCTAATCAGGAAACAAGATTGCACTCTTCAAGGACCTTAGGAAGGTAGAAGGAGAGAGAACTGCGATGTCCTTGATGTCTTTGGACAATGTGTCCCATAGTCGAGGTACACAGTAAAAACGCTGCTTAAAAAAGTGATGTTCACTAACAGTTGTACACTATCTTAAACAACAGTTGAACAAATTGTAAACAATGTTGCTCGAAACGAAAGTAATTTTGTTAAACATTCGTTGTTTAAAATTTAATGACTGCTATATTTACTATACGAGAGCTTTTAGACAGTGTTGTTTACATATGACGTCATGTGTCTCGTGCCAGTAAAGTGCGCGCTGGCTAAAAGCTTTATTTCACATTGTTATGTTTAGAAACAGGTTCCTTGAAACTAACATGCAATTGAAATTAACATGCCACTTAGAAATGCAGTGCAGCTGTTCAGGCACAGCTCATTGTTATTCATATTAGATGCATACACACAATGCAAGTATATGCAAGGGTCTTCTGTTGACTACACAGATTGATTCATATGTAAAGCACATGGACATTGAGTCTGGATTAAACTACCAAAGCAACCACACGTGTTTCTGCAGGCTCCATTTTGTTTGTCTCTATACTTACATTTTATTATAGTTTTTACTTTCCAACCCACAACACAACACACATCATGGCCGACCAAGCTACCGACGCGCTTCTAAGTGACTGGGGATTCAATGGCTTAATTGAAATCACTTTTCTATTGACCAATTTGAAGTTTTTAACTTATAGCGTAAGTTCACAGTTACAATTTTCAGTATCTGTACGCAAATGTCAGAATATAGGTAGACTTAAAATCGTCGCGTCATGCAGTGCGGCACTGATCGCGCACTCGGTTATAACGTGTGCTAAATTCCTTGCCATAGAGATTGCATGCATCCCTATATATGCAGTTTATACGTGCGTGCATGCGCGCTCATGCAAAATGGGCACTGTTTTGGCGCTAATTCATGAATTGCAGAATTACCCTACCATATTGTTGGTCTTCATATACCTATATTGAGACCCAGAAGTAGTGGTGCACTTATTCAGAGTATCAAACCCAAATTATATACCCCATTATACAACCCTTTTGTTGTAAACAACCCCCACTGAACAAGAGCTCCTTTTTAAACAACTTTCTTTAAACAACCCAGTTGGTGTAAACAACCCCCACTAAACAACAGCTCCTTTTTAAACAACTTTCTTTAAACAACCCAGTTGGTGTAAACAATCCCCACTGAACAACAGCTCCTTTTTAAACAACTTTCTTTAAACAACCCAGTTGGTGTAAACAACCCCCACTGAACAACAGCTCCTTTTTAAACAACTTTCTTTAAACAACCCAGTTGGTGTAAACAACCCCCACTGAACAACAGCTCCTTTTTAAACAACTTTCTTTAAACAACCCAGTTGGTGTAAACAATCCCCAATGAACAACAGCTTTTTTTAAACAACCGTCTTTAAACAACACCAGTTGTTTAAATTGTGATTTTAAACAAGTTGTTCAAAATGTTGATCAATTAAGTGTTTAAACTTTAAACAACTCGAGATGCTTAACATTTTAAACAACTCTCAGATCAGGTCACCCGTTAATCAAGAGTTGTTTAAACTTTTAAACAACTTGTTCACAAAAATTTTAACTGTGTAGTCTTCTGGAGGGGGGGGGGGATAAAGGGCTTGGGTTTTAGAGGAAAGATGTCAAAAAGAAAGAACCTCCAGGCGACGTGGATTAATAAGTTTGTTCTCCTGAAGAGATTCACAGTCACATAAGCCTGAAAGGCACTTATAAGCAAATGAGTAGTCCCTACGAAAAGAGAGTGAAGACCAGTCAAGTGCCAGAAGTTGTTCATCGTACGGCATCTCACCACGCCTCTGTTTCAGCGCTAAGCGAGTCGCCGTCCGCTGAATTTTTCTTGATTTGTTTAATTTGGGTTTGGGTCATCGGGTGCCAGGCCGGAATACCATATTCAAGGATTGGCAAGATGAGAGCTCTATACAATGAGAATATGGCACTAGTAGAAGCACCACGTGCAACTACTCGGATAAAACCAAGTAGACGGTTGGCCCTAGAAACAATATAATCAATGTGGGAGTTCCAAGACAAGTCTGAGCTAATTGTAATGCCTAAGTATTGAAAAGAAGGTACAGAAGATATGCATGTGTGCTTCCTAAAAGATATTGGGAAGTTTGAATCCTCTTCTTCCTGGTTACATGCATGGCTTTGGTCTTATTTGGGTTAAAAGACATACCATTGCTGGTAGTCCACTGTATCAACATGTGCAATTTTTTTTTAAGTAGGCTTTGGTCGGCATCAGAAGAGATTACACGGAATAACAAGAGATCATCTGCAAAGAGAACAACTTCAGAAAAAAGAGAAATAGAAATATCATTAATGAAAAGGTTAAAGAGTTTGGGCCCCAGCACACTCCCTTGTGGAATTCCAGAAGGAACATGAAGCCAAGGAGAAGAGGAACCCTGAAAGAGAACAGATTGATAACGGTTAGAAAGGAAAGAGCGAAGCCACCAAATACATGGTGATTAGAGGTTTTAGTTCAAAGTTATCTTTAAAACTCGATGTTAACACACCAAACAGGTCCTACACTAATGCACGTATATGCATACAATTAATACACATGTGGGCAAAAATGTCGTTTTTGTGGAAATCAAATCAATAAATTTGGATTGCTATAACATTTTATTGAAACGAGATATAAACCTATCCCTCGCACAGGATATTGTCGTTGTACATAAGCAAATTCCTCGAAAGTTATGAAAAAATGCAATTCTCCTATTTTGATATATGGCAAAAATGTTTTTTGATAAAATTCAATTTTTTGAAAAAAATCACAAAAATCATGTTTGTACTTAAATTTGCGATGTTAATTAATCCCAAATTCTTTGACATTGGTATCAAAATGTAGATAATTTAACTCTCTTTCATATGACACCAAACTCATGGTGGTTCATGGTTTCCTTAAAATATAATTCACATAATATTGTCGTCAAAAGGGCCACTTTTTTGGTGGGGGCGTCCCCCTGGCCACACCCACCACTTTGAACATGCCAGACGGTCAATTTGTTATGTGGAGCTATGCAATCTTTACATCTTTGCACATGAAAATTGGTTTCCTTCCTTATCTTATTTTCTCTTAACTGTCGGCATATGTGTGTGTATGTGTGTGTATATGATAGGGTGTATGCATGTATGCGTGTGGACGAGTACCTGAATCTGTCTATTTAGAGTAGCTGTTATTAGGTGATTGCAATTTCCTGATTTATATTTAATTTTACTGTTTTATAATTTTCTCAAATGTTTAGATATTTCTCTAACAAATTTGTAAATTTTATATAGTATACCGGGGCCCTGCTTACAAGCAACCTGCTTATTAAGGGTATCCCTCTATATTAATGTTTATTTATTTATAAATAAATGTCATAGTAAAGCCCTTGATAGTTAGACCCATTTGACCATTGAAATCAAACTATTTCTTAATATAAAAATCTATATAGTTAAAAGATAATATGTATGCCTCTCCTTGCCCAATTGTCTTTATACATGGGCAACTTCCAAGAAATTTAAGAAAAGAGAAACCTCTTTGATTTTGATATAATTATTGAAATAATGTTTTTTTATTAAAAAGAAAAGAAAATCATGTTTTTTTACTTAGGATTTCGAAGTTATCTAGTCCCAATTACATTGAAACTGTTGTCAAAATGTAGATTATTTAATTACTTTCCATAATGATACCAACCTCATGGTGGTGCACGGTTTCCTGAAATATGATTTTGAATTATTATTCTCCTTCAAAAGGGCCGCTTTTTTGGACGCCCCTTTCGATTTAGGGGCGACTCCTACCAATTAAAAAAGTTAACACCTCTGAAATATTGTGTATTATGATAAAATATTTCGAATAAACAAGATGCACTTAGCTTGTGTAATAATAGGAGGCAACTCAAAAATTAAGCAGGATATTTGACTTTGGCCCTCCGCTTATTAGGAGAAAGGTTATCTGTGTTATGAAAACCGGGCCCTGGTCTCGTAATTTTTTTATATTTGTGATGTAAGACTGAGATATGAGGCCACATCGACGGGTCAATGTCGCTATTCATAAAGACCGTTATTCATAAGGTCCGCTATTCATAATAGGAATAGAGGGTCGCTATTCATAATAGGGTCACTATTCATAATACGAAATGAGGTTCGCTATTCATAATAGGAGTAAAGATTTGCTATTCATAAAAGGGTCACTATTCATGATACGAAATGAGGTTCGCTATTCATAATACGAGAAGAGGTTTGCTATTCATTATATGAAATGAGGGTCGCTATTCTTAATAGGAATAGAGGGTTGCTATTCATAATACGACGAGGGGGTCGCTATTCATAATATGAAATGAGGGTCGCAAATTATAATGCAGAATGAGGGTCGCTATTCATAATAATAAATGACGTTCGTTATTCATAATAGGAGTAGAGGTTCGCTATTCATAGTAAGAAATGAGGGTCGCTATTCAAAATACATGGTGACGGTCGCTATTCAAAATAGGAGTAGAGGGTCGCTGTTCATAATAGGAGTGGAGGTTCGCTATTCATAATACGAAATTAAGGTCGCTATTCATAATAGGAATAGAGGGTCGCTATTCATAATAGGGTCACTATTCATAATACGAAATGAGGTTCGCTATTCATAATAGGAGTAAAGGTTTGCTATTCATAATAAGAATTGAGGGTCGCTATTCTTAATAGGAATAGAGGGTTGCTATTCATAATACGACGAGGGGTTGCTATTCATTATACGAAATGAAGGTCGCTATTCATAATAAAAATAGAGGTTTGCTATTCTTAAAAGGGTCACTATTCATGATACGAAATGAGGTTCGCTATTCATAATACGAGAAGAGGTTTGCTATTCATAATATGAAATGAGAGTCGCTATCCATAATACGAGAAGAGGTTTGCTATTCATAATAGGAAATGAAGGTCGTTATCCATAGTACGATATTAGGTTCACTATTCATAATACGATATGAAGGTCGCTATTCATAATACGGAAAGAGGTTCGATATTCATAATACGATATGAGGGTCGCTATTTATAACACGAAATGAGGGTCGCTTTTTATAATATGAAATGAGGGTTGCTATCCATAATAGGAGTAAAGGGTCGCTATTCATAAAACGAGAAGAGGTTTGCTATTCATAATATGAAATGAAGGTCGCTTTCCATAATAGGAGTAGAGGGTCGATATTCATAATACGAGAAGAGGTTCGCTATTCATAATACGATATGAGGGTCGCTATTCATAATAAGAAATGAGGGTCGCTTTTCATACTAGGAGTAGAGGGTCGCTATTCATAACTCGAGAAGAGGGTCGCTATTCATAATACGACGAGAGCTTCGCTATTCATAATAGGAGTAGAGGATCGCTATTCAAAATACGAGAAGAGGGTCGCTGTTCATAATAGGAGTAGAGGCTCGCTATTCATAAAACGGAATGAGGGTCGCTATTCATAATAGGAGTAGAGGTTCGCTATTAATAAAACGGAATGAGGGTCTCTATTCATACCGCGAAATGAGGTTCGCTATTCATAATAAGGGTTAAGGGTTGCTATTCATAAAAAAAGAATATGAAATAAGCAATAAACAAAGTGTTAATAAGAAAGTGAAAAAATGGATAGGGGACACCCAACGGCTGTGGCATAGGCGGGAAGGGGGGGGGGCACTATGGCCCCAAATATTTGTAGAAAACATCTATTGAAAACATTTTTTAACAAAAAAAGAAGGCGTGCCCCCTCCCCAATCAGTCCGACCATTCGGCCTACCCTCCCTGCAGTATTTTCGTGGTGCAAGTACATATGACCGACAATTCTCGTCCAAGTAGTTCATAGATGGCGTAGCCTGTTTGTGTTTCACGGGAGTGCGGTTAGGGTGTAGCAGTGTTGCCATCAAGGGGTTGATATATCATGTCCCTTACCTTCAGCAAAGGAAGGAAGCGACAAAAATGGGGTTGTAGGCAGGGGCGTCGCTAGACCTTTTTCAGTGGGGGTGGGGGAGGGGGAGGGGGGTGGGGAGGCCACCGAATACCGACAAAAATATTAATGCCAATGTCCCAATGTGTACCAATTTAACCCTATAAATCCGGGGCCATGAGCTAAACTATTTTACAGTCCCCCCCCCCCCCCCTCTCCCCGCGCAAAGCGCGGAGGCTTTAACGTTTCATTAATTTATTAGACATTGAAGACGATTCGCATATGGCTCCGGTTGTCTCATTTTCGCTCGATGGAACATTGCCAGCACAAACCACTAACATCTATCTCCTGGACGGATCATCGCCCATTCCCATTCATTATACGTTACGTACTAAAAGGCTGTATTGTCTGACCGTTCATGAATATTCATGTTTTTGCAAACTTCGGCAAAATGTTTGCTTTTACTAAATGGAAAAATTACGGTGGGGGGTTGGATGAAATGGACTAAATGAACCAAGCAGAAGTGATCTATGATAATTCATGCTTCTTATCCTTCGTGTGCTTGAACTATGATCTTCAAATCACTTGGCAAACTGAGTCCAAAGTTCGACTTGTTTCACATGTGTATTATAGGCAATGACGAGCTTGCAATCTGTTTTGATCAAATTACGGTGGGTGAACTTTCAAAAGTCAATGAGACATGAGGGTTCCAATGAAAGAGCTAGTGATAACGTACGTCGGGGTGGATGTGCTTTTCGTTTAGATAAAAATGATTTTTTAACGATTTTTTAAAAAACATTTCATAGGCTAACATGTTAGGTTGCTGACTCTGAAGATAGGGGCGTTGTAAAATGAGACTAAACGGAGCAATATGTTGTACCGACTCTTAATCTTTGTCTGAATTACAAGAATGTTTCTTTATCCGATAAAAAGGTTACACTTCGTAGGGAAAAAAGTTGCCGGCTGACCGATATAATACATCTCACCGACTTCAAACTGCTGCATAAATATGGTATACGAGGATCGAGCAAGAATACAGACACAGCGGACTCGACACAGCAACAAAATTATCTATGCGTATCTTTCTTGCTCCCTCGACGTGGAGACTCCACAAAACAAAACCCCCCTCTCTCTTACTCACCCCTCTTCTCTCAGGCTCTTATCCCCCATCTCTTTCTCTCTTTCATCCCCTGTTTCTTTTGTCTTCTTGTTCTCTTTTTTCTTCTTCTTTTGCCCTTTTTCTTCCTTTTCCTTTCTTTCCTCTCCTTCCTCTTTTTCTCTTTCATTCTCCTTCTATCTTTCATTTCTTTCCTTTCTTTTCCTTTTCTTTCCTTTCCCTTTCCCTCTCCTTTTTCCCCTCCCCCTTTTCTCATTTTTCCCGACAGCAGCGCAATTTTACCGACAATATCCTGACAGGCGGGGGTGTCGCACCCCCACACCCCATTTTGGACGCCCCTGGTTGTAGGGAGTTAGATAACATACAATATTCAAGCTTTTCGTAAATATACAATATTGCACGATTTTTTTTTGTTCCTCCTCATATGTAAGAAAGTAATATTTTCAAGATTTTAAGTCAAATATGATACGATTTTGCGATCGTAAGGCATTATGCAAACGGTGGCGTCCCCTGTATTATGTTTTTTGAAAAATAGGCCTATATTTTTGTTTTAGCTTTGATAATTATAAATATACATCCCCATAATCTAGCTAATATAATTCCCCCGCTCCAGTGGTGACAAAAAAGGGAAACATAACACACACATAATCCTATCGTAATTTGTCCCCCTTGTGCGAAATCTCCCCCCCCCCCCCCTCAACTGATAGTCAAACTTTGGTGACAAGACGATATACTTTACAAGGAAACCACCTCGTCCAGGAAAAAAGAAAAAGTAAGACAATATATATATATATATATATGCTTTATGATTACCAACCTCTCCTACGAGATGACCCCGACAATAAGACACTATTTCAAACTCGTGGGAGACAGTGAGCATAGGATGATAATATATAATGCTTTTTCACAATAATAAATTCCATAAAGATTAATATGGTTAACAAAAACAAAACAAAAAACACAACAATATATTCCTGTTCTCAATGTGTATGATGAATTAACAGGTGGTATGTATATTATGATGTGTTTGTTCTGTAATTATCTATCTTGTTTCATGACAACTTACATCAGCCTTAATTTTCGTTCTATTTGTTCCCTTTATTGTATTTTCTTTTTTTATTATGGTTTGGTTATTTAAAGTAATTGATTATCTATATTTCGTGTGTGAACCTTTAAGGATGTATATATCGACTCGAATAACTATAACATGTATTTGCTGTGTTTGCTTTGAATTTACCATGTCTCGAATTAATTAATTAATGTTTATTTTGTATTGAACCTGCATTCATATTTATGTTTACATTCCGTATTTTCCTGTGTTTGTTCTGTATTATATTAATATTGTATTATTATCATTATATTCGGCCCCCTTGTTGCTACGAGGGCTAGATATCCCACCCCACAATAAAAACGAAGACAAATTTCTCACGGCATTTTTTAAATTTAATTGTGTTGCACTTAAAAGACCTTATCAGACCTCCTTACCCATCACCATCACCCTCACCCCCCCCCCCCAATAAAAAGACAATAAATGTATGATTCATATTCGGATTTCATTACCTCTCTGTACGATACATGACCCGAAAACCGTCAAGGTCGGAAAGTGTTCAAGCCCCCTATCTCCCAAAGTCTCAAAAAAAAAATCACAATTCTAAAGTGCCCCCACCTCTCACCCCTCTCCGGACAGTAAGTAGGCTCGTGGTCCGGCCCAACCCGCTATATAATTTGTAGGTCCATAAGTCCTACTAAAAGCTACTTTCGGACTATTTCGGAAATAGCAAACTCATTCCTTAAATAACTATGAAAATGGGCCTGTTTGGTCTACTTAATGTCGCATTGGCACAGCGTGGATAAGATCAGTCGGGGGCCGGGTGGTGGGGCAAAATTTCCCACAAGAAAGTCAAATTACGATACGATTATATATGTTCATGTTTTCCCTTTTTTGCGTCACCATTAGGGCGGGAGATGTCAAAGATAAAAGGTGAAATATACCTACTTAAAAACTAAACAAATATTCAAGGCCATGTGTCGCCTTGTGGGTGTCCTCCGTCCAACATTTCCCTTTGTTATGAGCATTTTGGATATTGCTTAGGCCTGTTTTATTTCATGAATAAAAATACATTATATTTCTATAGCGCTTATTACAATGTTTCTATAAAAGCGCTTTACAAATTTGTACTTAGATAATAATACATTCAATTACTATAATTAGTATATACTAATCAACCTACAATTAGTTCAAAATACATAAGCACAGATACATCTAGTGAATACATATATATATACAATAGAATACAATTAATTTCAGGGCAAAACATTACAAATTCAAATTAGGCAATTACATTACATCTACCGTGAAAAACACATTAAAGCTACAGACTAACAGGGAGGATTAACAGAAAGAATTAAAAAGGAATGTCTTACGGGAGGATTTAAAAGAATCTAACGAAGGAGCTTCCCGAATAACGACCCTCATTTCGTATTATGAATAGCGACCCTCATTTCGTATTATGAATACCGACCCTCGTTTCGTATTATGAATAGCGACTCTCTCGTCGTATTATGAATAGCGACTCTCACGTCGTATCATGAATAGCGACCCACTTGTCGTATTATGAATAGCGACCCTCATTTCGTTTTATGAATAGCGACCCCCTACTCCTATTATGAATAGCGAACCTCGTTTCGTATTATGAATAGCGACTCTCTAATCATATTATATATAGCGACCCTCTTTTCGTATTATGAATAGCGACCCCCTACTCCTATTATGAATAGCGAACCTCATTTCGTATTATGAATAGCGACCCTACTCCGATCATGAATAGCGACCCTCTTGTAGTATTATGAATAGCGACTTACGTTTCGTATTATGAATAGCGTCCCCGTACTCCTATTATGAATAGCGAACCTCATTTCGTATTATGAATAGAGACCCTCTCGTGGTATTATGAATAGCGACCCACATTTCGTATTATGAATAGCGTCCCCCTACTCCTATTATGAATAGCGAACCTAATTTCCTATTATGAATAGCGACCCTCTATTCCTATTATGAATAGCGACCCTCTTCTCCTATTATGAATAGCGACCCTCTACTCCTATTATGAATAGCGACCCTCTCGTCGTATCATGAATAGCGACCCCCTTGTCGTATTACATACATACATACATACAATTGTCTTTTATATAGCGCAACATCCAACGAATTGCTCGAAGCGCTTTACAGAAATAATGACATAGTAAACACAAGATAATACATGTATAAAAGAGTAATTATAATAGCGACCCTCTTCTCCTATTATGAATAGCGACTCCCATTTCGTACAATGAATAGCGACCCCTTCTCCTATTATGAATAGCGACCCTCTTCTCCTATTATGAATAGCGACCCTCATTTCGTACAATAAATAGCGACCCCCTACTCCTATTTTGAATAGCGGACCTGCAGGTACGGGAAGTTCCACGTTATGAATAGCGGTCCTCATTAATAGCGGTCCTTATGAATAACGGTCCTTATGAATAGCGAATGGACCCCACATCGACACACCTATTTCTTTTGTCTTCGATGCACGTCACCAGACAAAGTAGATAGTTTCATCACACGTACAGTCATGGCAGAACCAATCACGTCCAGTATGGGCGTGGCTTGCTTGACCCATGGACGAAACCCCGGTGGTATCGACGTTCATGGGTATAAGTACTGGGAAATTTGTATGAGTTCATCATTTGAATCAGTGGTCACGCTCAATTCTACAATGGCGACCAAATTGTTGATGTTCGCTGCTCTTGCTTGTGGGTTGGCAGCAATGGCAACGGCACGATCCAATTCCTGCAAACCAACGTACAACCCTAAGTTAGACTGCAGGAACGACGCTGCACCGGGATGGCGCAACGCTTTGACTATGATGTACAAGTACTTTCCCCAGCAACTGAGTTGGAAGGACGCCACTGAAGCTTGCAGGCCGCATGATGAAGAAATATGCTCCTCCGGCAGAGGCTTTCAATCCTATCTTGTGTCCTATCTGTCAACTAATGAATGGGAGGAAGCAATCATACCAGCCTACGAAGACGCCTGCATCCAGAATGGTGAACTCTTCTGGACAGGGGCTTACAAAATAAAGAGTAGGAAGCTCTACTACAAGGACAGTGTTAATTCCAAGAGTAGCAAACATGCCTTCCCCGGTAGCTGCCCAAGCAGCCTGGGGAGCGGCCAATGTGTCGCCGTGAAGATGAACGGACGTACAGCCACAATGGTATCGGTAAGCTGCAACAGGAAATTGCCCTACATGTGCAAGATCATGCCTACCCGCCATTAGACTTCCTGGAAGAGAGGGAGAGATTGAGAGAGGGGTCTACGCCACTGCATCAACCTCGCATTCATTTCAGAGAACGTTGTCGATCATCCATTCTATAAACTAAACTGCCACTCCCGGGTTTTCCAAGCTGACTCTCATCACGTCATTACACACGGAAAATGCCGTGTTTCTTTTGCATGTGTAAAGATCCAGGAAATATATACGAAAGCACTACAACACTGTCCATCACAACTACAGCCAAAGGATTGGTCCACAGGACTTCTCTCGAGTGCTCCTAAGAACTTTACTAAACTCTCTTGAAAAAGAACTCTCTCTTTCACAGAATACAATAGAAGACTCGACAAAAGAAGTTTTCAAAAATGCTCGCTTCTAATTAATACTGCATTGAACGGTCCTCCTCCTAATTTAAACTCTAACGATGACGATGCAACAACGGTGAAAAAACGAATCTTCAGCCAACCGGGACAACGAAGAAAAATTCACATGCCAACCTTTTTTCAGACTCTTACATTGACTATTCACCTGAACGATAGACTTTTAGACTATAATGGATATGGCTCAGTGGCGGATCCAGGGGGGGGGGCCCGGGGGGCCCGGTTGAGAAAAAATCATGTAAAATCACGTGATTTTTACGATTTTTTGGGGTTGGGCCCCCCCCCCTGGCGATCAAGGGGGGGGGTGCAAATCGAAATTTTTTTGAGGATCAAAAAAAAAAAAAGTGCTCACTACCCCCCCCCCCCCCCCCCCCCCCCCCCCCCCCCCCCCCCCCCCCCCCCCCCCCACTGAGCGAATTTTTTTTGGCCGGCGCGTTTTTCAAATTTTCGGGAGCAAAAAAAAAAAAAAAAAAAAAAAAAAAAAAAAAAAAAAAAATTGTGCTCTGTACAACCCCCCCCCCCCCCCACTGAGCGACTTTTCGGCCGGCGCGATTTTCAAATTTTCGGGAGCAAAAAAACAAAAAAGTTGGGCCCCCTCCCCTAAGAAATCCTGGATCCGCGCCTGATATGGCTAATGACGATGATGCTTTTTTTTTCTCATTTGAACTCTAACGCATTAAGATGGCGATGCAACGACAGTGAAAAACGCATCTCCAACCGACCGGTACAACGGTGAAAAATTCACACGCCAACCTCTTTTTCAAATACTGACTATTAATCTGAACGATAGTCTTTTAGTCTTCACTGGACAATGACGATGATGCTTTTATTCTCTTTGAATGTCGAGTGGATAAAGATGTATTTATTGGTGATTAAATTTCCTTTAAATCACACATAATCAAACATGTTGCAATCGTTTTATTTGGAAGTGGTGTGGGGGTAAGTGTGTGTGTGTGTGTGTAATTGGGTTTTTACAGACGTGTATCAATCAGATATGATTATTTACGTCTGGGGACTGACCTTTAACGTCACCATACGAAAGACGGGGTGAGATCAATGGCCTTCATTTTTTCTATTTTGTGTTTGTTGGTTGCTTGTTTTTATTCATAATCCATGCAAAATTAATTTCTTATAGAAAGAAGGTTCTGTAAATCATTCAATTATGGAAAAGAAAAATGAACCTCTTCCAAAGGTAGGCTTGACGCGTATAGAAGGAAATTAATACACATACACTGGACTGATACAAAATGCATCATGTTACAGCTAAAAGTGACAAAGCGACAAAACGTGAGTTGATAATAGAACACACAATGAGAGAGGATTTTAGATGAATTCAAGAGTCTGCATGATAAAGAGGATGAAATATACGATGAAAAGGAGATGGAGTTGAGATATGGAAGTGTTGTGGGACGAAATCTACGGGAGAGGGGAGGATGAGAATTAAGAGAAAGATTGAGAGAGAGAGAGAGAGAGAGAGAGAGGGAGAGAGAGATAGAGAGAGAGAGAGAGAGAGAGAAGGAGAGAGAGAGAGAGAGAGAGAGAGGCGGATGAGGTAGAGAGAAGAGAGAGAGAGAGAGGAGGGAGAAAGAGAGAAATTATACATACATACAAACATACATACATACATATATATATATTGATAATGCTAAATATGAACAATCTCCAACGAGATGCAGAGTGAAAATAGTTTTAAACATGTATATTAATTCACAGTGCTAGATGAAATACACGAGGGGTTTGGATTTAACTTTACAAGCTCTTTTGAATTTAATCTAATCAGGTGAAGTGATTGGAGAAATAAAATTCGAAAGCCCATGTGAAGTTCAATCTATGCCCCTCGTGTACTTTCATCTGGAGTTGCGAATTGATATGTATTTTCTACTATGTATATATATATATATATAGAGAGAGAGAGAGAGAGAGAGAGAGACAGAGAGAGAGAGAGAGAGAGAGTGTGTAAGAAAGAGAGAAAGAGAAAAAGAGAAAATGGCGCGTTGGGGAAAGGGGATGGGGGAGAATTAAATTGTATGTAAAGAAAGAAATTATAACTTAATATGTCGATTTGTAAA